>NW_027507784.1:220849506-221017006 GCF_037356315.1 Lithobates pipiens
AATTTCTTATCACCTTCTAATGGTACATTTGGTACACAGCAACAGCACAAACAAGCACAAGAAATACCTTTTACATAGTCTATTCCCCATGTCTATCCCTCTTTCTTTTTTTTTTACACACACAAAAAAGGGAAGTGCACTAGAAGTCCGTGGTGGGGGGGGGGGGTGAGTCCAGTTTTTTTTTAACCACAAATCTGCAGGGACACAGAAACATATATATATATATATATATATATATATATATATATATATATATATATATATATATATATATATATATGTGTGTGTGTATATATATATATATATATATATATATATATATATATATATATATATATATATATATATATATATATATATATATATATATATATAGATATATATAGATAGATAGATATAGATAAAAAATAATGTATGTAGTATCACACAGGCAGTACTGTATCACCCGCTCATATTAAAGGTCCCACATGCTGTATCAGTAATATTACTACAACAGAAAATTTCACACCTTAGCCCAGCAAGGCACTTATCCTGTATGACTGTGCTTTTGACACAACCACATATAACCATCCAAAGGTGCACTACTTTAAACCCATCCACACTTCTGCCAACAGATGATGAAAAACATGATTGTACGGCCGCTATTGCTGAGAAGGTATTACCTAGGAGTGACTTTAAAGACACCCCATTACCACATTCTGACATGACACTTTTTGTTGATGGATCCAGCAGAAAGAATCCTGATGGCACGAATGCTACTGGATATGCAGTCGTCACACAGAGGTACTGTAAGCTGAAATGTTACCTAGTCATTACTCAGCACAAGTAGCAGAATTAATCGCTCTTACAAGTGCATGTACCCTAGCTGAAGGGAAAAAGGCCACCATCTACACAGCCAGTACGCATTTTCTACAGTGCATGCATTTGCCCAGCAATGGAAAAACAGGGGAATGGTCACTTCTGGGGGCAAACCCATTTCACATACTGATTTCATTTTAGGATTACTCAATGCTATCCAGCTTCCAATGGAGCTGGCAATATGTAAATGTCAGGCCCATACAAAAGGCAAAGACCCAATATGTGAGGGGAATAAACAAGCAGCTAATCAATCTACATAAATCTTAGTACAACAGGAAGATATACAATTAGATCACACAATTTTGGAGGATGTGCAAAGTTGTGCACCCCCATCTGAAAAACAACTTTGGGTCACAAAAGGATACACCCTCCATGAGGACATATATATCTCTCCAGAGAACAAACCAGTCCAGCCAAAGACTTTAAGTATGCAGCATTCTTGACCCATGGAGTAACACGTGTCAAACGGGGGGATGAGTGAGATACTAAATAAAGTGGTAGCAGCCTATGGCTTTACAAACTACTCAAAAACTTTTTGTTCTCAATGCATTATATGTGCAAGACACAATGCTTAGGGAGGCATAAGACCACGAAAAGGGAAGTTTCCCACACCTCAATATCCATTCCAACACATTTGCATGGATTTTATTGAATTAGACAAATGTGAAAGGAAGAAATATTGTTTGGTAATCATTGATGCATTGACCAAATGGGTAGAGATATTCCCCACAGGAAGTGCTGATACCTTAACAGTAGCCAAAGCCTTACTAAAAGATATCGTTCCACGATTTGGGATACCAAAGAAGATTTATAGTGATAATTGTCCACATTTTGTAAATTGGACCATAAGACACTTGACAGAAGTGATGGGTATAGAAGTAAAGAATCACTGTGCATATCACCCTCAGTCAGCAGGGCTCATAGAAAGACATAATGGGATATTAAAGGGCAAGCTAAAAAAGGCTATGGCAGAGACAGGGAAAAATTGGATGTACTGTCTCCCACTAGCTATTTTAAGCATGCACATCACCCCCACTAAGGAGGGGCTAAGTCCATTTGAAATGATGTATGGTAGACCTTATAAAATACCTTTATTAACAAATGAAACCCACATAGAGGAAGTGGAGAGAACCTTAGCAGATTACATGTCAAGGTTATTAAAACAGAAACAAATTAACCAAGTGTGTTCCATTCCAGAAGGAGAGCCTATAGGAGAAGATAAAGTACAAATCGGAGACTGGGTCCTCATCAAGGTGATCAAAAAAGCACTGGCACTCCCCTAAGTGGGATGGACCATATCAAGTACTCCTTACTACTCCCACCGCAGTAAGAATTGCTGAAAGGACTACCTGGATTCACCAATCCCACTGTAAAAAGGTAAACATAGGCAGAGTAGGGACAGAGACCGAAGAAGGGGGAAAGTCCAACTACAAAGGGAGGCAGATAAAAGGTCTGCTTGTCACCACCTTGGTAATGAAAAGGTCCTATTTAGTCCCTCACTTCAGATAGGATGGTAGGGATTTTGTTCCTCGTGGCAGCATTGGTGACTCTAGGTGAGGCCTCTATACAGGGAGGTAGGAGACATGGGAGGGTAGTGGAACCAATCAATTGGGAAAAGACAGGAAGAGCATTAAACCTCACCTTTGTTGAGGGAACCACCAGTACTATACAGGTGGATTTCTGCCAGATGACAGATTGTGGAGATAAGGTAGAAGCTGGTAAGCTGACCTGGGCAGACAAATACATGTGCTACTTGACTGGAACTACCGGGTGTACTACTTGGGATTCAGTCATGTGGACAACTGCAGCCCAAGATTGGGGATATGAGATCCCAGCAGCTAATGAGGACCAACTTACAGTAGAGGTATTAGGACCCACAGTGAGATTCACCAATCTCACAATGGAAGAAACTATAATATTAGAAACAGGATACCAGGATAAGAATGAATGGCTTGAATGGTTAATATATACTGCTAATACCCTTAAAAAAAGAGAACTGCTTGGTCTATGCAGGGGCCAGACCCCAGCTAGCTACAATGTCCTTTCCCTTAAATAATACAGATCCAGATGGCTTGGGGTGTATGCTAAAGCTGTATCAAAAACCTACAAACCTGACACCAACACTTCCTGTCACACGTTAAGTTTGTTGTTTCCCCAGGTTCAGAGACCTCAGATACCCCCAGCTGTCATGGCATACCCTGGCAACTGTACTTGTTTTGCACTTCCGGGGAATGAGTGGCACAGATTTGGGGTCTTTACCGGATGACTACTGCATGGAGAGGATTAACAAAATTGTAAAGGGAGAGGGTGAGGACTGGGTTGAGCACGACACCCAGAGGGCGGATTTCTGGTGGTTATGCGGAGATAAGAGGCTTGGAGCGAGAATCCCAGCCAATTCCCGAGGGGATTGTGCACTGGTACAGCTGGCAATGCCTCTGCGCTTACTGTCAGTCCCCTTGGAAGAAGGGTCACAAGAGGAGTATAAGGGACACCTCTCTTGCAGGGTCTTTTGACCCCCAGATCTACATGGATGAGATTGGGGTTCCACGTGGAGTGCCGAGCGAGTTTAAGGCTAGGAATCAAGTGGCAGCTTGATTTGAGCCTCTTTGGTGGGTGACAGTAAACAAGAATGTTGACTGGATTAACTATATATACTAAAACCAACAAAGGTTTGTAAACTACACCAGGGATGCAGTTAGGGGATTAGCAGAGCAATTAGCCCCTACCTCTTTGATGGCATGGCAGAATAGGATGGCATTAGATATGATCCTAGCAGAAAGAGGAGGGGTCTGTAAAATGTTTGGCGGTATGTGTTGCACTTTTATTCCTAACAATACAGCTCCTGGAGGAACCGTGCCTAGAGCACTCGAAGGATTGACAGCTTTATCGAGTGAATTCGCGGAAAACTCGGGTATTAATGATCCATTCACAAATTGGCTTGAAAGTTGGTTTGGGAAATGGACTGGACTTGTCACCTCATGTTTGATCTCTATCGCCGTGGTTTTAGCCATCTTAGTCATTTGTGGATGTTGTTGTATTCCCTGTATTCGAGGACTCTCTCAAAGATTAATTGAGACAGCCATGACCAGGAAAATGTACCACACAGTTCCCCAAGGAGAAGATATCTATGAGGATGAGAGTACTCCTCTGAATGAAGTAAGGTCTGAAAACCCAGTTGTGGAACGGACCTGCACTGAAATAATAAATTGAGGAGGCAAATATAGATATCAGAGGAGGGAATGATAAGAAATATGCAAAGAATTACAGGTGATATCAATGTTTGCCTTGTTCCTTATATGTACTTTGTGTAGCTAAAAAGGGCGCTGGCTTATTGTTTATGCAACTTCATTAAGTCCTGACAAAGGCCTGGGGCAATACTTAAGAAACTAGCAGATATTACCAAATTAGGAAAAGCTTGTAAAAGGCACTTGGGCTTTGGCAATAAAGCTGACAATGCACCATGAGTCACCAGTGTGCCTAATGCCGCGTACACACGATCAAACAAGCGGGTAGAAATGTCCGGCAAACTGAAGTCCACCGGACAATCCCCCCGTGTGTAGCCTCCGGCATACTTTTTTGACCCGTAAGCAGACTTAGAAAGTAGTTTTGCACTCCGATCTTCCCGCCGGACTCGCATTTCGGCGGACAATCCGGCCGTGTGTGTGCCAGTCCGTCGTACTTTTGAAATGACCAGACTTTTCCCGCCCGGAGAAAAGTCCGCTCATTTTGAGCGGGTCTCCAGGTAGGCGGGGCCCGCGAAGGAGACATCGCTGGCCCCGTCGCCTGGTATGGACTTAAAGGGGAATCCCAACGCCGAAAAAATCGGCGTGGGGGTCCCCCCAGGTCCACATCAGACCCTTGTCGCAGCACGCTACCCGGCCAGCCAGGAAAGGGGGACGAGTGAGCGGCCCCCCTCTTGAGCCATACCAGGCAGCGTGCTCTCAACATGGGGGGTGCCTTGGTTAAGGGGGGGCCGTGCGCCCCCCCCCCACCCCAAATCACCTTGTCCCCATGTTGATGAGGACAAGGGCCTCTTCCCGACAACCCTGGCCGTTGGTTGTCGGGGTCTGCGGGCGAGGGGCTTATCGGAATCCGGGTGCCCCCTTTAATAAGGGGGCCCCCGGATACCGGCCCCCCACCCTATGTGAATGAGTATGGGGTACAATGTACCCCTACCCATTCACCTGTAAAATAAAGTACAAAAAAAACACAACACACAGGATAAAATAGTTTATTGCACAGCTCCGGGGGTCTTCCGTCTTCGGGGGTCTTCTCGCCGGACTCCTCCGCTATCTTCTTGTAGCTCTTTTACTAGCTGAGGGGCCCGGCTTTCTTCCTCGCCGCCGGCTTGTCCCCCTCTTCGGTTCTTCTGCCGGGCCACCGTACCTTCTTATAGCTCTTTTACAGGCGGTGGCCCGGTCTTCTGTCGCCGCCGCCGCCTTCCGTTCTTCTTCTTCTGGAGATGTTGACTCGACGTTCTCTCCGGCCGCAATGCCAGGGACTCGCTGCACGGCGACTTATATAGGGACAAGGGGTGGGGTCATCGGTTGATGTCACATGGTGACCCCGCCCCCTTACGATGTAACAGTCCCAGAGGATGCTTGGACTGTCGCCATGTGACATCAACCCATGTGACATCAACCAATGACCCCGCCCCTTGTCCCTATATAAGTCGCCGCGCAGCGCGTCCCTGGCATTGCAGCCGGAGAGAGCGTCGAGTCAACATCTCCAGGAAAAGGAGAAGAAGAACGTAAGGCGGCGACAGAAGACAGAATTTTTTTCTTTCAAAATAATTTATTTTGTTCAGAAATGAAGTAGTACAGAGAAACAAGCTCAAGTAACAACAAAGATAATTCGAAAAATCATATAACAGTAAAGTCAATCTTAGAAGCCTGTTGGGGAGGTTTGGTAGCGAGACAATAATGTAGGGAGATCTGAACTAGATAGGTTACCGTTTCTCCTATTAGAGGAGGGGACCTCAAAGGGGTTCTACCGGAAGTAACAGTTAAGGCTTCTTAAAGTGAGGTAAGAGATATATAAGAGCCCCAGAAAAGATAAACTTGGAAAGAATAACTGAGGAAACCTTGTTCCCGCGCCCCAATTGGGATCACGCTGCACGAGAACCAGGTTCCTCCCATCAGAACTGAAAATGGGTAACCCTCCCCTTGTCATAACTGCATCCAACTAGAGGGGGTTGTTGTTATGGTTGATCAGTATCCCTGAGGGAAGAGGAGGATAGCCCTCCGAAGGGATAGATAAAGAGAAGGAAAGATGAAAGAAAGAAGTAAAGATAATAGGAAGGAGATAAAGCATTCTCAGTGGTCACTCTAACTTAGTGTTTGTACTGAGGGGATCCCAGAAATCAGAGAGATCCCCACATACTGGGCCCAAGGCTCCCACGTCAATTCAAAACTTTGCTTCCTATCCAAGAGAGAACTAGCTAGTTTTTCTTGGGACATAATCCAGGAGATTTTTCTAATGGCGAGTCTGACGGAGACCCCGGGTTGTTTCCATGATTTAGCTATGGTCATTTTAGCCCCTAATAGAATAAAGTGGATTAGCTTCCGCTTATATTTAGAGATGAGCGGGAGATGTGCATTAAGTAAAGCAGTCTCGGGTAGCCTGGATAACTCGTGACCGGTTACTTTTTTGATAATAATGAATATCTTTTTCCAGAAGTGTCTTAATTCTAGGACACTCCCACCATACATGAGATAATGTTCCCTGCAGATGACAGCCCCTGAAACACAAAGGGTCAGCCGAAGGGAACATCTTGGCCAGCCTCGCGGGAGTGAGGTACCATCTGGAAATTACTTTTACGCTAGCTTCCATTAGGGAAGTATTTATTATTCCTTTAAAGGCCATAGAGAAGGCTGATTGCCAGGTTTCCAAGGTCCAGTGGAACTGAAGATCTTCCTCCCAGGACGACATATAAGAGGACTTCCCCGTAGGGAATAGCAGTGAAGTGTAGATAATGGATATCCCCCCCCTTTGTTCCACCGCCTGACCACACCAACGCTCATACTCTGAAAAACAAGGGGGATTTGGTTTTTCTAACCACAAGCTGTGTAGGAAATGGCTAATTTGTCCGAATCTGAACTTCTCCGAACTCGGGAGGTCCAATTTGCTAATGCAATGAGCAAGGGAAATTGGTCCAATGTTAGAAAAGAAGTGACCTATTCGGTACAGCCCTTTATCAAGCCACCATTGGAAAGCTTGGATCTCTAAACCGGGGGGGAATTTGGGATTCCGGAAAATGTGTGACGGGGGTAGTGTTGGAGACGATATAAGGGTTCCGCTTTAATTTGTCCCATAAGGCTAAGGAGTGGGAGAGAGTGGGAGCCATGATTGGAGGTCTGCATTTGGGTGAGGACCAAAGTAGGAAGTCTATTGTATTGAGTGGGGCTGCTAAGCTTTCTATTTGTAGCCAGTCAGGCTTCTCCCCCTTAAAATATAAAACTGAGATTTGCGCAAGTCTGGCTGCTTGATAGTATTTATATAAGTGTGGGAGGCCTAAGCCCCCTTTTTTACGTGTTAAGTAAAGTGTTTGGGGCAATCTGTAACCTGCTCCACCCCAGATAAATTTCAGAACCTTGCTTTGGAAAGCACAGAGATGATCCAACCGTATCGGGATCGGGAGGGCTCTAAAGAGATATAGAAGTCTTGGCATTAGGGTCATCTTAATGGCATTGATTCTACCCATCCAGGAGATATGATGTGAAGACCACACCTTTAGGTCTTGTTCGAGTTTGCGGAACATGGGAGGATAGTTCTTTTCATATAGGGTTTCGAACCTGGGAGTAAGATTTATGCCGAGGTATTTGATGGTCTGGTCATTCCAGTCAAACTGAAAATTCAATTTAAGTGAAGCCACCGTAGGTGGGGGGAGGGAGACGTTGAGGGCTTGTGATTTAGAGAAATTTACTTCCAATCCAGAAATTTTCGCGAAGGATGATAAAGTATTGCAAAGATTTGGGAGGGAGATAAGGGGGGGGGGGGTGATGAAGAGTATCAAGTCGTCAGCGAACAGTCCGCATTTGTGTTCCTGCTGCCCACAGAAAACCCCTTTGATGTCAGGGTTCACCCTGATCGCAATTGCTAGAGTCTCGATCGCAATTGCGAAGAGTAGTGGGGATAAAGGGCACCCCTGTCTAGTACCTCTAGCAATCTTAAAAGGGGTGGATAAAAATCCCTGCGATTTAATAATTGCTGTGGGTGTAGAATAAAGTGCTTTTATCAATCCCCTAAAGCGATCTCCAAATCCCCAACGCTCCAGGAGCCCAAAAAGGTATTGCCAAGACACTGAGTCGAAGGCCTTTTGTATATCTAATGAAAGAATCATCCCCTGTTGTTTGGGTCCACTAGGCCAATTTGATTGGAGAATGGAGATCACGTCTATGGTTCGTCTAGTCTGGTCTGGGCCTTGTCAGCCTGGGATAAATCCAACCTGATCTTTATGCACATATGTTCGGATAAAGGAGTTTAATCTATTTGCGAGTATTTTAGTGAGGATTTTGAGATCGTTATTGATCAATGAAATGGGTCTGTAATAACTTACTTCTTCTGGGTTTTTGTCTGGTTTTGGGATCACTGTCAAGAAAGCAGAGTTCAAGTCCGGGTGTAAGGGAGAACCAGAAACTTTTTCATTAAAGAAATTTGTCAAGTATGGGGCCAGTGTCTCCGCAAAAGACTTATAATAGGGTACCGACAGGCCGTCTGGGCCAGGGGCAGAGCCCGTCTTTAAGTTCCGTATAACCGCTAGTGTTTCTTCTACGGTAATCCAATCCTCCATGATTGCTCTATGTTCATCTGAGAGGGATGGGATAGGTAAAGAGTCCAAAAAGTTAGCGGAGAGACTAGGGGGTCCCTGACAGTCGTCTTTATACAATTTGGCGTAAAATTCCCGAAAGGCCGAGATGATTTTTGTGGGGTCAGAAGTGGTTATGTGGTCATGAGTCCTGATTTTGGGGATAGTCCTGCATCTCATTTTTGGAGAGAGTTTATTGGCTAGCATTCGCCCCAGTTTGTGTGAGAATAAAATTTGGCCCCTGACCATCTCAACTGTTTCTCAGCCCTCGCCGTTAATGCTAAATTTAGTTCTAGCTTAGTGGAGTCTAGAAGAGAGGTAGGGAACCTGTGGGGATCTTTTTTGTGTTTGGCCCTGAGGTCAGCATAAGTGGTTTCGAGCCTGCGGATGTCTGCTTCCCTTTCCCGTTTGATCTGAGAAGCTATTTGTATGATCCTCCCCCTAACTGAGACCTTGTGGGCAGCCCACAAGGTTTCCGCTGAGATATCGTCCGTCTTGTTGAGATTAAAATAGTCCAGGAGCGCTTTATTAATGTCGACCACCCTAGAGGGCTCTGATAATGACTCATTGAGTCTCCAGTGAGAAAGCTTGGCCGTATGGGAAGGTTTCTGTATAGTGATAGTGACTATAGAATGGTCTGAGAGAACAGTGTCAATAATTTTGGAGTTGATGAGATTGGGCAGTAGTCTTGTAGGAAGTAGAATATGGTCTATCCTAGAATAGGACTGATGCGGAACGGAAAAGTGGGTAAAGTCTCTATATGTCGGGTTGGCTTCACGCCATGCGTCTACCAAACCGTGGGTATGGATTAATTTAGCGAATCTGAGACTGTTGTTAGAGGGGCGAGTGAGCCTACTTTTAGATGGGTTCGATTTGTCCAAACCTTGGTCTAGAGCGACATTGGAGTCTCCTCCCATGACCACCTTGCCCTCCATTAGGGGGGCAAGAGAGACCATCATGGATTGGAAAAATTTATGTTGACCTTTGTTAGGAGCATAATAAGAGACGAAGGAATAGAGCTGACCGTCTATTGTCCCTTTAACGAGGATATATCTCCCGTTTGGATCTTTGCGATCCATCTGCCAGACAAAATTACTAGATTTAGCAAATAGTATTGCTACTCCTTTTGTTTTGTTTACCTATTTTGCTAGGAAGAATTGAGGAAAATGTTGGTGTAAGAAATTAGGGCTGTACCGATCAGGAAAATGGGTTTCTTGGATTAGGGCTACGTCCAATTTAAGGGATTTATAACTGTCAAATATCTTTTTCCTCTTGATAGGGGAGTTTAATCCCTGAACATTATGAGAGGCTATTCTGAGTCTGGAGCCCTGGTGGTCAGCCATGAAAACAAAGAGAAGGGATGCTTACCAGTCCATCTACACAATTCTGCGGAAGGTCCCGTAGATCGTACGTCCCAAATTGTAAACCATAAATTGCGATCATAGCAGTAGAAGAGGCGACTATGCGAGCCTGTAGGGAGAGTAAAAGTCGAGTGACCACTGAGAATATTGAAAGTTGAGCAGAAAACAGAGATGAAGAATCAGAGTAGGAGGAAAGAAGAAGGTAGAAGGCAGAAGAAGGTGAAAAATCCAGAGGATACCCCCTCTGGTGAATCAAGGTCAGCCCCTGGGGACCCAAATAGAACTAGTTCCCCCACGAGCGGGGTTTTTAGGCAGCAAGAGACAGTAATAGAAGCCAATAGAAGTAGTATAAAAGGTATTTTAATAATAATAATTGGTAAAAACAAACATGAGCTTCACCTGAACACTTGAATAACAGACAAAATCATGTATATAAAGTACATATAATGTCACATGGAAGTAAAATAACAGACACAACTATGTTACACTGTATGAGTAGATAACAGTGAGAGCATAAAACTAACGCGTTTCGACCCCAGAGGGGGTCGTCTTCAGAGGTGGTGGTCTTTTAAAAGAAAAACAAGATTACACTGAATAAATAAATCCGGTGTTATACATATTAGGGATTACCCAATATCAATTTAAAAATGGTTTACCCAATAATGTACTTCCAGGTAGGTAAGATGGATTGTAGTGCTTCAGAAGAAAAGTTCTCCCATAAGGCAATGTCTCAATTTCCTTTACACATCTTGAGTGGTACTTGGTCCGTATGTATTGCCAAGATGCCAGACGGAAGAAGAGGCAGTGTCATACACCCACTGACGTGACTCACGGGAGGTCACACTATTGCCTTGCCCCCCAGAGGGGGAAACTCCGGGGGGGGTAGGTGCGAGTAAGGGTACACCGAAGATATGGCGGGTCACACCTGCAGCAAAATCCCAACAGTGGCAAAAAATTAATTAATTAAATAAATAATTGGAAGCAAGGATTATTTAATGTTGGAGACATGGAGTGCATACATACTATGGGGATAATAGTATCATATCCCCGTTATGTATGCCAAGGGTTGTGCACATGTGCACATATACATATACACACTTGCACCCCCAATTGCCCAAATGTCCACATAACATGCTTTCTAAAACCCAGACATAGAGAGAAAGAAGAGGGGGGGAAAAGGGGAAACCACGCCTGGGAGTCCAAGAAGCCTAAGAAAGAGGGGAACAAAGGAAAAAAGGAAAAAAATGGCCTGGGGTGAGTAGGTGTGCAGATGTGTGTCAGTGTGTGAGCTCTAATATACAGAAAAGGGGGGACGGGAGAAAGAGAAAAATGGAGAAGGAAAAGAGGAATGAAGGTGATGGGAAGTGGACTGTATGGAAGCGGTATGAGTGTGCGCTTAAACAGAGAAAGAAAGAGTGCGCAAGGGAATAGTGAGAAAGTGAAAACATGAGTAAGTAATAGTATGTGCGGGTCATACAACAAACAAACAAAAAGACACCGCATGTGAAAGTGTGCAAAAACAAAATGCGCTAAACTAGGTGACAGTGGTGAGGGACATAATCAATAAGAGTGTCAAGTGCATAGTAATATATACATATAAAAAAAGTGTGTGAGTGTGATGTGTGGGAAAATACCGCACCGGTGTATTAGCGTCATTGGAATAGCCAGGCGGGAGGTGACCCAAACATCCCCCGGAGGAGACCCCAACCAAAAACGCCTGCATAACTAAAGGCAGGCACCCTAGCCCACAAATCATAGGGGGTCTGTGGGATAGGGGAGGGCACAAAGAACGAATCCAGCGCCCAACACTTTGAAGAGAAAGTAATAGTTGTAAAGTAAGCACCAATAGCATGAAATACTTAGATGATTAGTATCATAGAGTCTAACATTGTATGTAGGAATATTAACCAGAATCTTAGACATCAAATTAAACCTTTTAACAATCATGAATGAAAGGAAGAACTGTGAACGGGGTAATATCCCGCTGCGGGCCCTAATATTGGACCTGGATCGAAACAATATCAACCTGGCGAGGTTTAAGGAAGATTTCCTGCTTTAGGGAAAAAATGAGGAAGAGAAAGAAGGGGGTGAAGGGGGGGGAGAAGTGAGGGGGGGGAAGGAATGGGTTGGAGGCAAGGGAAAAGTGGAAAGGGGTATTGGGGGGAAGGAGAAGAGGGAGGGAGGGGGGTACAGAGAGCTTAAGTTATGAGAGAGAACCAACATCAGTTCTAAAAGGAAGTGCAAATGTCTCTCTTGAGAAGGATCCAGCATGAAGGAATGTTCTGTATCATCCGATGAGAACAAAATTCCGTATGAATTGCAGGCTTAGTGAAAACCGAGCAGTATTTTCTGGTTAATGGTATGAGAGGGCCATCATGAGAACCAGTTAAAGAAGGGAAAACAAAAAGGGCCCGCAGTAAGTGGAAGATCAGCCACAGGAAGTTCAAAGAGCCGAAGCTCTCAAGTGGTGGGGGGAGGTTTCCCCGTGGCACTCCGGCATGGAGTGAGAATAGGGTTAGGGAAAATGAAAAACTTAGAAAAAGACCAGCCTCAGGTTTGAGTATGTTCCTTGGATCGTTTTGACTGCTGCTTATTCCACAGGGGGGTAATTGGGCTAGCAGGGGGCGGGCGTTTAGCTGGATTGTAGTTCGGGTTTGAGGTGTCCATGTCTGCTTCCGTTGAGATGAGCTTCAGGGATAGGAGAATCTTTTCGCCATCATGGAAAGTGGTGAAAAAATGGGTCTTGCCCATATGTTGGAATTTGACAGCAAAGGGTAATGTCCACCAATATTTGATTTCCTTTTGGGTGAGCACCAATAGGAGAGGTTTCAAGGCTCTTCTTCTCTGGATTGTGGAGGGGGACAGATCGGCGAAAATTTGGATTGAATGGCCGTGATAGGACAGATGTTTAGCCGCTCTGGACTGTTTCATAATTTCTTCTTTCACCTGGTAAAAGTGTGGCTTGGCTATAATGTCCCGGGGGGACCCATCCTTACGTGGAGGTCCGAGGGTTCTGTGGACCCTATCCAGCTCCAGGCGGTGTTGCGGTATGTCCGGGATCAGGGATGTGATGACTTCCTGGGTAGCTTGCGCCACATCAGTTATGGATTCTGGTATTCCCGATTCGGAAGTTGTATCTTCTGGATCTGTTTTCCAGTTCGTCGATTCTAAGTATGGCGGTGTCCAGTCTGTCTTGTAAAGTCTGGATATGTTCTGAGTTCTGGTTGGTTGCTGACACTGTCATGTCCAGTTTTTGTTCTATCGCTTCCATCCTGGCTCCCAGGTTTTGAAAGTCTGTCTTAATGTCTCCTGTTATTTTCGCGGCTGTGGATGCTAAGCCCCTTTCCAGAAGGGCTGACATTTTAAGGAGAAGGTCATCCGTGTGTGAGCCGGGGTCAGACTGAGGGAAAGGAGAGGATCCCCCTGGGGGTGGATCGAGGATAGGGCCTGCTGGGGAATACGGTGAGTCCCCAAAATTTCTGCCCAGCAGTGATTCTGTAGAGGCTGGTGATGGGGTGGGTGGATGCATTGCTCCACTTTGGTGAGATGGGGTATAGATGAGGGAGGCCGGAGCAATCACTTGCCTTACTTCTGGGAGTGCTTCTCTCCCTGCAGCGTGCTTCAGGGCCGCGGCGGCCATCTTGGTACACCCAGACGGCGGAGGTCCGTCGAATTGCGGGACCAGGTCTCTGCGGACCTGTTTTTTGGGCATGCGGAGAGCTTCCCCGGGGTGAGGGGGTAGCGGATCGCTCGTTGTCTTCCTCGGGCTCGCTGTCTGCGGTGCGCAGTAAGTGTCGGTGGCGCTGGGTTCGGCGGAGCTCCGGCTCAAGCGTCCATATTGGAGACTCCGCGCGAGAAGACAGAATTTGAAACACAGGTTTAGTGATCGTCATTTCTGGACAGTGTAGGGAGAAAGACTTGCACCTGATAACCTTGAACGCAGTCAGTCCGAATTGCGGGACAGTCTAATAATTTCCTCTTTTACAGAGTAAAAGTGAGGTTTGACGAAAATGTCCCTTGGCAAACCGTCTGTGGGGGTTGAAGAGCCATATCAGCCCTGTCTAATGCCAGATGGAGGTCTGGGATGTCAGGGATGAGTTCCTTAACCACTTGCCGACCACTGCACGATGATGTACATCAGCAGAATGGCACAACTGCGTAAATGGGCATACCCCTAGAAGGTTCTGTGGCCATTTTCTCGGAGGCCCACCCGGGACAGCAGGTAAGCGTTCCAAGTCCGAAAAGGCGCATGCTGAAAGACAAAAGCATCCCTGGTTTTGCAAGCCAAACAAGTCTGCAAGCAAAAATTTTACTGTATGCAGGTTTGTCCCCGCTCGACTCTCGGGTGGGGGGTTGCATTTGTGGTCCCAAAGAAGGAAGGGGTCCGTCCAATCCCAGACCTCAAGGCCCTCAACAGCTTTGTGAAAGTGCAAAGGTTCAGAATGGAATCGGTTTGCTCTGTGGTCGCTGCACTCCATCAGGGGGACTTCCTGCCATCCTTGGACATCAAGGACGCATACTTATATGTACCCATATGCCTCAGGCATCATAGGTTTCTGCGTTTTGCAGTCGGGGAAGATCACTTCCAATTTGTGGCTCTCCCTTCACCAAGATGTTGGCCCAATCCTGGCATTGGTAAGGCAAAGTGGGATCACAATTGTGGGTTACCTAGAGCTCCTTCTGAGAGCAGCTTCCGCCTCAGAATTAGGGGAGGCTGTGGCAATCACCATGCAAACTCTCTGGGAGATTGGTTAGGTACTGAACCTACATAAGTCAGTGTTGGTGCCGACTCAATGCCTGGCGTACCTGGGCTTACTGCTGGACTGCTCAGAAGCGAGAGTCTTTCTCTCTTCAGACAAGCTGCAGACTCTTCAAGCTGTGGTGATGTTATTGGTGAACCGCAGGTGGTCATCACTATGTTTCTGCATGCGAGTCCTGGGTCTCATGGTGGCCACTTTCGAGGCGGTACCATACTCTCAATTTCACACTCGAGTCTTGCAGAAAGATAGGAAATTGGACAAATCTGTTATCCCTGGATTGTCAAATTCGGGTGAGCCAGTTAGTCAGGGTTTCCCAGCTCTGGTGGCTGAGGTCTTCTGTCCGAAAAATCGTTCCTTCCTCTCCATTGGACGGTGATCACAATGGATGCCAGCCTGGCCGGCTGATGGGGAGTTTTGGGAGTACAGTGGACCCATGGCCGTTGGATGCGGGAGGAATCCCACCTGCCGATCAATGTGCTCAAGCTTCGGACAATCGGGCTGTGCCTCTCCACATGGTCAAAGAGGCTGCAGGGGCGTCCAGTCAGACAATACCACAGCAGTGGCTTATGTCAACCATCATGGAGGAACAAGGAGCTCTGCTTTAGCACGGGAGGTCGCTCACGTCCTACAGTGGGCAGAGCGGCATGTGCCGGCCCTGATGGCCGTTTACATTTCTGGGCACAGAAAACTGCTAGGCGAACTAACTAAGTCGTCAGATGCTGGACCAAGGGGAATGGTTGTTGCATCCGGATATATTCCGGCTCTTTTGCCTAAGGTGGGGCACACCAGATGTGGATCTCTTGGCCTCTCAGCTCAATCGGAAGGTGCAAAGATTTTTCTCCAGGACAAGAGACCCCTGGGTTCTGCTTCATCCTGCTTTACCATCACTGGTTTTAACGGCATGGCTGTTGAAAGCCAGGTGCTAAGGGACCAAGATCTGTCAAACTCTGTAATTTCCACTATGCAGAGAGCACGGAAGTCCTCTTAACAGAATATTTATCATCGTACATGGAAGGCCTACATCTCCATGTGTGAGGCGTCCGCACACATACTCAGTTTCCAGGATCCTGCTGTTTTTTTGCAGCGATGAGTGGATCAGAAACTTGCCTTAAGCACCATCAAGGGGCAGATATCAGCCTTGGCTGTCTAATTTCAACGTCCTTTGGCGACTCACTCATTGCTGAGTACATTTGTGCAAGGGGCTCGACACGTAGCCCCACCGGTTCAACCACCACTGCTTCCATGGGATCTGAATTTGGTGCTATTGGTTCTTCAGAAACCACTGTTTGAAAATATTAGGGAGATTCCCTTGTTGATGCTTTCAGAAAGTAGTCTTTCTAGTGGCAATTACATCTGCCAGGAGAGTTTCTGAATTGGTGTCCGTGTAGCACAAGTCTCCCTACCTGGTTCTCCTCAAGGATAATGGGTGTATCTGTCTGCTACAGCTCCTTTCCGGAGGTCAGACTCTCTGTGGCTGGTCCAAAAAAGGGTCTGGTGGTCTCATCGACCACCATCTCTCGGATCACACAGATCATGGCTCAGGCTTTTATCTTAAAGGGGTGGTTGCCACCCTTTCCTGTCACGGCACATTCCACCAGGGCGATTCGAACCTCCTGGGCTTTCTGACATCAAGCGTCTGTTCCCCAGGTGTGTAAGGCCACAAATTGGTCATCCGTTCACACATTCACAAAATTTTATGAAGTTGACGTGGGCGCACCTTCGGATACTTGCTTTGGCCACAAGGTTTTGCAGGCGGCTGTGTAAGGTGGCAATTCACACTTTCATTTAAGTTGCAAGGTTGTTCTGAACGCATCTTTGAATGCAACAGTTGGCCGCAGGTTTTGCTGGCGGCCGTTTAAGTTGGCAACCTTGCTGTTGAGGAGTTCCTCTTTGTTGTGGGTGTACTTATTTATTGCAGTTTCCACCCCTCGTCTTTTGACACTGCTTGGGGACGTCCCTAAGGTCAAGATTCAAAGGAACTGTGTCCGTCAATGAACAAAGGAGAAAATAAGGTTTTTGTACTCATAAAATCCCTCTGAAGTTCATTGACGGACACAGCACCCATCCCTCCTATTTATATTTGTACTGCTTTTTATTGAACTGAGCTGCGGGAGGCATAGTGAGGGGTTAGAGCCAGTGGTGTGCAGTTTTTCTGTTTTTACATGTTTTACCTGTTCTGCCTAGTACTCTCCTGAAGGTGGCAATATAACCCTAAGGTCAAAACGTAAAGGAGCTGTGTCCATCAATGAACTTCAGAGACAAGGATTTTACGGTGAGTACACAGATCCTATATATTTTTTTTTTTAAACATTTGCATAGTATTCAACCTCCTAGAGCAGGGGTTTTTAATCTGGGGCCCATGGATGGGTTCCATTGGGTTCGTGAGGGTCAGATTACAAAATTAGATTTATATTTACTATACAGCCTTGTCCCCATCAATGGTTTCCCATTCAAAAATATAATGGAAACACACACTGCCACTGCTTATAGAGCTGACCACTAAGCACCCGGGTCATTGTTGCCATAGGTTTACCATTTAAATTTGTGCTATCCTTCTCTGCATAAGCCCACATTCACACTTGAGGGCCGGTTTGAATTTGTCCGAGTTCAGCTTTTCAATTTCAAACCAGGCATCTCAGTTCAACTTTGGGAGAAATTTTCAGACATCTATGCGGGTTCATGCACAGATGTCTATTCAAATCGCCCCATAGTCACCAAAAGTAGTGAAGGAACTACTTTTAGGTATCATTGTGGCACTGAAAAGTCGGTGTTGCATCGATTCGTTGCCAGCAATAGGCGGCAATTTGACATGTCAAATTGCATGTCAAAACAGCCCGATGTGAATGTGGGCTTACTGCTATCTTGTTCCTTAAGACGACTTTCACACCAATCCACCCATAGCACCAGCGGTAAAACACCACTATTTTTAGCAGAGTTTTACTGTCAGGTTTGCAGCGCATTTCGGCCGCTAGCAGGGCACTTTTACCCCCCGCTAGTGGCCGAGAAAGGGTTAAACCGCCCGCAATACGCCATAATAGCTGCATTTTGCTGGCGGTATAGCCGCGCTGCCCCATTGATTTCAGTGGGGAGCAGCGGTGGAGGAGCGGTAAACACACTGCTCCTTCACCAATCCAAATAAGCTGCTGGCAGGACTTTTCTTGTCGTCCTGCCAGCTTTCACACTGGAGACAACGGAGCAGCAGTTTAAGGGCGGATTGCAGGTGCTATTTCTAACGCAATAGCGCCTGCAAAATGCCCTCGGTGTGAAAGAGGTCTAATAGCAAGAGCAGAATTGGAATGGTTTTGTTTAATATGCACACAGTGATTGTATTTCATTTTTGTAGTGAGAGGCTATTGCTTTTTGCATGAAAAGTTTAGTTTTTTTGTTAAGATTACTTGTTTACTTTATTCAAACTTTATGTATGAGACACTCAATAAAATTAAGTCGTGTTTAAAAAAATAAAGTTGCATTTGCGGCCTACTTCAGTGGAATTTTTCACTAGGATTAAAGCAGAGCTCCACCCAAAAGGGGCAGTCCTGCTTTACAACCTCCTCCCTGACTCCTGTTTGTGAAATTGAGCTTTTGAGGGGGAGGGCAGAAGTTCTCTACCCCCCCCCCCCCCCAAAAAAAAAAAAAAGTCTTCTGGGAAACATCAATAATCTCAGAAGACTTAGGCACCGGTCAGAGTGCAGCACTGCTCGCACATGCCCAATGGGCACCCAGCTGTGAAGATGCCGACGAGGGACGACACAGGAAGAACACGACTGGAGTGAGCACACCGCTGAATCGTGGGACTGGCTATTAAGTCAGCAGCTACAGTTTTGCAGCTGCTGACTTTTAATTTTCTCTTCAGAGCTCCACCTTTAGGATGTGGTGCTTATGCAATCTTACAGCACACCTAACTGATGCGGTGGACAGACATAATGTGGTTTGGGAGTCTTGGCACCTACAGGAGGACCTCTTGTGTTTAGTCCCATTACTCCTAACCTTTTGACTAGTGGCACATGTCCCTGGGAGTGGGCGGTTCTCTTTTCCCTTTTCCTTTTGGTTACACTTCCTCCTCGTTTCCTTCCTTTTCTTTCTTTTTCTCACTTTCATTCGGTTTGTTTGGTAATGTTTTTGTAGTTTCATTTTTGGAGCAATTCATGCTCTCTTGTTACCCATTTTGGGGGTTATCTGTAGATCAATATATATGTTATTGGACCTATGGCTGATGAGATCTGTTGATTGTTGAACCTTTAATGCAATACTCACCACAAACATGTTCCTGCACAAACGGCTGCATCTTAAATTGGGTGCTGAAATGACCAACAGCTGGAACTGACTGCAGTCATGAGAAGGAAGTGTCACAAGCACAACAGGATCTCCAAAAGTAGGTCCACAGTTTTAATCATAGTATCAAAAAATAAATAGAAGCGACATGGCTCCAAACATTGCTTCTATTTCTTTTTTTGATACTATGTGATTAAAATTTTGGACCCATTTTTGGAGATCCTGGTGTGCTGGTGACACTTCATTATCATTATTACATTGTTGCAATGTTTAAGTGTTTGCTGTATAATATTGATTCATTGATATACCCAAGTCTTGTATTACTGATTCATTGATATACTCAAGTCTTTTAATACCCATGATGAATACCCTGTTTTACTTTTGAGGGAAAAATAAATAAAAAAAATAAAAATTGTTAATTATAATATTTCTGGAGAGTGAAAGCTATCATCAAATCTGTGACTCAAAAAGAGGTTAAGTGGCTTTTCTTTCCTAAATTTGTTCTAACGCTGTTGTGCTGTTATCCACCTATTTCAGATTCACAGTGATGTTGTGCAGAATCAGCTGGTGATTCAAGCTGTGGAAATTCCTGTATACCTCACACTCTACTCTCCTGCTATAGATTGGATGCTGAGGTGCATTTCTTATCGTGCACCAGAGGTAAACCTTACATTTTTCTAAATTCTGCTTTTGTGTAATATATACATATGCAAAATATATGGATGCAAAACTTGTAGTGTATACTATATTTGAAGAACTTTTTATATCTGCTGCTATAATTTTATTGTGTTTTTTTTTTTTTTTTTTTTTTGTTTTTTTTTTTATAGTCCCTTTCCTGTATGGTGCAAAAAAGTAATTTTTTTTTTTAAATAGACGATTTTATTGAAGAAATTCAGCAAGTACAACAAGGAGATGCATTGGATATAGTATAATAAGGAATACAAATACCTGTAGAACTAGCACAAATACAAAGTATAATCGGTGGTGGCAACCAGGTGGGGGTCAAGTGAGGAGAGTGTTAGAAGAGAAAAATCTCCCCTAAGCTTGAGGAGCAAAGTATCCCGCCACTCGACGCCCACCTGTACAAGTTCACAAATACAGGCAGTCCATAGGCTAGTATAACAAACAGAAAAAAAAACTCATAAACAAAGTAAAGAGAGCTACGGGTGAATCAGTAGGGAGGTGCAGGTAGTTGAGCATCATGATATGGAGGAACCCACGTAGGGGAAGGGGAGAGGGGCCAGGATTTCCATTTCAACTCATCGTGGGTATTGTTTCCGTAATTGTGTGAAACACCTTTTCCATTAGCTGGATGGCTGCCATGCGTTTAAGGATTTGGTCCCAAGGGACCCCTGGGTTACTGTTTCTTTCACAGCTACAGACTTTGCATGTTTGAGATTTGTAGCGTCCACTCCTCAGGGGAGGCCACCTCACCCATCTCTGCCTCCCATTGAATTATTGCTGAGGATTTGACAGGTAGGCTATACAATAGGGAGATTATACCCCTATCCCTAGAGGGGGGTCCACACAGGTCTTCAGAGCTAGTGAGGGGGTTGGCCTTGTACCTGGAGTAGTGTGTGTCATAGAAATGTCTGATTTGTCGGTATTTATAAAACTCCAATCTGGGAAGGGAGTGGGGAGATTCTAGGGATAGGAAGGAGCGGATCACTGACCCCCCCCCCCCCCCCCCCCCGCCACCCACAGGGTAGAGGTATTTGGCCTTGAACGCTGCTGGGAAGGAGGGGTCGCCCATGAACGAGGCCAACTTCGGGTGGGCTGGGTGAAGGGAGAATCTATGTTTATAAAGGCACCACAAGTGCAGGGATTGACCAACCACAGCGTTCCAGATAGAAATATCCTTAGGGCGGATAGATAGAAGGGGGCAATTGAGGCCCATTCAAAGTGGAACCAGGGTATACTGTGTGGGGAGGTATGCCATTGGCCGAGTTGCAGGAGTCTAGCTAAAATATAGTACAGCCAGGTTAGGTAGGCCCACGCCACCCGAGGGTCACAAACTATACAGCATCTGTTTGTCCAGGCGGGTTTTTTATTATGCCAGACAAATTTCTTCACGTCACGCTGTAGCTGTTCAATCTGTTTGGACACATAATTGGGAAGGGCTCTAAAACTGAATAAAAGTTTGGGAAGTATGGACATTTTCACCACTTGTATCCTGCCCAGGAACGTAATGTGGAAAGAGCACCAGGAGTGTAGTAGCTGTCTGATACGAGTAAATGCAGGGGGGTAATTGGCACAGTAAAGTTTATGTAGGGATGGGGCCAGTTTAATTCCAAGGTAGGTTAACGTCTGCCCATCTGTGGAGAAACCGAAGTTGGATTAGATCGGGGCAGTAGTGCTTTGGGGGAGATATATTGACAGGGCTGAGCATTTTGAAAGGTTAACCCCTAGGCCTGAGAGTTCATGGAACATATGGAGGGTGACTTATGAGGTTAGGGATAGAAATAATGGGGTCTGACAGAAACATAAGAACATCGTCAGCATATAGGCTTAATTTAAACTCGTGTTCCCCCTTAGCACTGTATATCCCTTGATATTATGTAAGCGGATAGCTTGGGCGAGAGGTTCAATGGCAAGGGAAACAAGAGGTGACATCCCTGTCTTGTACCTCTGCCTAAAGTGAAGTATTCTGAGTTGCATCCTGGGAAATTCGAGTCCGGGGATGGTGGTATAATGCCCGGAACCCAAGGACAAAGGGCCCATGAGAAACCAAATTTTGCCAGAATCTGTAACAGGAAGGGCCATAGGACACTATCAAAGGCCTTGTGTATATCCAGGCTCAGCAGGAGGCCCTTACGGGAATGTAGGTCAGCGTCTTGGATTATGTTGGATGTGAGTCTAATGTTGTCAGTGATTTGTCTGGAGGGGATAAATCCTGTCTGGTCTGGGAAAATTAGGGAGGTGATAATGTTTGACAGTCTAAGATGCGGCCGGAGATCTTCAGGTCTGTATTACTGACAGAGATTGGTCTGTAGTTCTGGGGGAGGGAGTGGTCCTTATTGGGTTTCGGGATCAGGGACATGTTTGCCAGAAGCATGTCGTCTTGGAATTTATTATCTTTGAGGACATAGTTAAATAGTGATTGTAAGTGTGGAATCGGGGTGCCTAGGAATTTTTTAAAATAGGGAACAGAATAACTGTCCAGCCCAGGGGTCTTAGAAGGTTTCAGGGACTTGACAACATTAATTATTTCAAGGTACGAGCAAGGAGCGTTCAGTTCCGAAATTTGCTCTAGAGTGAGAGGGTGATGATTATTTAACCAGGTGCTAAGGGTCGGGTTCGAGGGAGAGGCCGGGGGGGGGGGGGGGGGAAGTAAATCAGAATAGAATTTAGTGAACATTTTTAGAATTTCCGGGGGGGTGAGAGACCATGTTTCCGTAATGGTTCGTAAATTTATGCGTGTGTGAGGGTTGGAGGGAATGGTTGAGCTTCCTTGCGAACATTGCTGAGGCTGAATTGCTGTGGAGGAGGAACTTGGCCTTAGACCACCGCAATGCCTACTCCGTCTGGTCCGAAAGGATCTTATCTAGGTCGAGTCTAAGGGTATTGGTATTTTTGAGTATGTCTGGGGAGTTATTCTTATGCCGCGTACACACGATCAAACAAGCGGGTGGAAAAGTCCGGCAAACTGAAGTCCGCCAAACAATCCCCCCGTGTGTAGCCTCCGGCATACTTTTTTGACCCGAAAGTACAGCAGACTTAGAATGTAGTTTTACACTCCAATCTTCCCGCCGGACTCGCATTTCGGCGGACAATCCGGCCGTGTGTATGCCAGTCCGCCGTACTTTTGAAATGAGCGGACTTTTCCCGCCCAGAGAAAAGTCCGCTCATTTCGAACGGGTCTCCGGGTAGGCGGGGCCCGTGAAGCAGACGTCGCCGGCCCGGCGCCTGGTATGGACTTAAAGGAGACCCCAACGCCAAACAAAATCGGCGTGGGGGTCCCCCCAGGTCCACATCAGACCCTTGTCCGAGCACGCTACCCAGCCGGCCAGCAAAGGGGGGTATGAGCGAGCGCCCCCCCCCCCCCCGAGCTGTACCAGGCTGCGTGCCCTCAACATGGGGGGTGCCTTGGGGAAGGGGGGGCCGCGCGGCCCCCCCACCCCAAAGCACCTTGTCCCCATGTTGATGAGGACAAAGGCCTCTTCCCGACAACCCTGGCCGTTGGTTGTCGGGGTCTGCGGACGGGGGGTTTATCGGAATCCGGGAGCCCCCTTTAATAAGGGGTCCCCGGATACCGGCCCCCCACCCTATGTGAATGAGTATGGGGTACAATGTACCCCTACCCATTCACCTGTAAAATAAAGTACAAAAAAACACAACACACAGGATAAAATAGTTTATTGCACAGCTCCGGGGGTCTTCCGTCTTCGGGGGTTTTCTCGCCGGACTCCTCCGCTATCTTCTTGTAGCTCTTTTACTAGCGGAGGAGCCCGGCTTTCTTCCTTGCCGCCGACCTCTTCTTCCGACTTCGGGGGTCTTGTCCCTCTCTTCGGTTCTTCTGCCGGGCCACCGCACCTTCTTCTAGCTCTTTTACAGGCGAGAAGAAGAACGGAAGGTGGCGGCGACAGAAGACCGGGACGAAGAACCGAAGAGGGGGACAAGACCCCCGAAGTCGGAAGAAGAGGCCGGTGGCGAGGAAGAAAGCCGGGCTCCTCCGCTAGTAAAAGAGCTACAAGAAGATAGCGGAGGAGTCCGGCGAGAAGACGCCCGAAGATGGCAGACCCCCGGAGCTGTGCAATAAACTATTTTATCTTGTGTGTTGTGTGTTTTTTTGTACTTTATTTTACAGGTGAATGGGTAGGGGTACATTGTACCCCATACTCATTCACATAGGGTGGGGGGCCGGTATCCGGGCCCCCTTATTAAAGGGGGCTCCCGGATTCCGATAAGTCCCCCACCCGCAGACCCCGACAACCAACGGCCAGGGTTGTCGGGAAGAGGCCCTTGTCCTCATCAACATGGGGACAAGGTGCTTTGGGGGGGCGGCCCCCCTTCCCCAAGGCACCCTCCATGTTGAGGGCACGCGGCCTGGTACGGCTTGGGGGGGTGGCGATCGCTCGTCCCCCCCCCCCCCCTTTCCTGGCCGGCCGGGTAGCGTGCTCGGACAAGGGTCTGATGTGGACCTGGGGGGACCCCCACGCCGATTTTTTTAATCGACGTTGGGGTTCCCCTTTAAGTCCATACCAGGCGGCGGGGCCCGCGACGTCTCCTTCGCGGGCCCCGCCTACCTGGAGACGCGCTCGAAATGAGCGGACTTTCCTCCGCGTGTGTGGTCGAGTCCGTTCATTTCAAAAGTAGGGCGGGTAGTACGGCGGACTTAATATGCCGTATTAGTCCGCTGAAAAAGTGCTGTGTGGGCAAGTAGCCCGTTCGGAAAGTCCGACGGACAGTCTGGCGGGAAGTCCACCAGACTAAGTACGTCGGACAGACGGCTACGTGTGTATGCGGCTTTAGAGTGTAAATGGTATAATTTGTTGAGGTCAGTAGTAAGGCTGGTTATGTCTATAAGTCCTTTCTTTCGGCAGCTAATTGAATAAGGTGACCCCGCACCACCACCTCGTGGGCTGCCCAAAGCGTGGCCGGGGAGATGTCATCAGTTTTGTTGATGGTGAAATATCAGTCTATGTGTTTAGCTATGTGAGGGAGCACCACTGGGTCTGATAAGAGGGCCTAGTTTAGTCTCCAGCTGGCCACGGAGGGCTTTAAGCCAATATGGGAGACGTCTAGGGAGACCATCTGGTGGTCTGACCAAGGACAGGAATGAATGACAGTGGAGGTGGAATTGGCTAGAAGGATAGGGGAGCAAAATAAGTAATCCAGTCTGGAGTAACGGTCATGGGGGTGGGAATAGTATGTATATTCCCTGGCGCCTGTGTTATGGGCCCTCCATGCGTCAACCAGAGTGTGCAAATGTAGGCTAGATTTTAGAGATTTGGGGAAGGCATTAGTGGTCACGCCTGGCTTGCTCCTATCGAGGGATGAGTGTGCCACTAAATTTAAAGTCTCCGGCAAGGATAACGTGAGGGGAATTGTATTTATCTTAGGTTTGAAAGAAGTTTCTGAAAAAGAATGCCTGAGAATCGTTGGGGGCATAGACATTAGCAAAAGTAATTTGTTTACAGTGTAGAGAACCTTGGAGTATGATAAACCTACTAGCTGGGTCTTTGTAGGTATTCTGGATATCCAGTGTTATAAATTCTGAGGGAAACCACGCTACTTATTCACAGGTAGAGGGGAAAATGGGTGGAATAAAAATTTTTCACGGATAGAAAATGTCCGTACGGTAAGGACTAGTCAGGTTGCAGCCCCCCACCAAAGAAAATCCCCAAACAGGGTTTTCACAATATTATAACCTAATAACCGGGGTATCTGGCGCTACCTATGATTAAGTAAAAATTAGATAAAGTATAGAGTAGAGATACAAAGTGAGTATTTGTATAGTCCCTAAAAATACCAGTAATCTCATAAAATGCGCTCTATATCTCAAAGGCCTATATCAGATATCCTATTCCCACACTAATGGGAATATTAGCCTCTATCAGGGACAAGGTTCAATAATCCCAAAGACTGCTGGGCGCCAGGAGCTCTATGTGATTTAACCAATGTGAACCCCTATGCGACTTTAACAATAAAATCACATAGATAATCTTGTGTGTGGTCTGGTCCAGAAATAATACACACTTGTATCAGAGGGACCTAGACCTCAGCTTCCAAAAGGTGCTTATGTGCAAAAATATATAGAAATATGTGATATGGTGCTCCCATGCAACTTATGCCAGAAATCGCATAGATGTTGGTGCATGTGAACTCATCCAGCAACATCTCACCCTCACGTATAAGCAAATCTACTCCTAAAGTGCAAATGTGTAACAGATTAAATCAAACATACAAAGTGCATGTGCCTATATCCGAAGTGAATCAGAATTATAAAGTGCAAATTATTGTAAACATAAGCTCCAAATCTTCCTAGTGAAATACCCAACCACAGAAAATATATTGAGTAAGACTGAAAAATAAAATGATTAAAAATAGAAAATAGTCAGAATCTAGATAAAAAAAGAGTCTGAAAACAAGGAGAAAAAGCACAAAACAAACAGGCACCACACCCTAGATTGAGGTGTATATAGAAAAGACCTAGAAATCCAAGGCCAACAACTAGGTCTGAAACGATTAATCGACATCATCGATAATAATCGATAATGAAAATCGTTGTCAACGATTTTCATTATCGATTAGTCGGTCCGCACCATGCGATCCGGGGAGCAGTCCGTGGCTGGCCTTAGGAAAGGCTGCGGCTTCGGCCTAGCTCCAGAGCTGGCGGCCATCTTGGCACACCCGGTGGCGGTGTTGTATTGTAACCCCATCACTTCCGGTGTGGCTCCGTTGTAGTGTCATATTTTGCTGCCTATCGCAGAATGCTACGGAAGTGACGTTGCCACCAGAATTGCGTACTGCGCATGCGCATAGCGTTCCAAACACTCGCGCCGTACCTTCCAACATAGTTTCGCCAATACTGTTCAGCAAAACCATCACATACTGTTACGGAAGTGACGTTACAGACAACACAAACACTGGGCCGTGCGTTACAACACTAATACTTCCCTTGTTACCTA
Source organism: Lithobates pipiens (assembly GCF_037356315.1). Classification (NCBI taxonomy): domain Eukaryota; kingdom Metazoa; phylum Chordata; class Amphibia; order Anura; family Ranidae; genus Lithobates; species Lithobates pipiens. Next base: position 220,876,196 of record NW_027507784.1, read on the forward strand.
GTATCATTATTTACCAACAATGCTGAGCTACATGCCGTGTTAGGTTCTGCATCGCTGGGACTTGTAGTGCCTATCCTGAGCTACATGCTTCAATGTTCAGTGTCCTCATCCTTATCCCTGTGCTTCAATGTTCAGTGTCCTCATCCTTATCCCTGTGCTTCAATGTTCAGTGTCCTCATCCCTATCCCCGGGCTTCAATGTTCAGTGTCATCATCCCTATCTCCGGGCTTCAATGTTCAGTGTCCTCATCCTTATCCCCGTGCTTCAATGTTCAGTGTCCTCATCCCTATCCCCGAGCTTCAATGTTCAGTGTCCTCATCGAAGCAGGGGGATAAGGATAAGGATAAGCCTCGGGAGTGAAATATTAAGGGCGTGAGATTTGACAAAATTGACCTTGAGGCCTAAGGCCTTGGAAAAATCAGTCAGGGTTTTATCTTTTATTTTTTATTTTTTGTATTTTTTTTTCCAAAGATTTTATTGGAACAAATAGGGTAGCATACATATTCACTTACAAATCAATTTGTAAACATAAACTGAAATCAACAACATGTTCAAAGTAACAAATTGTACATCATCATTAATTTGTTATATATTGGTATAGTAAGGTTTCATATGCATTACTGAAGAGTGGTTATCTAGGCTGGAGAGTAGAAAAAATGGACGGTAACACCCCAATGCAGGGTCAGAGGGCGCTGATCACCCCTGGTATGTTGAAAACAAAAAACGAAAGTATCCCCAGAGTGGGGTTTTTTAACAGCGTAAATTACCTGTGGAGGCTAGTTTATGTATATATGGAAATAAATACTGACATGTGGCAAAAAAATAATAATACAAATGTTTATTAGTAAAAAAGAGGATTGAACAGGTGACACAGTGGTCAGGGACTGAGCTCCACTAAGTGAATAAAAATATATGATATTACATGGATAAACAGAATACAATTATAATGCCTAGACCATAATACCACTGTAGATACAGTAAAAAATAGATAATGTGGACCCTTTACGCGTTTCGACCCTCTCGGGGGTCTTCTTCAGAAGGTTTTTATCTATTGTAAAAGAAGGAAGACAAACATAAATACATATCCATACATGGTGCACTGTACTGTACTAGAAATAATCTGCTGTAAGCAGAATATACACCAAACATTGCATGGTTACATAATTAACAGTCAATTGGTATACATTGCATAATAGATACCTATATCATTCACGTAGGAGATCCTCTTTGAAAGACAGAAATAAGCTCCGCCATTTCTCCCATATCCTTCACAGATGCGCCAAACTTGCATAGTTGAAGTTGGTCGCTATGCTCTACCGAAAAGGGAGAGCAAGGGAACGGAGTTCAAGGGATAAATGACTTACAGGGGATCACATCGCTATTGCTACCTCCAATATAAAATAGTGGAGGAGGGTATAGGTATAGGTAGACAGAAGTCGGGAGGGGGACAACCTACAATAAAAACAAAAGAAGATATAAGGATGTATATATATATATATATATGAAAAATCCCTATTCAGGGGCTGTCCCCCCTGTATAGGGGGACAGAAAATATACCCACATGTAATATGACGGGTATATAAGTATAGAGGTAAGCCATACTACTTGAGTGTAGCATGCCATACACGATTAGAGTTTAAGCAGATGATAATAAAAGCTAAAGATCATTGTAAGTGCCCAGTGATGAGTCAGCAACGACAGACAACGCCAGATGACAAAGAAGAAAATAAGTGAAATAAAGACACAGCATGTGCAAAATCTAATACCCCAGCATGACTGGTGATGAAAGTAAGATGGTGAAAAGTAAAATAAAAATACACCATGTTCTGGAGTCCAACGTGCCCCAGCGTAACAAAAGTAAGTGTGGAAAAAGGTGGTATATATATATACCTGTGGTTAATATCAAGTAAGTGCACGTTATGTAGCAGAGCCAAAAAGGGGCAAATATAATGGGGATAGTAGTTGATTAGAAATGATGAGCTTTACAATCAAACCCCTCAGATACTTATACTGTCATGGGACAGAAAAGACCTTTTATCTGCAAATAAACAAGAGATAGTATTAAACTCCTGCAAGCAGAGCTATATATAGGCAGTAAGGAGAGTAGTAAAGCATTCAGTAAAATAATCCAGTGACTTACCCTGCACCTAAAGTCAGTGCTAATGCTATCCTGTAGTAAGCAGAGTGAATTGCCAGTGTGAGGAGGTGGGATATAAATCATGTGTCGTTCAATTAGCTGAATCAAATTAGGAACTCCACCTGTCTAACCATAGCCTCATTTGGTCGCCATATAGGTTGATTAGAAATAATGAGCTTTCCAATCAAACCCCTCAGATACTTATACTGTCATAGGACAGAAAAGACCTTTTATCTGCAAATAAACAAGAGATAGTATTAAACTCCTGCAAGCAGAGCTATATATAGGCAGTAAGGAGAGTAGTAAAGCATTCAGTAAAATAATCCAGTGACTTACCCTGCACCTAAAGTCAGTGCTAATGCTATCCTATAGTAAGCAAAGTGAATTGCCAGTGTAAGGAGGTGGGATATAAATATCCCATGTGTCGTTCAATTAGCTGAATCAAATTAGGAACTCCACCTGTCTAACCATAGCCTCATTTGGTCGCCATATTGGCCGACCGGATGTGGTCCCCTCGGCGTTCCGGAAGTGACCTTCCCAACATGGCGGGAAGGTACACAGTAGTGTCGCACCGGCGTGACGTCGGCACGTCACGTCGCACGCGTGCAACACACGTGCGCAGTGAGGTGCCGCGTCCGTTACTGTTCCGGAATGCCGCCGACCAGATGCATTGTCCCGGGGGGACGGGTGGTACCTACCCGCTCAAGCCCCGGGACGAACGGGGAGAGGAGTGCGCGCGCCAATGCCGCTCCCCTCTTCTGGTCGTGAAGCCATACCCAAGCAGTCCACCCTATGTGCAGCGAAAGGAACAAGTATGCTCGAATGGCACTATCTGATGGAGAAAGAGGGGAAATGCACACAAGCTTATCCGTCATAGAGTGTATAGAAAAATATATAAAAGGACATTTTGATACATTTAATAGCAACATGTCAGGAGTAAAAATAAATATAAAAATAGCACAAAAACATTTCATAATGAATATATCATTTACAGGTAAACTGGGTATACATAAGAAAATCATCTACTGGTTGGTATACAGAATATGGCAAGCTGGTTATCGGATGGTGAGGCCATATATACATACTACGTTACTGTATCACATATATGCACATATACTCCCATCAGGCGCAGAGAGGAGCAAATAAGGATAATCAATATAATCATCCTATTTAGGGAATTAGTGGAGCACCTATGTAAATGTGAACATTTGCACGTGTGTGATATGTTAACTTTATAGGTGCCTTGGGGGGCTATATCTAAGGCCCAAACCAAGATTGTTCCAATTATCGCCTTGGAAGCTATTCATGTTGACAATAAAAGACAAAAGACAATCGACAATAGCCGAAAAGTGCCAAATTCAAATACCGTATATACTCGAGTATAAGCCGAGATTTTCAGCCTCTTTTTTGAGGCTGAAAGTGCCCCCCTCGGCTTATACTCGAGTCATCGCTGTCTGCCCGCTCGATCAGCGTGTCGAGCAGACAGACAGCGGCCATTCTATTCAAAAGCCGCGCCTCCGGCTCCGCCTTCGCCTGTGATAGGCGGAACACTGAATTTCCCAGCAGCCTGTGTTCCGCCTATCACGGACATCGTATCATCCTCGTACTACGGACGAGGATGATACGACGTCTGTGATAGGCGGAACACAGGCTGCTGGGAAATTCAGTGTTCCGCCTATCACAGGCGAAGGCGGCGGCGCTGCTTTTAAAATTTACAATGGCCGCCGACGAAGAGGGCACGGGACGGAGGCAAGGGAAGGCACGGCACGGGACGGGACGGGACGGGACGGCGGCGGCAAGGCACGGCACGACACGGGACGGATGCAAGGAGGCAAGTCACGGCACGGCAAGGAGGCAAGGCACGGGACGGAGGCTCGGGACAAAGGTAGGCTGGACACACACACACACACACACACACACACACACACAGACACACACAGGGATGGATGGATGGATGGATGGAGACACACACACACACAGGGATGGATGGATGGAGACACACACACACACAGGGATGGATGGATGGAGACACACACACACAGGGATGGATGGATGGATGGATGGAGACACACACACACAGGGATGGATGGATGGATGGACACACACACACACAGGGATGGATGGACGGACACACAGGGATGGACGGACACACAGGGATGGACGGACACACACACAGGGATGGACAGGCATGTCTCACCCTCGGCTTATACACGAGTCAATAAGTTTGCCAGTTTTTTTGGGGGTAAATTGGGGGCCTCGGCTTATATGCGGGTCGGCCTATACTCGAGTATATACGGTAGTACTAAACCAAGTAGAGCTCATGGCCCAGACCTCTGTATGTTACCGAATGGGGAAGGGTGTTTAACCACCCGGGTTTTAGAAGACTAGAAAAAATGGACGGTAACACCCCAATGCAGGGTCAGAGGGCGCTGATCACCCCTGGTATGTTGAAAACAAAAAACGAAAGTATCCCCAGAGTGGGGTTTTTTAACAGCGTAAATTACCTGTGGAGGCTAGTTTATGTATATATGGAAATAAATACTGACATGTGGCAAAAAAATAATAATACAAATGTTTATTAGTAAAAAAGAGGATTGAACAGGTGACACAGTGGTCAGGGACTGAGCTCCACTAAGTGAATAAAAATATATGATATTACATGGATAAACAGAATACAATTATAATGCCTAGACCATAATACCACTGTAGATACAGTAAAAAATAGATAATGTGGACCCTTTACGCGTTTCGACCCTCTCGGGGGTCTTCTTCAGAAGGTTTTTATCTATTGTAAAAGAGGGAAGACAAACATAAATACATATCCATACATGGTGCACTGTACTGTACTAGAAATAATCTGCTGTAAGCAGAATATACACCAAACATTGCATGGTTACATAATTAACAGTCAATTGGTATACATTGCATAATAGATACCTATATCATTCACGTAGGAGATCCTCTTTGAAAGACAGAAATAAGCTCCGCCATTTCTCCCATATCCTTCACAGATGCGCCAAACTTGCATAGTTGAAGTTGGTCGCTATGCTCTACCGAAAAGGGAGAGCAAGGGAACGGAGTTCAAGGGATAAATGACTTACAGGGGATCACATCGCTATTGCTACCTCCAATATAAAATAGTGGAGGAGGGTATAGGTATAGGTAGACAGAAGTCGGGAGGGGGACAACCTACAATAAAAACAAAAGAAGATATAAGGATGTATATATATATATATATATATGAAAAATCCCTATTCAGGGGCTGTCCCCCCTGTATAGGGGGACAGAAAATATACCCACATGTAATATGACGGGTATATAAGTATAGAGGTAAGCCATACTACTTGAGTGTAGCATGCCATACACGATTAGAGTTTAAGCAGATGATAATAAAAGCTAAAGATCATTGTAAGTGCCCAGTGATGAGTCAGCAACGACAGACAACGCCAGATGACAAAGAAGAAAATAAGTGAAATAAAGACACAGCATGTGCAAAATCTAATACCCCAGCATGACTGGTGATGAAAGTAAGATGGTGAAAAATAAAATAAAAATACACCATGTTCTGGAGTCCAACGTGCCCCAGCGTAACAAAAGTAAGTGTGGAAAAAGGTGGTATATATATATACCTGTGGTTAATATCAAGTAAGTGCACGTTATGTAGCAGAGCCAAAAAGGGGCAATATAATGGGGATAGTAGTTGATTAGAAATGATGAGCTTTACAATCAAACCCCTCAGATACTTATACTGTCATGGGACAGAAAAGACCTTTTATCTGCAAATAAACAGAATAAATAGAGCATAGCGACCAACTTCAACTATGCAAGTTTGGCGCATCTGTGAAGGATATGGGAGAAATGGCGGAGCTTATTTCTGTCTTTCAAAGAGGATCTCCTACGTGAATGATATAGGTATCTATTATGCAATGTATACCAATTGACTGTTAATTATGTAACCATGCAATGTTTGGTGTATATTCTGCTTACAGCAGATTATTTCTAGTACAGTACAGTTCACCATGTATGGATATGTATTTATGTTTGTCTTCCTTCTTTTACAATAGATAAAAACCTTCTGAAGAAGACCCCCGAGAGGGTCGAAACGCGTAAAGGGTCCACATTATCTATTTTTTACTGTATCTACAGTGGTATTATGGTCTAGGCATTATAATTGTATTCTGTTTATCCATGTAATATCATATATTTTTATTCACTTAGTGGAGCTCAGTCCCTGACCACTGTGTCACCTGTTCAATCCTCTTTTTTACTAATAAACATTTGTATTATTATTTTTTTGCCACATGTCAGTATTTATTTCCATATATACATAAACTAGCCTCCACAGGTAATTTACGCTGTTAAAAAACCCCACTCTGGGGATACTTTCGTTTTTTGTTATCTAGGCTGGAGAGGACCTCCTGTAGAGGTTGATGATGATACTAATGGGACTTCTGGCCTCTTCGAATAGAAAACAGAGATGTAGAGGAGATGATCTCAAGAGCGTTGCAGGTCGGACTATATCCCCTACATCCGTGACATGAACAAGGATGAATGAGGGGATAAAGGAGAAGAGTCATGTATGCTATTGTGAGGTCTTCATTCATTACAGTTCTCTTGTGAAATACATCTCTAGCTAAGCTAGTAAGCTTCAGCTTATCGATCCTTTTACATATTGTCAGTACATGGCGTTGATTATACAAGGAAAGAATAGTCAATCGTAAGTAAAATTCACATATTCTTATGCAAAGGTCGAAGAGGGAAGGGAGGGGGGGGGGGAATGTAGGGTGGGATGGGGTGGGTTGGGGAACTGGGGTGGGGGTAACAGAAAGAGGAAAGTAGGGTGAGAAGAGGATAAAGGGAAAAGGAAGGGGACAAAGAAATTTGTCAGTTAACCATGCTTAATGCTCAGTGGGGTTGAATCATATCATTAACTTCAGGAAAGAGCACAGTGAGGGGCTGTAATTGTAGGGTATGAGTTATTACCGGGGAAAAGATGCAAGAGGTGTTCAGGCACGTCCTAAAATAATATCTCTACAGTCAGAAGTGGATTCGAAGTGTTTCCAACAGGCCCATTTTTGGTTAAATTTCTGAGGGGTGTCGTTGGAAATATGTATCAGCTCTTCCATTTCAGCTATCTTTTGGACTTTCAGTATCCAATCTTTCGTGGAAGGACTAGTTTGGGATTTCCACAATAGTGGAACACATTGTTTTGCTGCGTTGATAAGATGAATGGTTAATGATTTTCTGTAAGATGTATTATGTACAGTAGTATGATGTAAAAGAAATTGGGCCGGAGTGAAAGGTAGATCATAGGTAGTGATCTTTTGTATAAGATTGTGGACATCTTTCCAATATGGTTGAATGCTGGGACATTCCCACCAGATGTGTAATAAAGTGCCTCTTGATAGAATTTGCGAAATTCTGATAGAAGAACTGGGAGGGTAGTAATGTGGGTTCGAAAGGAACATCAAGATATGATCCGCGTAGATGGCTATTTTGCTGTCCCTGCCACCTGTATTGACCCCTGTAATGTCAGGATTTTGTCTTATGCAGTTAAGTAGGGGCTCAAGCGTCAGTATAAATAGGACCGGAGACAGGGGGCATCCCTGTCTTGTCCCGTTTCCGATGGAGAAGGCATTCGACAGGGTACGGTTGACTCTAATTTTTACTGAGGGATGTCGATAGAGGAATTGGATAAAATTGAGTAATTGTGGTCCAAGGCCAATGTGACGTAAGACCGCATACATATAGTCCCAGGCTTTCCTGTCAAATGCCTTCTCCGCGTCCAGGGACAGAAAAAAGCTTTTTTGTTTAGTTTAGTCTTGATTATATGGTGAATATTGATGGCTTTTATGGTATTGTCTCGGGCTTCCCTGCCCGGAACGAAACCAACTTGATCCGTTATTAGTGAGGGAAGAACCGTTTGAAGTCTGTTAGCCAGGATTTTAGAAAATATTTTCACGTCTACATTAAGTAAGGATATTGGTCTATAATTAGCAGTTTGCGTGGGGTCTTTATCACTTTTGGGTATAACTATTATATGGGCCTCTAACATTTCAGGCAAAATACGATTTTGTGTGTCTAGGGAATTAAATGCTTTTACGAAAGGGTTTCTCAAGGTGTCTGAAAAAGTCTTATAATACACCGTCGGTAGCCCGTCGGGACCTGGACTCTTGCCAACTTTTGTTTGTTTGAGAGCATTATCCCATTCTAGGTTGCTGATGGGATCGTCTAAAGTATTGATAAGGTCAGCATTAGTCAAACGTGGGCAATGTTGTGTCAAAAATTGTTGCATCAATTGTGATCTGGACGATTGTGACGTGGTTGAGTCGGTGGCTCCATGTAAATTATATAATTGTGAATAAAAATTCTCAAATTCTTTTGCGATTGCCTTGTTACTAGTGATCTTGGACCCTGATGATGCAAACAATGCACATTGAATTTGGAGTTGTGAGTTTGTAGGGCTCTGGCCAGTAGTCGGCCGCTCTTATTACCAAATTCATAGAATTGTTTTATGGACAATAGAAATTTTCTCTTTACACGTTTGTTCAATTCTGTTTGGATGGCGGTACGGACCGTTCGTAGTTCTAAGAGTCTGAGCAGCTCGAGTTTGCTTGTGTACCTTTTCTAACTTTTTGAGATTATCAAAAAGATTCGAAAGATATGCTTTTTTGTCTTTTGCAATCTTAGAAGAAATGGAAATCAGTTTACCTCTCATTACACATTTGTGGGCAGCCCACTGTGTCATGGGCGATACGTCAGGAGTGTCGTTACATTTGAAGTAGTCATTTAACCACTTTCAGACCGGACCATTTTGCTGGTAAATGACCAGAGGTCTTTTTACACTTTGGCACTGCGCTGCTTTAACTGGTAATTGCGCGGTCATGCAATGTTGTACCCAAACAAAATTTGCGTCCTTTTCTTCCCACAAATAGAGCTTTCTTTTGATGGTATTTGATTGCCTCTGCGATTTTTATTTTTTGCGATATAAACGTAAAAAGACCGCAAATTTTGAAAAAAAATGATATTTTCTACTTTTTGTTATTAGAAAAATCCAATAAACTCAATTTTAGTCATACATTTAGGCCAAAATGTATTCAGCCACATGTCTTTGGTAAAAAAAAAGTCAATAATTGTATATTTATTGGTTTGCGCAAAAGTTGTCACATCTACAAACTAAGGTACGTTTTCTGGAATTTACGGAGCTTTTAGTTTACGACTGCCTATCTCATTTCTTGAGGTGCTAAAATGGCAGGGCAGTACAAAACCCCCCCAAATGACCCCATTTTGGAAAGTAGACCCCCTAAGGAAATTGATAAGAGGCATGTTGAGCCCATTGAATATTTTATTTTTTTGCCTCAAGCGATTGAATAATGACAAAAAAAAATTTTTTTTTTTTTTTTTACACAAAGTTGTCACTAAATGATATATTGCTCACACATGCTATGGGCGTATGTGAAATGACACCCCAAAATAAATTCTGCTGCTTCTCCTGAGTACGGGGATACCACATATGTGGGACTTTTTGGGAGCCTAGCCGCGTACGGGGCCCCGAAAACCAAGCACCGCCTTCAGGCTTTCTAAGGGCGTAAATTTTTGAGTTCACTTCTCACTACCTATTACAGTTTTGAAGGCCATAAAATGCCAAGATGGCACAAAACCCCCACAAATGACCCCATTTTAGAAAGTAGACACCCCAAGCTATTTGCTGAGAGGCATGTTGAGTTCATGGAATATTTTATATTTTGCCACAAGTTGCAGGAAAATTACAAACTTTTTTTTTTTTTTTTTTCACAAAGTTGTCACTAAATGATATATTGCTCACACATGCCATGGGCATATGTGAAATGACACCCCAAAATAAATTCTGCTGCTTCTCCTGAGTACGGGGATACCACATATGTGGGACTTTTTGGGAGCCTAGCCGCGTACGGGGCCCCGAAAACCAAGCACCGCCTTCAGGCTTTCTAAGGGCGTAAATTTTTGAGTTCACTTCTCACTACCTATTACAGTTTTGAAGGCCATAAAATGCCAAGATGGCACAAAACCCCCACAAATGACCCCATTTTAGAAAGTAGACACCCCAAGCTATTTGCTGAGAGGCATGTTGAGTCCATGGAATATTTTATATTTTGCCACAAGTTGCGGGAAAATTACAAACTTTTTTTTTTTTTTTTTTTTTTTTCACAAAGTTGTCACTAAATGATATATTGCTCACGCATGCCATGGGCATATGTGAAATGACACCCCGAAATAAATTCTGCTGCTTCTCCTGAGTACGGGGATACCACATATGTGGGACTTTTTGGGAGTCTAGCCGCGTACGGGGCCCCGACAACCAAGCACCGCCTTCAGGCTTTCTAAGGGCGTTACAGTTTTGAAGGCCATGAAATGCCAAGATGGCACAAACCCCCCCCAAATGACCCCATTTTGGAAAGTAGACACCCCTAAATTTAGGGGTACACTAGTGAGACTAGGTAATAAATGGCGGGTGCCCTGAAACTATAAAAAAAAATAACTAACCAACCAGCGTCACCTGTAACAGTTATATGGTGATCACTGGTGAAAGGGTTAACTAGGGGGCAATCAGGGGGCTTTATGCGGTAGTATATGGGGGTCCCTGGCGCTATAAAAAGCTGCGGCGAACCTAAATACCTACCTGCCTAACTAGCGTCACCTGTGACACTAATACAGCGATCAGAAAAACGATCGCTTATTAGGCTGGGTTCACACTGGAGCGATGCGGGAATGCCACGAATGCGCGGCGGGTTCCCGCATCGCATGCCTCCCGGCGGCAGTTCACACTGCCCTATGCGAACTGCTGGGAGTGTCAGTGAAATGTTACTGACACCCCCAGATCAGTTCGCATATCGCAGTGCGATCTGCAAACTCGGATCGCATGGTGTGAACACCCATGCGATCCGATTCTGCTGCGGGCCAAAAAAAGGGTCCCGTGCAAATTTGCGGCGGGTGCGGTGGGTGTGGCGGGTGCGGCGAATGGCTGAACTCGAATCGCACAGAGATCGGATGTGATTTGCACTGCAGTGCGGTGCGAATCACATCCGTTCTCAAACCGCTGCAATGTGAACCCAGCCTTAGTGACACTGGCGACGGGGGGTGATCACGGGGTTAAACCTTTATTGGGGGGGTTAGGGGGGTACCTTAGAACTAAAGGGGGCTAACCCTAACTGCCCTAACAGTTATTAGTCACAAATGACACCCGCCGGGTGATCAGGGGGTTAAACCTTTATTAGGTAATAAATGTCGGGTGCCCTGAAACTATAAAAAAAATAACTAACCAACCAGCGTCACCTGTAACAGTTATATGGTGATCACAGGTGAAAGGGTTAACTAGGGGGCAATCAGGGGGCTTTATGCGGTAGTATATGGGGGTCCCTGGCACTATAAAAAGCTGCGGCGAACCTAAATACCTACCTGCCTAACTAGCGTCACCTGTGACACTAATACGGCGATCAGAAAAATGATCGCTTATTAGGCTGGGTTCACACTGGAGCGATGCAGAAACGCCGCGAATCCGCGGCGGGTTCCCGCATCGCATGCCTCCCGGCGGCAGTTCACACTGCCCTATGCGAACTGCTGGGAGTGTCAGTGAAATGTTACTGACACCCCCAGATCAGTTCGCATATCGCAGTGCGATCTGCAAACTCGGATCGCATGGTGTGAACACCCATGCGATCCGATTCTGCTGCGGGCCAAAAAAAGGGTCCCGTGCGAATTTGCGGCGGGTGCGGCGAATGGCTGAACTCGAATCGCACAGAGATCGGATGTGATTTGCACTGCAGTGCGGTGCAAATCACATTCGTTCTCATAAACCGCTGCAATGTGAACCCAGCCTTAGTGACACTGGCGACGGGGGGTGATCACGGGGTTAAACCTTTATTGGGGGGGTTAGGGGGGTACATTAGAACTAAAGGGGGCTAACTCTAACTGCCCTAACAGTTATTACAGTCACAAATTACACCAATGCAAAAAAAAAAAAAAAAAAAAAAAAAATGACATTGGTGTCACTGTGACTGGGGGGCAGGGGTAATTGGGGGGGTGATCGGGGGGTAAAGGGGGGGTGTGAGTGTGCCTGGCATGTTCTACTGTGTGTGTAGAGTGTTGGTGCAACTCACCGATCCGCTCTCCTCCGTGTCGGAACGAAAAATACCGACACGGAGGAGAGAATACATCACTTCCTCTCCTGTGTTTACATTACAGGAGAGGAAGTGATGTCACGGGGGATTTCCATTCGTCGAGAGCGATCGCGAGGGGGTGGCCATGAATGAATGGCCGCCCCCTCATCCCGGATCGCTCTCGAAGGAATGCCGACCGCCGCAGGCACCGGGGGGGGGGCCCGATCGGGCCCCCCCCCGCGGGCAGGCAGGGACTTATATATACGCCCATATGCCTGCCCGTGCCATTCTGCCGACGTATATCGTCGTGCGGCGGTCGGCAAGTGGTTAAGCATTGTTGCAGTTCAGCAACATGAATAGAGTCTGTGAGGATATGTGGGTTCAGTGTCCATATATGTGTGCTTTCTTGAATCTCAGGTAGTGTCAATGTAATCGATACCGGGTGATGGTCGGATATGGTCATGGGTTCGATCCTCGCTGCGGAGAGAAGGGGGAGGTCAGATTGGGTAAGAAAGATGTAGTCAAGTCGAGAATACCGGTTATGGGGGGCCGAGAAAAACGAAAAGTCTTTGTCTGTGGGATGTAGGGTGCGCCAAGTGTCATGTAACATAAGTGACTGTAAGGATAGTTTAATTTGGCGGAGAGCTCTGTACGGTAAATGTGAGGTACCTGTTGAGGTGTCAATCAGGGGTTCCAAGGGCACAAAAGTCTCCACCAAGTATAACTATTCCAGACTGGAACGTTGCAAGTTGTGAAATGGTGTCCCGAAAAAAGGAAACTTGAGCTGAATTCGGACTGTAAATATTAGCTAACATTATAGGTCTATTTTGCCATGTGCCTTTTAAGAAAAGAAATCTGCCCTGAGTATCTATCAGCGAATCTGTAACCTGTATGGATATATTTTTGGACAAGAGTATAGAGACCCCTTTTGTTTTTGAATTAGGCGTTGTCGCATGATAGCTGTTTGGGTAATGTCGATTGTATAGTTTTGGTGTCGCCTGAGAACTGAAGTGCGTCTCCTGTAGGAAAGCCACATCCGCTCGCATACTCTTTAGACTGTTTAATATACGTGTTCTTTTTTTCCGTAAGATTTAAACCTTTAGCGTTTAAAGAAATCAGTTTCAGAGAGGAAGGAGCAGACCTGGTTGTCGAGGAGGCCATGGTGAGCAAGGATTAGTGTGGTAAAGAAGCTAAAAACTGAACTATCCCCAGATGTCGTTTGATATATCGTCTTAGGGCCTACGGAGGAATAAGGGATGGGTAAATACGAGGGGAAAAGGAAGGGGAGGAAATGGAGGACAGGAAGGAAAGGGAGTGGAATTAGGATGGATAGGTATCCACCCGCTGGATATCCGATCAGGGAGGGAAAGGATATCCCCCGGGAGGAGAATTTATATGACTGGGGTCGGTAGCCACAAACGGACTTTGCCGACAAAGAAACCCAGTGAGGTTCAGGTGAGTCACTGAAGAATCACCTGTCTGTAGGAGTGTTTGGCCGACAAAGAGAAGTTGTTCGTGAGTTTAGGGACTAGAGTCCCGAGAGATCTATGATGCTACATATCGGGACCGAACCTCAGCCCATTAATTAGAATCAGAATAATAAGGGGAGGAGCCGACTAAAAGACTGTTAGTGATTTTGCAGGGGGGAGGACATACACTCGCTAGTGGAAGGGACTAGGAGTGGGAGACCGTATGTATAATAACCTTTAAGAGGGGTCTAACCCATAAAGTAAAAAGGAATACGGATAACCCCCTGAGTGTAAACGACAAACTGTCTAAAGTTTTATAAGTGACTTGAATTTAAGGAAGATCTGGTTATCCATGTTCTTCATGCAATTGTTATAATCTCCTTAATAACTAACGAAATGAACTTTAACAAAACAAAGTAGTCCAACCATCTGATCCTGTTTTAACCTGAATTCTGACATATGGTCAACTGTTGCAGTAGAAATATAGATATTTCTACGGTACATTTCCTTTCAACCGCCTGATAAGTGTCGCCTATACTTATCAGACCGCATGCTATATCACTAAGAAACTATTGTAAAACGGTGATCCGCTGTGAATGCACGGCTCCATGTTAGGTGGATAGTGTGGTCAGACAGAACTTTCTGCAAACAAGGGTGTGGGCCTCTTATATGCATTGAGTTGCACCTTAATGCTTAATGGTTACTTATGGTGGGTGAAAGAAATGCAATATTATGCATGACTCAATGGAAAGGGGGAGGATTCGGAGCCGAGCATTACACAGCCGACCATTCTCCGATAGTGGTCATGAAACAGGAATCGGCAATATCATATTAGATCAAGTTGCATTTCAACTATTAGTCAAGGTAAAGCAGTTCGTAGATCAGAGCCTCCTATAGCAATGAGAGGGTGAATACAATAACTAAACCCATACTTTTGACGCTTGTCGTGTTCTCAGTTCTCACAGACCTGTAACAAAAGCATAGTTACTACCTAAGACCAGATTGCGTTATTCCGTACGCGGAGCGGTCCAGGTAAGACTTGTCAATCCGAAGGAATTAGAGAGCAAATGACAGCGGCGTCACATAGCGCACCATGCTAACAATCTGGTCGACAAACATAGTCGTCAATAATAGAGAAACAATAGGAAAGAGGGTAAGTATATGGTAGGAAGTCAGAAATATTCCTTATCCCACATCCCACAGGATGTTGCAGAGATGATGGATGGTGTTGGTGTTGTCTGCGGCGACGGTTCAGGCTGAAATTTCCCGCTAAGGCGACTCCATCCATTGATTCTGCTCTTCGCAGCGGGGAGAGGCCGAAATCGCTGTACCAATCCGGAACGTCAACTCTTGGAATGTGGAGAGAATTACAAAAGTCTTCCAGATCCTCCGGAACTTTAAGATTGAAGGAATGACTGTTTGCAGAAGCTGATAAGCAAAACGGAAATTTCCATCTGTAGGGGATCTCTCTAGCTCTCAGAACATCCAGCAGCGGTTTAAGCTCTCTTCTCCTCTGAAGTGTGATACTAGATAGATCTTGGAAGATCTTGAGTTCGGAGCCCTGATGTACCAGTCTCCCAGTATTTCTAGCTTTCCTCATTATTTTCTCTTTAAGAATAAAGTCATTGAGGCAACAAATAACATCCCTAGGTGGGTCAGTTTCTCTACCCCTGGGGCGCAAAGCCCTATGGATACGTTCCATTGAAATTGGTGTATCAGGGGGTCGATCGAGCAGGCTATTAAAAACTGCCGTAACTTCTCTCAGAAGTTGAGGGGAGTCGATGGATTCCGGGAGTCCTCTTACCCTTAAGTTGCGCCTCCTGCCGCGATTGTCGAGGTCCTCCAAATGTCTGTTCATATCTCGCAGGTGAATGGCGTGCGATTCGGAGATCTGTTGAACGTGAGCTGCGGCCTGCGCGTCCTGATGCGCTCCTCGAGTCCTTGACCGGAATGTGCTGCTGAGAAGGGGGATCTGCACTCCGTGGCGACCAGGAGCGGATCGCTGAAGCATTCTGCGTTGTGCTCCCCATCTTACACCGTGAGATGTCGGTCTGGCTGATGAAAACTGGATATCTGTATCCGGGAGCTCTGAGTTAGGCGGCCATCTCTCTTCGGCGCCAAGCCACGCCGAAAGTAGGGTTTTATAAAGAATGGGCAGCGAGGTGATAGGTGAGGAAGAGTAGAAGGTCGTCTGCGAACAGACCGCATTTAGGAGTTTGGGCACCGCACAAGACCCCCTGTATGTCAGGATTTGTGTGGATGGCTATGGCCAGTGTCTCGATAGCTAAGGCAAAGATTAAGGGGGATAGAGGGCACCCCTGCCTGGTGCCTCGAGCTATGGTGAGTGGTTGGGGGTAGTGGCCCAATA
This sequence comes from Lithobates pipiens, assembly GCF_037356315.1. Lineage (NCBI taxonomy): Eukaryota > Metazoa > Chordata > Amphibia > Anura > Ranidae > Lithobates > Lithobates pipiens. Next base: position 220,892,306 of record NW_027507784.1, read on the forward strand.
ATCGAATAGACGCGGTCGGATTCGAGTAGAGGGCATGTACTGTGCCCAGAAACCTGTTGCCAAATGTTCCATGAGCGAAAAGATATATGGCCATTCGATGGAGTCAAAAGCCTTACGTAGGTCAAGGGACAACAGCATACCCTCCTGTTTGGGACCCCCTTCCCAGTTGGATTGAAGAATATAAATTATATCTACGGCCCTGCGGGTTAAATCTGGCCCTTGTCTTCCAGGGATAAATCCCACCTGGTTCTTATGGACATATCTGCCAATAAAGGATGCAAGCCGGTTGGCCAGGATTTTTAATTATCTTAAGATCATTATTTATTAGAGATATGGGCCTATAATTCTCAACATCTTCTGGGCTCTTATTCGGCTTTGGGATAACCGCAATGTATGCGGTATTCAGCTGGGGATCCAATGGGGCGCCTTTCGTGATTGAGTTGAAGAATTTTGCCATATAAGGTGCTAAGGGATCCACAAATGCCTTATAATATGTTGCTGAAAGGCCATCAGGCCCCCGGAGCCAAGCCCGTTTTGAGGGATTTCATGACCCCCTTATCTCCTCAGCTGAGAATTCCGCTTCCATTACATCTTTATGGTCAGCCGATAGTCTAGGCATGGGCAAGTCTCGGAAGAGGGCATTAGACGTGACGGTCACCTGCTTGGGTTGAACTGTAAAGTTTAGCATAGAAGTCTTGGAAGGACTTCAGTATTTTGACGGGGTTGGCTGAAAGTGTTTGCCCTGTCATCCTAATTTTGGGGAAGAAGTGAGTGCGAGACTTAGGGGTTAATTTGGCCGCTAGCATGGACCCTATTTTATCTTTCTGATTATAAAATCTTGCGCTGCTCCAGCGGATTTCTTTCTCTGTCCTAACAGTTAGGGCCATGTTTAGTTCCAATCTGGCCGCATCAACCTGATCAGCCAGAGCCCGAGAGGGATGTTTCTTATGCTGAGACTTCATGGTTTTAAATTTAGTTTCAAGGTTTTGGATGGTGAACTGTCGTGCCTTTTTGATGCGTGAGGCTATGCCTATAATTTTACCTCCTTGCTACCACTTTATGGGCTGCCCAAAGGGTTTCCGGGGAGACCCCCCCCCCCCCACATCATTAAGGCTAAAATATATTCCTTCAAGGAACTCTCGATTTCTTTGGAGACCAGTGGGTCGTTCAGAAGAGATTCATTGAGTCTCCAGTGTGTCCCTGTCATTTTCGTAACAACGTTGTTCACTCAAATGCTAACTATTGAATGATCTGACCAGGGAACATCGACAATGGAGGCCTTTCGGGTGGGTGGGATCAACTCCGGGGAACCAATATATGGTCTATCCTAGCGTAGGATTGGTGTGGTGGAAAGTAGTGTGTGAATTCGCGTTTGGTAGGGTTCAATTCCCTCCATATGTCAATCAAGCTGTGACTATGAAGGAACCTCGCAATGGATAGGCTGACTTTGGTGGGGCGTGTTAATTGTGAGCCAGGGGGTTTGGATCTGTCAAGACCCTGATCAAAGGCAACATTGAAATCCCCTCCGAAAAGCACCTTTCCCTCCGTCAGGGGGAGTAAGGTTTTGAGAAGGTCCTGAAAAAATATAAATTGCCCTGTATTGGGGGGCATAATATGATATTATGGAATCTATGTTGCCCTCGATCAAGCCCCTGACCAATATAAACCTGCCCCCAGGGTCGCTATAAGTAAAGCAGTGTTCAAACTTGCACGTCTTGGTGAAAAGGATAGCTACCCCTCTAGTCTTGTTCTCCGCATTAGCTAAGTAGAAGTTTGGGTAGTGTGGGTGAAGGAATTTAGGGCTGTACCGAACCGGAAAGTGTGTTCCTTGTAGGAGAACTATATCGAGTTTGAGCGGTAGTGTTCAAGGGCTAATCTCCTTTTTCTGGGGGAGTTCAGTCCTTGCGTGTTGTGAGAGGCAATTCGAAGGGCCCCCGAAGGACTATTTGAATTGGTCATGGAACCCCGTGAATGGTAAGTTGTGTAAATAAGCTGCTCTTACCTAAGGGCGATCCCCTACCATGAGGACTGGCTGGAGGTGAGGAGGCAAACCAGTACAGGATTGGCACCGTGGTCCCGGCTCGGTCTGGCGGCTGGCTCCGAAGGGAAAAGAAGGGGAGAAATGTAAAGAGAGAAACGGACACATACGAGAAGACATCAACACATTAGGACTGTAGAGTCTGGGGGAATATACCCCCCATGGACCAAAAGGCCAAAGGCACCGGCTACCCTTACTGAGGGCCGGCTGTCCGTCCCGCAAATACAAGAACCTGTCTTCGCGGGAAGGTTGGAGGCGCAAGAGGATCACCCCTGCCCCTAACTTATAAGTGCAGTTATAAACCCGTAAAAAATGCCTGAGACACCACATATGAAAGGTCATGTAGAACAGTTAATAAACATGTACAACTTGCACTAGACAATGAAAGACTAGCAATATATTTAGGTCAAATTCCAGTCCATCTCGAAGGTAGAAACCGTTCGGTGGGCTGTCAACAATGCAGGGGAGTAATAAAGGGGTAGCTAAGAGGATAACGAATAGATAAAGCTAACAGTTCCTCCTTGTCTCCTCAGTGAGGGGAGAAAAAGTATCCAATATGGCTGTCCTAGAAAAGGGCCCGAAGGCCCTGGGCAGGTGGACTAACTCCCTCTCGCCCAGGGGCAGGGTGAGGGTAACCCAGAACTTGTATGGACCCGGGGGTACACCCGGGGTTAACAAACAGGTGATGTGCTTAGGGTCCAGGTAGAGCTGAGGGAGGAGGATCAAAATGAAAAAAATGATAAAAACAAAAAAAGGGGGGGGGGGACACCTTGAGGTGTCAGAAAAGGTCCTGCAGGGGGACAGGGTAGAATAGGAGCTCAAGGCTCACACCAACAGAGGGAAACCCGTCCCAAATTTGTGACCAAACCGAGAGAAAGACAGTTTGAGGATCTTGAAGGTCTCGTTAGGGGTGTCTTCCATCTCTTGACTTCTTGATCTTTCCGTGGAGACCGGGCTCATTGGTTGTGGACGCTTGGTCGAAGCTGCAGCGTTGGCCGACACTTCCATGGGAGCCTCCTGGGAAATAATCTTTAGGTGGAGGAGAAGTTTTTCACCTTCCTGCAGACTGGAAAAGGAGTAGGTACGCTCCTTGTAGATAAATTTGACTGCGAAGGGGAAGGCCCAGCGGTATTTGATCTCCTGGTTGGAGAGGGCCACGAGAAGCAGCTTCAGGGCTCGTCTCTTCTGAATAGTTGTTGGGGACAGGTCAGTGAATATTTGGAGCTGGTGACCGTGGCTGGAGACCTGTTGCCTTAGTCTCGACTGCTTTAGACCCTCCTCCTTTACGGCATAGGAATGTGGCTTCACTATGATGTCCCTGGGGGAGCCATCTTTTCTCAGGGGTCCAAGGGCTCTGTGGGCCCTGTCTAGTTCCAGGCAATGTGAAGAGATATTGGGGATTAATTCCTTAAAAAGTTCCTGGGCTACCGTAGATACATCAGAAAAGGACTCAGGAAGGCCACGGATCCGTAGATTATAACGCCTGGATCTGTTTTCGAGGTCGTCGATCCTGGATAGGGCCAGATCCAGTTGCTCCTGAAGGGTCTGAATGTGTGCTGCATTTTAGTTTGTGCGCGACATAGTAATGTCCAGTTTGCTTTCAATTGCTTCCATTCTGGAACCCAGATTGGCAAAATCAGGCCAGCTTCATTTCTAATCCCATCTGTAGAAATTCAAGGATCCTACCTATGACATATTTCCTTGGGTGCCAACCCCTGGATTCACACCAGGAGACATATGCCTTCCAGACTCTATAATATAACTCTGGAGGCTGGCTTCCTAGCATTACCCAAAGTAAAATCTACTGAACCTGATAGCTCACAGTCTTTCAGAATGTGGGTCTAAATAGCCAAACCGTTAAATGTAGCACTTGTAAGGTAGGATGGAATACCAGACCTTGAGAGAAAAGGTCTGGCCGCAGTGGTAGGATCCATGGATCCCCTACTGCCATCTTTATGATCTCTGCATACCAAGATCTCCTGGGCCACACGGGCCACAGGAATTGCCTCCTTCCCTTCCTGCTTGATTCTGCAAAGAAGGCACAGAAGCGGTAGTACAGGAGGGAATACATAGCTCAGTGAAAACTGATCCCAGGGACAAACCAAGGCATCTGTTTTGCATGCCAGCGGATCCTTTGTCCTTGACACAAAGTTGTCAATCTCTCTGCTGAACCTGGACGCAAACAGATCCACGTCCGGAATTCCCCATTTTTGTCATATTGACCGAACGATGTCGGGGTGAAGAGACCATTCTCCAGGGAAAAACTGGCGACTTAAGTAGTCTGCCTGACAATTCTCTATTCCCAGAATGAAGACTGCTGATAGGCAAGGAACGTCTTCAGCCTAGGATAGAATATGCTTCACACCTCTCTTTGCCACATGACTTCTTGTGCCCCCTTGGTGATTGATATAGGCCACTGTTGTGGCATTGTTAGATTGGGTCTTGATGGGACTATTCCGTAATCTGAACTTCCAGGCCTTCAGGGCTAGACATGCTACCCAAATCTCTAGAATATTGATGGGCAAGGTTATTTTTGTGTTGGGACCGTTTTCCTTGGACAGGTGCTTCGTCCAGGACTGCTCCCCAGCCCAGAAGGCTGGCATCTGTTGTCACCACCTTCCAGGTAACTGGACTTTCCTTTCTGAAGATTCTTGGATATCAACCACCAACTGAGGCTTTGACACACTTTGGGGGATAGGCACATCAGGATACATAGAGCTTGTACCTTTTTGTTCCAAGTCGACAGGATACTGTTTTGTAGCAGTCTTTAATGGAACTGCACATAAGGAACAGCCTCAAATGAAGCTACCATCTTTCCCAACAATTTCATGCAGAGTCGAATAGGATTCTTTGCTTTGACCACCTGAATCAGTTCCCTTATGGAACTGATCTTTGCCTGGGGCAAGAACAACCCCTTCCCAGCTGTATCTATGATCAGGCCCAAGTCTCCTTAACATATTTAAAGTGGTTGTAAACCCTTACAAACCACTTTGACCTACAGGTAAGCCTAAATTAAGGCTTACCTGTAGGTCCAAGCAATATCTCCTAAACCTATATGGTTTAGGAGATATTTGCCCGAAAACGGGCACCGCTGTCTACGGCACATGCGCCGTAGACAGCGGCGCACAGGCACACTAAGCGCGGCATTTCCAAAAATGGAGCTCCCGCGCGTGTCGACTCCCGTGCGCATGCGCGGGAGTGACGTCATCACGGCTTCGCCGAATGACAGCGGCGGGGCTGCGAGACACCACCAGCAAGATGGATGCGGCGGACTACAGGGGGCAGCGGCGACTTCGCTGGCTCCTGTGTCAGGTAAGTGACACATAATGGGCTACTATGCAATGCATAGTAGTCCATTATGCATTGCCTTTGCAGGGAATGAAAGAGGAAGTAAACCCATTAGGGTTTACTTCCTCTTTAAGGAGGCTTTCTCTAGGTTGAAAATCCAACCTAGGTATTCCAGGTAGCTGCCTGTGGAGACCAAACTCTGGTTTAAGCGGGCTACCAACTGATCTATCAAGAGTAGATTGTCTAAGCCGGAATCGTTATACCCCGAGCCCTTAATCTGGCCAAAAGGGGAGCCAAAACCTTTGTAAACACCCGAGGTGCAGTAGCTAGACCGAAAAGCAGAGCTACAAACTGAAAATTAAGATCTTCTATATCGAAGCTTGGAAACTCCTGGTGTGCAGGGAATATAGGTACATGTAGATAATCCTTGATGTCGCTTGATGCTAGCAGTTCTTCAAAAAGAACGGATATTCAAAAACCGGTTTAGATCTTTGAGCTCTAAAATGACCTGACATCCCCGTTTGGTTTTGGTACTGTAAAAAAGGTTTGACTAAAAACCCTAACCCTCACTCTTCCATGGGGACCACCAATATCACTTTTTGAGACTAGAGATGATCCAAAGCCAGAAAGACTTTTCTTTTTTTTTTCTGGGTCTCTGGAAACATTTGATCTAAGAAAATGAGAAGACGGGAACTCTCGGAACGCTAGTCTGTAACCTAGAGATATTAGGAAGCCACCCATTTGTCTCGACACTGTTCCTGCCGCCCGCCCCCCCCCCCCCCCCCCCACCCCCCACAAACATACACACACACTCGAACGAGCGAGGGATCCAATTCATAAGGTTTTAGTACTTTGTTTAGCAGGATTCCTCCCCCAGAGCCTCTTTTGACCCTGGGGTTTACCTCTTGAATTTGACAGTGGAGGCTGTCGTGTGGGCGGCTCATTGGTGTAGTGGTTTGCACTCTCGCCTTGCAGTAAAGTGTTGCTGGTTCGAATCCGAACCACAACACTACCTGCCTGGAGTTTGCATGTTCTCCCTGTGCCTGCGTGGGTTTCCACCGTGGACTCTGGTTTGCTCCCACACTCCAAAGACATGCAGGTAGGTTAATTGGCTTTTATCCAAAATTGGCCCTAGTATACGAATGGGGACCTTGGATTGTGGGCTCCTTGAGGGTAGGAACTAATGTGAGTGTGCAATGTACAGGGATAGAAACAATTGTAGACACTCAGGTTGAACTGAATGGACTGGCGTCTTTATTCAACCTTACTATGCAAGTATGTGACTGCCTGGAGGCAGATTCTCCTGACACTTAAAATGAAGCCTGTTTAAAAGAAAACCACTTAAACTTAACTGGTAAAGGGAAACTTTTCCCAGTAGAAATTCTTAGGATGTATTTATCCAGATCATACCCAAACACCGGTTAACCATGAAATGGAAAACTAGCCAAGAGCTTTTTGCATGGTGCTTCGGGTGACCAATTTTTCAAACATAGAACTCTATGCACATGTACCAGCCCGAGCATAAGCCGTGAGGCTTGGAGAATAGAATCTTTCATACCTTCTACTGTAAAACATAACACCTCTGATATCCCAGCCAAATCTTGGGCCTGATGATCAAGAATAATCTTGAGAACCTCTTTAAACTGGTCTTTTAAGGACTGACCTACCCCGATTGCTGCCAGCACAGGCTGAACCACTGAACTTGCAAGGGGAAACATTATATATATATATATATATATATATATATATATATATATATATATATATATATATATATATATATATATATATATATATAATTATGTTTTTTAAATAGTAATTCCAACTTCTCATCTGTTGAATCCTTCAGCATTTGCTACAGGACCAGTCAAATTCTAGTTCACAAAGGATATAGCAGTGTCAATTGCGGGAATGGCCGCCCCCCCCCCCCCCCCCCCAACCCCCCCGCCCCCTTCCTTTTTTTTTTTCTCTTCTTTAAACTCTTCCTCCATAGGATAAAGTGTTGAAAACTTCTTGGGAGGAAAACTGTTTATCCGGGTGCTCCCACTCAGAATACATAAGCTTTTTCAGTAATTAATGGATATGCAAAACATGAATAGGTTGGGCAGGCTTTAACAAACCCAAACAAGAAGTGGGCTCATCGACTAACTCCGTTACTGGCAGCAAAAATGTGGGGCGGACCAATTCAGTGAGATTGTACCAACAACCTTTCTTGTAAACCCGATCCATCCATACTAGAGTCACCAGCCTCTTCCTGGCCCCCTGAGAGAAAATTGTCATCTCTCGCCCCCTGCTCCTCAATTTGAGGATCCTGGGTAATGGATGTGGACCTATTACACTTAGATCCACTCTAGGGTGTGATTAAGGCATCCATTTTTTGTTTGCCTAAAATGGTTGAGGAAAATAAACTTCAGTGATTATATATAGGGGCTGCAGTGCTCAAAGGACCTGCATCCCCGATGGCTCAATCTGACCAGCCATATCACTCTCAGGGGAGGATGCCATCTTTTTTTTTTAGATGCTTTTAGGCTTCCTAGTGGCTGTAGAAGTCTTTCTAGAGCTCTTTTTTGAGGTGACACACACACTCACACTCACACTCTCCACTATAACTTAATGCACAAAGCAGAGGTACTACCAGAAGGAACACATCCACTGCTTGCACAATAGTATTTTATTTATTTCAGGTACTTAAATAGCACCGTCAATTTATGCAGCATACACTCTCAAGGAGCTTACAACCTAAGGGTCCTAACACACATTCATACATATACTAGGGCCAATTTAGACAGGACCTTTTTAACCTACCAGCATGTCTTTAGCGTGTGGGAGAAAACCAGAGTCCCCAGAGGAAACCCACACAGGGAGAACATGCAAACTATAGGCAGATGGTGTCATGGTCAGGATTTGAACCAGTGACCCTTTCAGTAAATGTGTTAAAAGGAATGCCTGTGTCACCAAACCTCTTTCATGCGTCCCTCTGTCAGCTTGCAGCAGTAAAAAAAAAAAAAAAAAATTGTGCTTTTAAAACGCACAATCCTAGATGTTGGAGGACGCCAATGCCACACTAAGCCCCACCCCCCCTCCGGCGCCTTCGGCCCCCTCTTTTTAAAAAAAAAAAGTGTTTTCCTGCGGGAGTGCGGCAGGCTTCTGATCCTTTGGGGTCACTAAGGGGGGGGGGGGGGGCGAGGAGAGAGCCTGGAAATCAGAGTGGGGTGGCCTGTCCATCTTTCTTTTTTTTTTTTTTTTCTCTCCTGGCGCTCTTCCTCGTGAAGAGGAAGAGAAAACGTCACAGGTGGGGGTGTCTGGTGAGGAAGAAAAGCCCCTCACTCTTACCGGAGGTCTGCTGCTGACTTGAGGAAAGGAAGCTGCTGTTATGGACACATTGTGATCTTTAGAGGAATCATGAGAATGTACGTGCTCCATACAGCCCTCGGTGGTGACACATAGGCATGACAATATTCACTAAATTAAGAAACATTCATAACAATTCTATTCTAACATTTCTTAGAAAACCACTTACCTTTCCCGCCACAGTGTTTTCTGTGGTAAAACCAACAGACCCAATTTTCGCCCTTCACGTTGGCTTCAGTTAACAATCCTTCAGGAGCTTGGGATCCTCGGAGAACCCACAATCCTGGACCTGTAATAGCACCACCGTCAGTAAAACTTTATGGCCTTAATACCAAAAGTACTGTATCCCAGGGTCCAGCTCTCGAAAAAGAGAAGCGTTTATAGGCAAAACCTTGTTTCTTCAGACATGAGGCCCGGGTACCATTCAATTTGGCCCTAATTACACTTTGGATCCGACTGCATGGCTAGCCCCAGCAAGGCACTTCTTCACCAACTCCTTAGACACTAACGAAAAATAGGTACTCCCAGCAGTGGGGGGGGGGGGGGGGGGTATATAGTGAGTGGACTTTTTTTTTCTAAGGGCTTGCCAGTGTCAATCACCTGAAGGTGGCCTATAACCCACATGGTAACCACTATGGCTCTGTGTCCCATGATATACGATAAGAACACTCAATGTTGGTCTCGTCCCTCTAAATAACTTCGACAGAAGGTTTGAGGCATATCTCTGTGCTGTTTGGCATATTGTAAGTGGAATACTTTATGGCATTTGCGTAGTAATTTATTTCTTCTGGCGACTCAGCCATGCAACCCATCTTTCTTCAGGTGCCTCCATTGTGCATTTTGAAACAGCCACACCACATTTTCAGAGAATCCTGTATTTCACTTTAAGTTATTCGTGGGTTTTTCTTTGCACCCCAAACAGTTTTCCTGACAGATGTGTCTGAAATTTTAGTCGGTCTACTTGACCGTGGTTTGGTTTCAGACAGAACCCCTCATTATCCACTTCTTGATAGAGTTTGAACACTGCTGATTGGCATTCTCAATTTCTTGGATATCTTTTTCTATCCCTTTCAGTTTCATACAGTTCAACTACTTTTTCCCGCAAATCCTTTGACAACCCTTTTGCTTTCCCCATGAATCAAAATCCAGAAACGTCCTATAACATAACCTCCTAATCGTTGTCAAATGTGCACCACATACCAACGACACCACATGACACTCCCCTTGGGGCACTCACTCGCTAGATAGGATTACCTTAAGGCGTATGAAATGACTTTTTGTCACTTTAAGTGAAAGTCATCCATATAATCTGTCGGGACGAGGATGTAAATGGCTCCAATATCACAGCATCATAAACGGAATAAAACACCCCATAGCATAATCCTGCTTAACCTTTTTATTGTAGCAAAAAGTCCCCCATACAAGATATGCATACTAGCTATCATTAAATTATGAGCTTATAATGGATCAAAGCATAGTCACCAGTCCGGTGTGTAGAAAGATGCCAGTGCATTAGTCAGTCATGTCTTTTTTTTTTTTTTTTTTTCCTGGTAGCATCCAGCTGAATGTGACACGCAAATGTCAGTTCTGGTTGTCGTGGAGATCACACACCTGACTTCGTCACTTCTGACTTCAACTGAGGGCGTTTAGATCACCATATTGAGAAATCCACCCATCTAGAAGTCATCTTGCCACTGCTTATATGTTTAACCACTTTAGCCCCGGAAGATTTGGCTGCTCAATGTCCAGACCATTTTTTGCAATTTGGCACTTTTGAGCTTTTTTTTTTTTTTTTTTTTCCAATTCGTTTTTATTAAGAATTTTAACAGAAAGATAATTACAACAGGTGTAAGAGCACATAGAGTATACAATAAACATACAAAGGGTAGAGTAATACAGTGAACAATATGACATGTATATACGTGAGGATGATAATGCTACAATCCTACATTGCGGAAGCAAAAGAAATTTGTCTACATTATGTAGCTCCATATATTCAGTAAGAGTAGAAAGAAAGAAAAGATGAGTTGGAAAGGAGGAGAGATGGGAGAGAGCATCGGAGAAGAGTTAGTAAACTAGGGATTGGATGAGCAAGGAGGAGACCAACGGCTATCAGCTAATAAGGAATCTAACTTGTAGTTTTGTCTAGTGATATCAAGAACCTCTGAAACATTAGGGGATCGATCAGATTTCCAGTTTCTGGTGATCACTAATCTGGCCGCTAGTAGCAGATGTGTGATCACTGTGCGGCAATGGGGGGGAAATTCTCAATACCCAGATTCAGAACCGCTAATTCGGGACTCAAAGGTGTTAAAATCCCCGAGATGCGCGAAATACACCGGAACATACTGCCCCAGAACTGAGGAGGTGCTTGCAAAACCAAAACATGTGTGAGATGTTGGCAATCTCACCGCAGCCTCGCCAACACAGGGGAGAGTTGGATGGTGAGATTTTTGCCATAAGGTACGGCGTCAAATACCATCTCAAGGCTATTTTCTGTGAGAGCTCCCAGTGATTCACGCACCTCGAGGATCTATATATAGTTTGGAATGCTTTTTGCCACTCAGAAGGAGTAAAATTTTTGTTGAAGCCTGACGACCATTTAATGTAGGGACGGGAATTAGTGAAAGGAGATTTGTCCTGAAACGCAGAGTAGAAAAGGGAAATCCCTTTAGAAGGAGGAGGGGATGTTGTATAGAATCGCCATAGTTTTTCAAGGATGTAAATATGAACTCGAGAGGGCCCTAATGATTTGAGAAGATGTGTTGCTTGCAAGTATCCGTAGTGATCTCTAGGGAGCAGTGTAAATTCTTTTCGCAGTAATTCGAAAACTTTAGGGTAGTCGTCTTGGTATAGATCAGTGATATAAGAAATACCCTTAGCTTTACATCCTGAGTAGTTTGTGTCCGGAATTATGTGGTGTAGGATTTCTATGGGTACAGGGACCCCTATAGTGTCAGAAGATGTATCCGACAGATTGTGTAAGTCCCTCCATGCTAGCAACGAGGCCTGCAGGGTGAGTGGGAAGTGGTATAAAGAGAAGGGCCTCCATATGTCCAATAGTAAGAGTAAACGTAAATCTTTTGGGCTAAGGGCCTGCTCCATGCCACACCAGAGAATGTCTGGCGAAAGTGAGAGAGCCAATATTTGAGCGAGGTAAGTATGGCCGCTCTGTGATCTTTAAAGTCGATCAAACCCATTCCTCCCACTGATCTATGTTTGATCAGAAGATGCCTAGAACATCTGGGTCGTTTATTTCCCCAGATATATCGTCTAAGAATGTCATTCAGCACCTTTAAATGGGTATGCTTGAGTGGGATAGGCAATGTACGAAATACGTACAATATTTGAGGGAGTAGTAACATTTTGAAGGACGCTAACCTTCCAAACCAGGTAAGTTCCGTTTTAGCAAGTCTATGTGTTTCCTTTTCTATTTTGGCGATTAAGGGTGTATAATTAGCGTCCGCCAGTTTGAGCGGGTCATCTGTAATTTGCAGTCCCAAGTAGGGGAGACTGGACTCCGTCCATGTGTAGGGGAAGCTATTTTGTAGACTAAGCTTAAGTTGAGGGGAAAGGTTAAGGCCTAAGATAAGGGACTTTGTGAAGTTTACCTTATAGTAAGATATGCAACTAAAATGATTGAGTATGGAGTGGGCATGTGAAAGGGAGGATTGTGGGGAGGATAAGAAAAGGATGATGTCGTCTGCAAAGAGACTTATGTTATGGTGTTTGTCTGCAAACATAAAACCTGATATATCAGGATGGGTTCTAATTTTTTCTGCGAGGGGCTCTGAGGAGGTTGAAAATAGTGGGGGGAAAGGGGGCAACCCTGCCTAGTCCCATTGAAAATATGGAAAGGGGAGGAAAGCATATTAGACGTGTAAACCTGGGCACAGGGGGAGGAGTATAAAGCTAAAACTGCAGACAAAATGGGACCCAAAAACCCAAATCTACTGAGCGCCTGGGACATGTATCCCCAGTGTATCCTGTCGAATGTATTCTCCGCATCCAAAGACAACAGCAGAGAAGGCATCCGACAGGATTTGGCATAGTGCAAAACATTGACAACCCTCCTTGTGGCATCAGACGCCTGCCGTCCCTTTGTAAAGCCCGCCTGCTCTGGCCCGACCAGGGATGGAAGGATAGGAAGGAGCCTGTAGGACAAAATTTTGGCATACAATTTCACATCAGTATTTAGTAGGGAAATAGGCCTAAAATTGGCTGGAGTGGTGGGGTCCTTCCCAGGTTTTGGGATGGTGACTATAAACGCCTTGAGCATCTCCGAGGGGAACGAGGCAGAGGACACCGCTGCAGAGTAAACTTCCCTCAGGGCCGGGGACAGAGTCTGAGAGAAGATTTTGTAATAACAATTCGGAAGGCCATCAGGGCCTGGGGATTTCCCACTTGGGAGGGTCTTGGCGACCCGTCAGATCTCAGGTTCTGTGATAGGCGAGTTGAGGACGTCTAGTTGATCTTGTGTCAGGGTGGGAAGGGAGAGATCAGCAAAGAATTGTTGGATGCCAATCTCGGTGGGCTGTGGGGTGGCTGGGTCATTTTTAAGATTATATAAGGAGGAGTAGTAATCTGCAAAAGAATTCACAATGTCCATGGGGTTATACAATTTACTATTATCTTTTTTGCAGGTTAGAAAGGGAATGTTAGATTTAGTTTTGTGCTCTTTGAATCTCTGGGCTAGTAATTTACCAGCCCTATTGCCGGACGAGTAGTGTGACAATTTCAAGTATTGGACATGTTTGTCATATTGCTCTAGCAATAGGAGCCTGAGATCCGAACGAAGTTTATTCAATGCATTCATTGTTTTAAAGGCTTTACTAGCTTTATTTTGGGTCTCTAGCTGCCTGATATCAGACAAAAGGTAATATACCTTTTGTGTCCTCTGCCTTTTAACCCGTGAGCTCAGTTGGATTAGAATGCCCCTTATATAAGCCTTATGGGCACACCACATAGTGAAGGGATTAGACACTGAGTTGTTATTAAAAGCAAAATATTCTTGCAGTTGTTTAGTTGGGTAAGCGACATGTTGTGGTTGAAGAAGGTGAGAGTTGGCACGCCAGACACTTGTAAACGTCGGAGGGCGCTTCCCATCCACTGTGATGGACACGGGAGCTTGATCCGACCAGGTAATGTCATGAATGATCGATGATGAGATTCTTTGCAGAAGTAGTTTATCAGTCAGGATTAAATCGATATGGGAGTACGAGTTGTGTCTGGAAGAATGGTAGGAATAGTCTCTTTCATTAGAGTGTTGGCAACGCCAAACATCATATAGTTCTTCAGTGTGGAGTAGAGGCTGTAAAGTAGGTAAGGAGCGTTTCGAAGTTGAAGTTGTGTCAATTTTAGAGTTAGGTGTGACATTGAAATCTCCGCAGACTATCAAGTCACCTTTTTTAAGTAGATCAACTTTGCAAAGGAGTTTTTTCAAGAATCGCAGTTGGTGGATGTTGGGTGCATACACGTTGACTATTGTGTAAAGTCTATGGTTGAAGGTGCCCACTATGAAAAGGTATCGTCCTTCAGGGTCAGCGTATGTCTCCTGCAGCGAGAAAGTTACCGAGTCTTTTATGGCAATTAAAACTCTTTCTTTTTTGTGGAAAAGGAGGCCCGGAAGATATGTGGGAATCTATGATGTTTGAAAGTGGGTTCACAGGAGGATGCCCAGTGTGTCTCTTGAACACACAGTACATCGGATCTCAACCTCAGAGCCTCTTTACATAGCGAGGCACGCTCGGCGGGGTGGTTCAGGCCTCGAACATTAAAGGAAATTATTGTGATTGACATGGGTCAACATAAAAAAAAAATAAAAAATGTCGAACAGAGTACCTTAAGGAATCCATACTTGCTCCAGGAAGTCCAAGATCGGTTGGTTGGGAATGTAGATACAGAGTAGATCGTGTTCTTAGATAAACCGTCCTCATCCATCTCCGAGGGGTGGGGGGAGAAAACATAAAGAATAAACGTGAGAGAAGTAAAAGTCAAAGGAAAGCCAATAATCAAGTGGCAAAGAAATAAAAAGGTAGACTCCGTCCGGAATCCGGTGGCAGGTGAACTGCACATATGTAATAACAGGGAGACTCACGGGCTGAGAGCTCCAAAGCAAAAGGGATCTGGTCGATCAACTTGCTAGACTAGGACAATTGTATTGTGTAAATATAATAAATAAATGGACTGTGTAAATGTCACTGGCAGGGAAGGGGTTAAAACTAGGGGTCGATCAAGGGATTTACAGTTTTCCCTGACTGTGTTCTGACATTTACAGTGTTCCCTGACAGTGGGGGAGGGGACTGGCTATAGGGGATGACAGGTTGTGGTTACTAGCTATTAGGAACTCTCCTCTCCTCACAGGTCAGGGATTTGTTTTTACACACATCCCTGCCTCTCGTGCCTGTCATTGCGACTGGCTGCCACAAGCATTGGCATCCCTGCAATGCAATGGGCACACACCTGCAACTTATAGCTATGACGTTCAAGGGATCATGCCAACCTGCCGCTTTATAATGACAGCAGCTGGTCGGAGAGTGGTTAATCATATAAATGCTTGTCACATTCAAATGAACTGACATGAGTGCCGCTATGGCGTTGGAAATAAATCACCGTCGTTTAACCTCAAGAAGGTTGTTAGAAGTTTTGAGGAAAGAGACAAGATCCAAAATATACTAAGGGTGTCTTCCATGCTCCTGCTATAGTGATTTTTGCCACCAGCAGAATAAAGTAGATCAGGTGTTTCAAGGGGTGAGTCCACTCGGGAGGCAGGACATTGGGTAGAGCCAGATGTGGTGGTTGTTCAATAGGAAACCCGTCACTTTGTGGAGCATCAAACACACCCTATTTGAGAAAAGCCTAATGTTAGGTCATTCAGATCAGATTCACTACATAGAACCCCACATCATACAGCTCCAAAAGCATTCCATCTTTGCCATATTGTACATCCTTGGCCAGGCCAGTTGGGACCAAGTTCCATCTGAGTCTAGCATCTATAAGGGAGATGTTTAGAATACCTTTTATAGGCAACCTGAAGCCTGAATAACCAAAAATCCAAGTCATCGTCACAATTTAAGTCCCTTTCCCAGGCCAGCATGTACAGTCTGGAAAGGGGTCTATAATTTTTATCATAGGTGTATTTTAAATGATCAAAGGGGTGAACAGTGAAGATCAGCACACATAAATAGGACCCACAGAGGCAAAGTAAATACTTTTGTATTTTTTTTTTTTTTTACAATAATATGTTTACCAAGACAAACGGTAGTCAATTAATGGTCATGCAGAGATAAAAAAAAAAAAAAAAAAAAATGAGTTCCTGGAGGCTGAAGCTGCATGGATGACACTGGCTTAAGGAAACCAAGCACAAAGCCATTGGGCAAAGAATACAGGAACACCAATGGTGGGGGGCCCATCCAGGGCCATAAGGCCAGGGGGTCCGATGGAAGGGGAACCAAACTGCAGGCACATGAACTGTTGGGGCAAGTATACAGAGGTCAATCGCACTGTGTACAAAGCCAGAAGTGATGTCACCGTCTAGCGAGCCAAGGGAATCCGAAGAGTATGGACAAAACCTGCTGCTGGGGCTAATTAGGAACTGACAATGCCAAGGGGACAGAGTGTCACACATCGCCAACTGGAGACATTACATGTTTTGGGGATATGCCCCTTCAGGATCTGATTAGTTGGCGGATTTTGAAGATTAAATAGGGAATATGACCTGGAAGTATAAGTGGGCGGGGGAGGAGCTAGCAGCCCCTGTCATCCATATGGCCCCACCCACCTGGGTAGATAGTAACATTACCCAGTGCATAATACTTTATTAACAATTGCGTATCTTAAAAACGAACTGCTGAAAAGTAATAATAATAAAAATAATACATATAATAATCATCCTAATTCACATGCATAAAACATCTTTCAAATATGTGTATTTTTTATAATATAAACACAATCCTGGGCAACACAGTGGTGTAGTGGTTAGCATCCTCATCCAGCAGCAAACGAGGGCCACTGATTTGAACCCCGACATCACCTGCCTGAAGTCTGCACACTCGCCCTGTACCTGCATGATTTATTAATATAACACAGATAAATACACAGCATATCTATATCTCAGAGAATGCAAAAAAAATAAATAAATAAATAAAACTGATGAAAACAGCTATGGTATATTATAGAACTACAAACTTCAAGTTCCTTGTTCAACCCATTGGGGGAACGAGTATTGAGCTTATATATCAACGTGGTTTCACATTTGCATAGACACAAATCTTTAGTTGTCCGTCATCCCATCCAAAACTACACATAAAACGGCTAGGGCAGTCAGGTTCTTAAAGTTCATGCTATGATGAGTAGCAAAATAACACGGGCACACTCTGCTCTTTGAAACTTTTTTTTTTTTTTTTTTTTTTTTTTTTTATGAACCTGCCGTGTTCACCAACCCTGATATGCAAGGTCCAAATGGTACGCCCAACATATAAAAGGTTGCATGGACACTGCAACACCAAATTGGATCGAACACCTGATGAATTGGCCAATGGAATATGTATTACCAGAACTATCCAAAAAAGGAGGACTGGCCATGGGTTATAAACTGGTAGGTAAGACGGCCTTGTTTCTTGCATTAAAATATATTCCAACCCTATTGTTAAAATAACACCTGGTGTCCATGGTTCTGACAGCATTGATTATTATTTTTTTTTTAGGTTTGCTAGGAGCAATGTAATTTCTGAGCGTGCAAGCTCTCCTGAAGGCGACCTGTGGGGCGGGTGCTAAATGCAGACCTAACCTGGGGTCTGAACAAAGAATAGGCCAATGCTTAAGAATAATGTTGGCAACTGCTTTATAATTGCCACTAAAAACCTGTGATGGACTTGGCTCCCGAGTGTTATATATATATATATATATATATATATATATATATATATATATATATATATATATATATATATATATATATATATTCCATATTCCATAATTTTTGTCCGTCATTGATGTACGCTGATGAGGCAGTGATGGGCACTGATCAGTTAAACTGATAAGCAGCACTTCTAGGTGGCACTGATTGGCACCACTGGTGGGCATTGATAGGTGGCACTTGTGGGCACATTCAGGTTGCAATTATGAGGCATAATTGCCTCTTCCATTTCGGGACCAATGTCCCTTTAAGGTGAGCCGGTGATCGACTTCTGTTTTTCTCTGCTGTCAGCATGAGGAGAAAAAAAGCGTTCACCGAGCTTTTGTTTTGATTATGTGATCAGCTGTCATTGGCTGACAGATGATCACATGGTAAGAGGCTGGGACCAGCCCCTTACTCAGATTGGTGATCACCCGGGTCGCAGTGACCTGTAGAGTGTGTGCACAGATGAGGTCATCATATGATGGCCTCCTGGGAATTCACATCCGTGATGTGGCCATCATTCGGCCATAGTGCAGATGTCAGGTGGTTAAAAAGGCTAAATTTTTTAACTGCATAACAAATGGGGAAAAACTCCGGCCTCTCTTAAGTAGAACATGTTCTGCTTCTGTTAAGTATGGGAAGACAAATCATAAATTTTAATGGTACTATTTTCTGCTAGCTGCTCCCTTTCCTGTCTTTTTTGTAGTCTATTTAAGTTTCTCCTTCTCCCACGTCTACCTCATGAAACGTTATTTTTCCTTCCAATGGGTTGGTGGGGGGATGCTCTAAAAAAGATCAAAACATGATGGGTCACTATTGCAAAAAAAGTGGCCCGATACCCACGAGGGCCTGATGGAATGAGTGACTGAGATATTAGTATTGTCTTGAAGAGGAGTAATTCTATTAAAGGTAGAAATGGAATGAGCATTGTCAGGCCCAGTGATGGGGACCTCTGTGTCCTGGAAGGTCACGTTCATGGGCATACTAATTCAACTGGGCTCAGTAATGTTAAAGAGCAAATCACTCATTGGTATAGTGGAACCATCAGGTACAGATACTGATGAGGAGAGGGGTGCAACGTTGGAACATCCCTTTTGAACAAGGGACCCATTCCTGGAAGCGAGGGTGGAAGAAGACATACCAGGAAAGAGCCTACTACTCTGGGAAAGAGTCAGAGGCTCAACAAGGGGGGTAGCCTGAATCGTACAGGTTACCGATTTACCGACAGACTTGGGGTTAACCTTAGAATGTTTTCTAGAATTATAGTTGGAATGTGAGGGTTCAGTGGGAAGTGATTGGAGAGGAGGATGAGTGGGATTTTTTAGATGTTTCCAGTTAATGATTCAACCATCCTTGTAGGCACTAAAAGCCCAATCAAATTTATCCAATTTGGTGTGCACCAAATTGTCATCAAACTTTAAGTTCTGATCGTGGGTCTGGGATCATTTATCAAAGAGCCTGGAAGTGGAGAAGCAAAAAAAGTTGTGTTTCTTGGACCGTGATCATTTGATTAGCTTTCTTCAATTCCAGTCTCTGCTGTATAATGAGTTTGATCCATTTGTTGGTGCAAAGTTCGGGGAAAAAAAAAAAAAAAAAGATACCAGTCCCTTTTCAAATCTTCATCCAGGAAACCCCATTTAATTTTTTTTTAATTCTTAACCCCCTAGGGGTGATTTTTAATTCTAGATATTTTTTTAAAAAAAAGACTTGTCCCACCACTGTGTACACTCACACTGACGAGCTCTCTGGAGAGCAAGAAAAGCTTTTCTCATATGGATCTTGAAAGCCTCAGAATGAGGAAATCGAGAACCGTTACCAGGGGGTCAGTCATGCAAATCCACAACAGGGTTAATAAATCTATGCAAGTCCCCAGGCTGCTATCTGAATGTAATATCTACCAAGTCTTGCCCAAGGTTCTGTTCCCAGAGTTCCGTTTGGATCTCCTTAAAATGGTCCTTGGAGCTACCAAGGATGGTGTTCTTAGTGATAAAAAAAAATGCGGGTTTTAACCCCTACTTCCAAAGGGTGCATAAATTGCTTTAGAATCCACCTGGTTGACCTATAGTGGCTGGTACTAACAGCTTCACCAGCAGATTCTCCAAATATATAGATTGGTTTTTATAGCCAATCGTTCAAAATCTTCCTTCCTACGTACGGGACTCTGGACATGTGATTGGTATCCTCCAGAACTACTCATGGGAGGGTCATTACCTTTGGGCATCTTTGGGTGTGTGTTCTCTTTATACCACCATTCCCCATGAGGTGGGTCTGGAGGATCTCAATCGTTTCTTGTCCAGAGACTTGCGGTACAATTCCCATCAGGCCCAATTCATACTTGAGGGGGCTAAGTTTGCCTCAAACACAACTATTTCTCCTTTCACGACAAATTATATCTTTTTTTTTTTTTTTTTTTTTTTCTTAATACGTTCTTCATTTTTTACACCTATCAAAAATGTTACAATCGTTTCATAAGGGAGTTCATACTACACAACACCACAATTATATTTCTTGTCCTTATCCTAGTTGGTACTAGTTATTATATTGCATGCTCATTCTCAAAAGGAAAAGAAAAATAAACTTTTATTTTTATTTTTTTGAGTGAGTCCTGGTAGGCAGACACACAAAGAAAAAAAGAGAGGGGGGAAAAAAAAAACACCATAAGGCCCCCCTATGTTTCAGCCCATGCCGCCTACCCCTGCCCCATGAAGCCCAGGTCAGCCTTATTACTGCCCAGTCTTTAGCTATTATTTTATCAATATCTATCCCATAATCATCTACCATTACTCAGATGGGAGGGTCTATTCCCTATATTGAAAATAGGGATTACCGATCCTCTGGTATTTCTCCTCTTGTTCTTTCAGTGTCATAATCAGATCTCCCATTTGTTGGATTTCTGAAACCTTTGCCATCCACTGTGATCTCATTGGGGATACATTACTTTTCCACAGTGCTTGGATTACAAGCCTTTGCTGCAGTGAGAAAATGGAAAATTGTATACTTACCTTTCCGTAATTTTCCATTCCTGTCGCATCTTCATGGCAGCATACACTCTGGGTTGTGACTCCGCCCCCACAACCTGATAGGACCACATAGCTATAAGATGAAGATACGCCCCCCGCCCCGGTATTCTCTGTATATATGAATCACCTTTGTGGGTGGGATATTGTATGCTGCCATGAAGATGCGACAGGAAAGGAAAATTACGGAAAGGTAAGTACACAATTTTCCATTTTCCTGTCACATCATGGCAGCATACACTCTGGGGATTAACTCGCAGACTGGGTGGGAGATGCAAAGGTAAACGTTTATTAGCAAGGAATAGAAGAGTTGGCTTGAATAATGGACTTTCCCAATTCTACTGTTGATGGCTGAGCTGAGTCCACCTTGTAGTGAGAGATAAAGGTGTTCCTGGAGGACCAAGTGGCCGCTCTGCAGATGGTTTCCACTGAGACCCTACAATACGCTGCCCAGGAGGTGGCCACTGCTCTGGTGGAATGAGCCCTAAGGTCTTCAGGAATTTGCGACTCACTCAGCAAGTAGGCCTTCACCAACCAGGAGGCAATGGTTTGGGCCGAAGCTGCTTGGCCTCTCCTAAGGCCATAGGGAATGATGAAGAGGTTCTCCGATCTTTTAAAGGATTTGGACAGGGAAAGATATTTTATGATTTTGCACCTTACATCCAGAGGATGAGGGTCACCCTGGTCTGTGTTAAGAGCTGGCAAGTTGATTTCCTGGTTGAAGTGAAAAGAGGATGCCACCTTTGGGATAAAGTGATCCAAGGGCCTTAGAACTACCCTGTCCGGATGAATGATCAGATACGGCTCCTTAATCAGTAATGCTTGCATCTCTGAAACTCTCTTCGCTGATGTGATTGCGACCAGGAAAGGTGACTTTTAGTGTCAGGTGCCAGAGGGAGATGTTTTCCAGCGGAAAACAGGGTTCTTTGGATAGTACCTCTAAGATGACTGATGGGTCCCATGTTGGAAAGGAAGGCTTCCTAGGTGGTCTTAGTTTAAGACAGGCCTTCTGAAATTGCATAACAAGGGGATCGTGAGCCCATTTAACCCCTGTCAGGGCGGATAGAGCTGACACCTGAACTTTCAGAGTACCAGAGCTAAGACCTTTGTCTAAGCCTGATTGCAGGAACTCTAGGATCAGAGGAGCCGAAAGGGAGGACAGATCCCGGCCAAGGTCCTGAGAGAAGACAACAAACTTCTCCCAGACCCTGCGGTAGGTGCAGTTGGTGGTAGGTTTTCTGGCCTGGAGCAGGGTATCAGCTACCTTCTGGGAGCAGCCCTGACATAGATACCTAGCCCTCTCAGCCCCCAAGCCATCAAGTACAGCTTCCCCGAATCTGGATGTAGTAGCTGGCCCTGGGAGAGCAATTCGGCTGACAGGGAGGAGCAAGAGGGTCTGCCGTGCTCAGTTGTAGGAGGGTGGTGAACCATGGCCTCCTGGGCCAAAAAGGAATCACCGCTATCACCAATGCCGTTGATCTCTTGAGCCTTAAGAGAAATCTCACATCAGGGGAGTCAGAGGGCAGATATACCCGAGATGGAAGTTCCAGGGATGCTGGAGGCAGTCTGTCCCCTCCGCTAAGTGAAAGGGAAACCTCAACAGGAACCTTCGGCATTTGGAGTTTGCCGGAGTCACAGCAAGGTCTATGTCTGGTTGACCCCAGGTCTGGCAGATGAGGGAGAAGGCCTGAGGGCTCAGGGACCACTCTTTGTTGAAGGCGAACTCCCTGCTGAGCGTGTCAGCTAAGATGTTCTCGAACCCGTGGATGTAAGTCGCCCTCAGGTCTGACAGGTTCAACTGTGCCCATTCAATCACAGGGAGAACTTCCCGCATCATGGAGGGACTCCTGGTCCCCCCCTGTCTGTTTATGTAGGCAACAGCAACCTTGTTGTCCATCCTTAAGAGGACCTGCTTCCCCCTTAAAAGGGAGCTGAAGGCCAGGAAAGCCTGTAGAGCCGCCCTCATCTCCAGCACATTCGATACCGAGTCCCGTACTTCGAAAGGCCAACGGCCCTGCGCTGCATGGGACTGGTAGTGGGCTCCCAAACCTTCTAGACTGGAATCCGTGGTCACTACCTCCTGAGGAGGGATGACTATGTGTTTGCAATTGTTTAAGTTGTGGGGACCACAACGCAATGAGCGCCTGACTGTCTCCGAGATCCGGATCGTCTGGGTCCTGGATGAACCATCCCGCTGATGTAAGAAGGAGTTCTGCAGAGGTCTGGTGTGCCATTGAGCCCAACGGACCATAGGAATTGTTGCTGATAGAAGCCTAGAAGGCTGAGGCATACTCTGGCCGACAGGGATCTTGCTAGAATGGCCTTCTTCACCTTCCGGACCAACAGGGAAGACTTCTCCAGAGGCAGCTGCACTGTATTCAACTGGGCTCCTAAGAAGATCATTCTCTGGGTGGGCCGAGTCTGGCTCTTCCCCCAGTTTATGAGCCATCCCAGATTCTGCAGAGTGGAGACGAGGATCTTTTGATGCTGTAACAGCGACTCCCGGCTGTCTGAGAGGAGGAGAATATCGTCCAGATAATGGTGGACTCGCAGCCCCCTCTCCCTCAGATGCGCGATAACGGGAAGAAGGACCTTTGTAAAGGTCCTGGGAGCCGCAGAAATTCCAAACGGAATACTTCAGAACTGAAAGTGTCTGTGGTTTAGTGAAAAACTGAGGAACTTTTGGAGTTCTGAATGGATAGGGATATGGAGGTAGGCGCCCTGTAGATCTATGGAGAGCATCCAGTCCCCCAGATTTATGGCCTGGAGGATAGACTGTAGGCTCTCCATTTTGAATGCTTCTACCTGGATAGAGCGGTTTACGTTTAGATCCAGGACCGGACGTAGGTCCCCTGATTTTTTTTACTAGAAATAGAGGGGAATAGAACCCCCGACCTCTTTGGGATAGGGGCACCTCGGTAATTGCTTCCTTTTGGAGCAGATCCTGAACGTATCGGGTAAAGGCTAACCTCTTTTGCCGGGATGACGGGAGGTTTGTTGGGCAAAAATGGTCCCCCGGGGGAAGTCACCTGAATGACCATCTGTGCCCGACGTGAACTGTGGTTAACGCTTATTGTTTTCCCCCAGGCCAGCGTGAACTTTGAGAGTCTGGCCCCCAGCACTGCTGGCTGGGCGGACGCACCTTCAACAGGACTTCTGGTCAGTAGATGCTGGGGTCCTGGGCTTCTGGGACGTCAGGAAGGACGTTTGAGGGGCCTTCCAGTTCCTTCTGTACTCCCTACCAGGCCTGTAGGACTTGCCATCCCTGTACCTGTCCGGGAGGTTACGCTTAAAGGGAGGAGGCCTCTGAAGCTTTGGCTTTCTATCCGAGTGGATAAGCCCTGATTTTCCGGCAGTGACCTTAGAAATAGCAGAGTCCAATTTTGTGCCGAAAAGGTTCTCACCATCATACGGGATGCAGCACCAATTGGACTTGGAAGCAGGATCTGCTGCCCAGGGTTTGAGCCAGAGAGCCCGTCTGGCCATTACCGAGGACAATATAGCCCTGGATGCGGACTTAATAGCATCCACAGATGCCTCTGCCACAAAATCCCCTGCAAGGCTTAGTTCTTGCAGGGCCCTTACTATCTGGTCCTGATCAGCGCCTTGGATACAAGCTTTTCTGTGCTTGCTGACCAACTGGCAATAGCCTTACCCACAGCTGCAAGAACCATTGCTGGCCTGCTTACGCCTCCTGCTGCTAAGTAAGCTCTTTTGAGATCAGTATCGATCTTCCTATCCAGGACATCCTTGAATGACACAGCGTCCTCAATAGGGAGCGTAATGTGTCTGGCCACACGCATGAGGGATGCATCCACCACTGGCGGGGACAGGAGAGATTTAATTTTAGCCTCCTTTAGAGGATATAGTTTGGCAAGCCGATTGTTAAGACTTGCTTTCTTCTCGGGTCTCTGCCACTCGTCTCTGATAAGTTCCTCCAACTCATCAATGAAGGGGAAGGCTTCGGGTTCTCTCATCAGGTTCGGGAAATATTTTCTCCTTTTGGGTTGGGCCTCCTGTGGTTCCTCCCAGCTAATGGCCCCCTTCACTGACCTCACAAAAGGCTCTATTAGGGAGAAGTCAAAGCCCGCTGAAGCCTCTAGTTCTTCCTCATCTGAAGGAGAATCATTCTCTCTGGAAGTACTTGGGGGAGCCAGCGAAGCACCCCGTGGAGATAACTCTGTGTCCGGAGCGACACGTGGGGCAGAAGACTCTGTGAGCTCTCTGTGTTCTTGCCCTTTCTCTCTGGTGGCTTCTTCAAAGCACCGGCGGCATGCCAACATATCTGGAAGGGCTATGGCACCGCATACCCAGCAGGTATTTTCATAAGGATGGGAGTGACGTGCTGGTGAATGGCGCCTCCGGTCAGGGGATCTTCTTCGGCGGGAATGGCTGCGCCTTGAACAAGACCTGGAGCGACTCCTTCTGCGACTCCCTTTCCCTGAGCGACTTCCTCCACCCGAATGGCTCCACCTATGGCCAGAGCGGCTTCTTCTATGCGAGGAATCTCTGCGAGATGATCTTGCGGACCTGATGGGGCTAACCATTTAGGTAGCACTAGTGCATCCTGCTCTCTTTTTCGATCTTCTCTACTTACCAAACTCCTCCCCTCTTACCTATTATGCTGGTGGTGATCTGCTGTAGCAGTGGTCTCCATGGATAGGGAAACAGAGGAAGCCTGAAGACACAGGTAACACAAAAAGGTAAGGAAGATAAAGCCATAACAGAACCAAGAGGGGAATAGAGAGAAGAAAAATACAGGGAAGATACTTACCAAACAGAGAGGCAACACTGGGGTAGAAAAAAACAGAAATGCAGCAGTCATGAAATTCAGCTGGGCACAAAAAACAGGCAAAAAAAAGACATCTGCGTTAAAAAAGGCATCTTCCCCTTTTAAAATTGGAGCCGGGGTCATGTCCCGCCCGCACATGCTCGGTAGTGCCATGCGGCCACCGGCGCCATCTTGGAAAAGGGAAAAGACATAGATAGACATACACAGGCTGCCCAAAGTGCACAGTGAGCATGTGCAAAGCGGCAGAGTGACCAGGAAGAGAGCTAAGGAAAAGGAAGTAAAATATGGCAGAAAGGCAACACTGGGGTAAAGGCACCAGACAACCTAAGGTGGCAAGAGATACTGAAGGCAGAGAGTATGCTGTCAGGTTGCAGACAGAGTGACACCAGGGAGGAAGAGGAAACCGGAGACCACCGCAGGTACTAAGCCTGTTTAAGGCTTAAAGACCAATCTTTTTATTATATGCCTTCAGCCTATTTAAGGCTTACTTCCAACGGCTATAGAGGCAATGCTCTGTTTGCAGAGAAAAAGTATTCATACCCCTGAGATCACCAGAGTGGGGTTCCTTCCATTTAGCTTCCTTTAGAGGCTGTACCGGTAAGGACTTCCACCCAGGAGAGGCTAGAACCTGGCTGGGGCGAAGCGGTAAGAGGGTGATGATCCGTGCGGTCCCAACAGGTGAGGAAAAATAAGAGAATACCGGGGCGGGGGGCGTATCTTCATCTTATAGCTATGTGGTCCTATCAGGTTGTGGGGGCGGAGTCACAACCCAGAGTGTATGCTGCCATGAAGATGCGACAGGAAAATGCTTTAACAGTGAGTTTTTATATTTTTCATTTGACAATGGGGTGTCATGCAAAAGAATGGCTGTCAGATTTTCTTCAAGAGACATACCCATAATCGTTTCCACAGTTTCCTTGACCATCCTCCCAAACTCCCTCAGCATTGGACATTCCCAAAAAATATGTATCATGGTGCCTTCTGATTCCTGACCTCTCCAGCATACATCCGATACTTGAGGAAATATCTGATGCAATGCTGCCGGGTTTCTGTACCATCTCATAAAGATTCTGTAGCCTCCTACTTGGTACCTACTCGCCAATGAGACGTTGTGAGCAAATGGTAAAATCCTAGCCTTTTGAGCCTGTGAAAAGGACACCCACAAGTCTCCTTCACAGCGTTGCAGGAAAGGCAGTTCCTGTGGGGCCTCTATTTCAATTAACAGGGCATATAGATATGAGTGCCTCAGCGATTCACCCTTTAAACATATCTGTTTAAATGTCGAAGGATCTCGTATTATGATAGGGGTTCTTGACTGGGATCGCATATACGTACTCAATTGTATCCGGCAGAGGAAGTCTAAGTCTGCTGAAAAATTGCCTTCAATCTCTCTTAGTCATTACACCAGGGGTTGACAAATTTGCTTGGAATCTAGGAGCCAGCTTAAAAAGTTAGGAGCCAGGTCCGTGACGGCGATCCGGACCTGTCCCTGGCCTGACATGGAGACGAGTGAAGGGAAGATAGCAGCGCCGTCGCCGCCCCCCCCCCTGCCCCCCCCGTCTCCAAGTCATTGCCCATAGCTCTTAGAGGGACATTTTATTTATTTTTTTCAAATGACAATTTTTTTTTCAGTTGCATTTTAGTGTAAATATGAGATCCGAGGTCTCTCTGACCCCAGATCTCATATTTAAGAGGACCTGTCATGCTTTTTCTATTACAAGGGATTTTTACATTCCTTGTAATAAGAATAAAAGTGACACAACATTTTTTTTAAAAGAACAGTGGAAAAAAAAAAAAAAAAGTTAAAATAATAAGAAAAAATAATAATTTTTAAACGCGCCCTGTCCTGCCCGCATAAAAAATCGGTGTTCGAACCACACATAGGAGGTAGCGCCGTGATCGGTAGAGCGAGAGCAATAATTCTAGCCCCAGACCTCTGTAACTCAAAACGTGCAACCTGTAGAATTTTTTTAAACGTCGCCTATGGAGATTTTAAAGGGTAAAAGTTTGTCGCCATTCCATGAGTGGGTGCAATTTTGAAGCGTTACATGTTGGGTATCAATTTACTCGGCGTAACATTATCTTTCACAATATAAAAAATAATTGGGCTAACTTTACTGTTGTCTTATTTTTTTATTAACTAAATTATTTTTCCCAACAAAAGTGCGCTTGTAAGTCCGCTGCACAAATACGGTGTGACAGACAGTATTGCAACAACCACCATTTTATTCTCTAGGGTGTTGGAATAAAAAATATATATAATGTTTAGGGGGTTCTAAATAAAGGGAAGAAAAGGCAGGTAATATAAAACAGTCAGAGGGAGCTTCATTAGCATTGCTGGTTTGTCATACCAACGGCGACCACAAGAGGGCGCCAGATTCCATAAGGAATCATAGGACCGCAGAAGGCCTCAAAAGCGCGGCCTAAATTTTCGGCCGCCGGCGGGAACGGCCCGACGCGATCACGCTGGGGGGGTCCACAGAGACAGGATACCCCCAGCTGTGCTGCCCCAGGCGCGAGGTCGCTATTTCTAGTCGCCAATGCGACCTGGCGCCCGGGTTTTGTCGAGCCCTGCATTACACACCCTTCTATTGAAACATAGAAAAGCCTACTAATGCCCCGTCATGACAGGGCCTTAACACAGGGGTCTGTCATTCCTGGCTGATAGGTCGATGTGCCCAAGACTGTAATCATGGGAGTTGGATCTGGCCAAATAGGGGTGGTTAAAAAAATAAAAATAACCATTCATAGAGTGGCACCCACCATTGGGTGCCTCTTCACATATTGCTTAATTTCCATGTCTGCAAGCCAGACAAGCCCCTCCAGAGGAAGATCGATAGTTGCCTGTTCCATATGAATGCATGGTTTCTTTAGGTGAACACACTAATCCACTACCTGTGCCAGATGTGAGGCTTCATAATATTTAACTGGGTCCAGGACTCCAACTCCCCCTTTCTCCTTTGTAAGTGATGGAATGTTTCTACACGACCTCTCTGGTTTTCCAGCCCATATGAACTTCATAAATTCTGATCTAATATCTCTCAGAAAGCCTATAGGGATTTTTATGGGTAGTGTCTGAAATAAATACAGCAGCCTTGACATGACATTCATTTTGATAATATTGATCCTACCAAGCATGTAAAAACCTCCCTATTCCACCGCTGAAATATTTAGTTTAAACTGACACATCATTGGGGAAAAGTTAACCCCCCTAACGGTAATCCCGAGTCTGGCTCGGGTTAGGAATTTACTGATAGAAGCGGTAACCCCGAGCCAGACTCGGGACCGCTTCGCTGGATGCAGGGGAGGACACAGGGAGACTTACTTACCTTGTCCCCTGGATCCAGCGATGTCCCCTGCGCTGTGTGATCGATTCACAGTGCCGAATGCCGCCAAGCTCCGTTCCCTGCGGCGTTACGGCGCACGGGAGTGGAGAACGGCGGCAAATTTAAAAAAGTAAAAAGACACAACACACACAGTACTGTAATCTTACAGATTACAGTGCTGTATTAAAAATGACACACACCCTTTGTCCCTAGTGGTCTGTGCAATGGCCTGCATGCATTTTTATATTATAAATACTGTTTTTTCTGCCTGGAATTTGAACATTGTCCATAGCAACCAAAACGTGTCCCTTTTTCAGTGTTTTAGGATTTAATTACATTATTGAATAATTTTTATTATTCTTTATTATATTATAAACTTCATCATACCCGGGCTGTCTGCTAGACTCTTGTTTGAAGAGAGTTATTCCTAAGAATTACAGGACTTCAAAATAAAACGCCATATTTCCATGCAAAATAATTGTACCGCTTTCAGCACCTAATTCCAGACTGAATCATACCGCCAGGGAGGTCAAGTACAAAAACCCTATATGACATAACATAACATCAATGGTGCAGCACAAAATGAGTCCAGATACTTTATAATCAAATTTTAAGGCCCGTACACACGGTCGGACTTTTTGACAACAAACATGCAAATTAGCTGTTTTGGAGCAACATCCGACTGTGTGTACGCTCCATCGGACAAACTTTTTCTGTTTTCATCGGACTTTTGTTGGCTCTGCGAACGGACAAACTTTTTGACAACAGAAGTCCGATGGAGCAAAGTCCTACCGTGTGTATGCAAAAGCATCGGACTTTTGTACAAGGTACAAACACGCATGCTCAGAACCATTGCAAACGATCAGACTACAATACAGAAGTTGACCAAAGGTGGCGCTGGAGTCATTGAACGTCCTCTTTTGAAGCGGCGTCAGTACGTTGTGACGTCACCACGTTCGTGTTTGTTGTCAAAAAGTCCGACCGTGTGTATGCAATACAAACTTGTGGACAACACACTTTGTACAAAAGTCCACGGAAAAGTTTGTACAAGTCCGACCGTGTGTATGGGGCTTTAGGCAGAGAGGAGAGATGAAGCCACCACATGAAGAGAGATATCTTCTAATGATATGCCAAAATTCAAAGTGACAAATCCTTCCACCATCTATATAAGGTACTCTTACCGAGCCTGGTGGACCAATGAAATCTCAAATGGTCAATGCTTAATCCCATATCCAGGATGAGCAGATCCAGCAGCCCCAATCCACAAATTGGGGACAAGGTGTGATGTAATAAAATTCCTCCAGCAGCATAGAATCCGGTAAATCACTTTCATACACTGAGGCTCATGGGGTAAAATTTCATATATTTATCCAGTGGTATCGCTCCAGACAACATAGTAAGTTCCAAAAAAAAATCACTCCAACAGAAGAGCCCCCAACAAAAAAGAAAAAGAAAAAAAAATATGTAAGTGTAGCTATAAAGATCGTTTATTAAGTAAAACATGTTTCATCAAACATCCGGTTAAAACAAAGTTCTCAGTTCCACAGGAATAATAGCAGTCAAAGAATGGTACAATGAAAAAAATGAGTATCAGTGCAAACAGCCACAAGGTGACATTATAACTTGCACACAGCTCAGTTACAGCCCGTTCACACCTGAATGTTTTGTAGCCCTACGCCTGAAGCTACATAACGCTGGAAGAGAAAAAATCCATTATTCTCAATGGAGATGGTTCACATCTCCACTCCATGTCGCCTGAAGCCCTACGCCTGAAGCTCAAACAAGTTCCGGACCCTTTTTTGTCGCGCACATTGGGCTGATTTGGGCGTTTTCATTCCCATAGAAACGAATGGAAACGCTCGATTCGAGCGTTTAGCGCGACAACGAGCGTTTCTACGGGCGTTTTGACGCTGTATCTGCTCAAGAAAAAATAAGCAGATGAAAAATATTTTTCCTATTGGCTGAAAAAAAAAACGCCGAAGTTAAAAAAACGCTCGTTGTCGCGCGTTGTAGTGTGCCAAAACGCTCGTTGTCGCGCGACAAAACACCGGTAAAAACGTTTTAAACACGCTATGCTCAGGTGTGAATGCAGCCTTAAGCTACAAAACGCTGGAGGGGAAAAAATCCATTATTCTCAATGGAGATGGTTCACATCTCCACTCCATGTCGCCTGAAGCCGAACGCCTGAAGCTCAAACAAGTTCCGGACCCTTTTTTGTCGCGCGAATTGGGCTGATTTGGGCGTTTTCATTCCCATAGAAACTAATGGAAACGCTTGATTCGAGCGTTTAGCGTGACAACGAGCGTTTCTACGGGCGTTTTGACGCTGTATCTGCTCAAGAAAAAATAAGCAGATGAAAAATATTTTTCCTATTGGCTGAAAAAAAACGCCGAAGTTAAACGCTCGTTGTCGCGCCGGTAAAAATGTTCAAACACGCTACGCTTGGGTGTGAATGCAGCCTTAGACAGCGGGTGACGTCCACATAACTCCTCCACCCACATGTACGTCCTGCAGCGGTGGGTGGAGCTGCAGCGTCACCCGGGAGACCCAAGTACAATCCCGGTCTCCATGAAGTGCTGCACAAACAAAGGCAGCCACAGCCGGAAACGGAAGACAGCACTACCTCTGTCTATAATTCTACTGCTTCTCACATGGGGACACAGATAAACATAATTTAAACAAACATATTCATACATAAAGCCATATAACAGTGATAACAGCAAACAGGGCTAAGATCAAAACATATGTCATATCTTGAAAAACACTGCCATTAAATCACCTAAAATTACACTCTTAAAAAATATTTAAAAAAAATCGGAGACACACCCACAGTCTACTGAGACATTATATATATATATATATAATTATCTATCCAAAATAAAATCAAAGTCATTTAAACCTCCAAGGACAAGAACTTGGGTCTCGTGAAAATTACCCACTTTCCAGTGCTTGTTGACACTCTCCAAACCCCCAAATTTAAGCCACTGGGGGTCTCTAATATGAAAGTTTATGAAATGTTTAGAGACGTTGTGGGATCGGAGGCCTTTTTTAATGTTAACATGCTCAGCAATGTATATATGTATGTGTGTGTGTGTGTGTGTGTGTGTGTGTGTATATATATATATATATATATATATATATATATATATATATATATATTAATGTACAGTGCCTTGCGAAAGTATTCGGCCCCCTTGAACTTTTCAACCTTTTGCCACATTTCAGGCTTCAAACATAAAGATATACAATTTTAATTTTTTGTGAAGAATCACCAACAAGTGGGACACAATTGTGAAGTGGAACGAAATCTATTGGATATCTTAAACTTTTTTAGCAAATAAAAAAACTGAAAAGTGGTGCGTGCAAAATTATTTGGCCCCTTTACTTTCAGTGCAGCAAACTCACTCCAGAAGTTCAGCAAGGATCTCTGAATGATCCAATGTTGTCCTAAATGACTGATGGTGATAAATAGAATCCACCTGTGTGTAATCAAGTCTCTGTATAAATGCACCTGCTCTGTGATAGTCTCAGGGTTCTGTTGAAAGCGCAGAGAGCATCATGAAGACCAAGGAACACACCAGGCAGGTCCATAATACTGTTGTGGAGAAGTTTAATGCCAGATTTGGATACAAAAATATTTCCCAAGCTTTAAACATCCCAAGGAGCACTGTGCAAGCGATCATTTTGAAATGGAAGGAGTATCAGACCACTGCAAATCTACCAAGACCTGGCCGTCCCTCTAAACTTTCAGCTCAGACAAGGAGAAGACTGCTCAGAGATGCAGCCAAGGGGCCCATGATCACTCTGGATGAACTGCAGAGAACTACAGCTGAGGTGAGAGAGTCTGTCCATAGGACAACAATCAGATCTGACCTTTATGGAAGAGTGGCAAGAAGAAAGCCATTTCTCAAAGATATCCTAGTGAAGGAGATATACCTAGGAACCCTGCAGGCCCATAGGTCCGTGTTTTTTTGATGCAGAAGCTTGGCTTTTTGAGCAAGATAGAAGATCACAGGATCATTCATCAACAGCCAGCTGGGTGACAGGCTGGTTTACTTATCCTTGTAGTCTCCCCAGTGCGGCCATTGAGCGTGAGCAGGTCGCAGCTACGGCTCGGCAGGCCACGACATACCTCGGCTCCAGAGGCGGTCGGGGAGCTTTATGCTCCAGGGCATACATATGACCGGGCTACTGATGTCTGTGTCACAGTATGCCAGTAGTCTTCCCTTTACTGATCAGGAGTTGACTACCATGGAATGTCCCCCAGCTCTTCAGGACTGGCAAGTACAGCGCTCCCTGTCTCGGCAGGGTGGAACAGCTGGGCATTCCCTGGGAGGTGGATTTGGGGACCCCCTTTAGCCCCCTCTCTTCTCTCCCCTGTCACTAACTCCCCCCCCCCCCCATGGGGGGTGGCTGTACATGTACTGAGCGGTGTGTGTGCCCTGGGCTCTCACCTGGGGGTTTAGCTGTACTGGGTGCCTGGGTCCTGCAGCTTAGTCCCGCTGGATGCCTGTGTAGTCTGCCCCTGTATTGGTGCAGCGCTGTCTGCCACATTTTCTCTAGCCTCTCATAGCGCTGATTGGTGGCCATTTTAAGTATGGGCAAGGGTCAGAAATGCTTCTGGCTTCAAGCGGCCATTTTCCTAGTGATTCTCTATTAGAACACTGGCGGCAATTTTCTTGTAGCCGGACCACATTTTTTGTGCTCTAGCAGCAGCCCCTGTGCCCTCAGCTTCCTGTTTGGTCATCACAGAGTGCTGGGAGGTTTATCCTGTGATTCTGGACATGTGTGTCAGATCGCTCACCGACCGGCCGGCCACGACACAGTTTTGCTATCTCTGCATCTGGGAGTGCTGGGGATCTACAGGCACTGCTATAATACAGAGCAGAACTGTTCAGGGTGGCAAGTCCAGCGGGTTAGAGCCCCTAAGTCAGCGGCAGGAGGAGGGTGGGACTGTCACTATCCTAAGTCCCCTTCGGGTGGCAGACAGGGGGTAGGGTCAGCATGGCTTCAGAAACTGGTGTTTCTTCCCCCGAAATCCAGGCAATTGCAATCGGGTCACCTGCGGACTGCACGGTCACTATGGACACCCTTACGGCAGTCCTCAATTCGTTCATTGCCAAGATAGAGGCGGTACGTGGGAAGAAAGGTGCAAAAAAGCGGACCCTGCCCCCCCCCCCCCCATCCTCTGAGATCTCTGACGCACACTTGGGTCCTGCTGAGGCCGGTGACCCCTGCTCTGTCTTGTCAGATGACGCTGGCCAGGACAGTGAGGATGGGTCAGTGCGCGAAAAAGCACTAGTTGGAGCACTTATCACAGCTGTGCGCGATACCCTGAAGATTCAGGAGCCAGCGGATCCCTCTGCTGATGTACCAGTCCCTTTTGGTTCCCACAAGCCAGCTCGTTCACCTAAGGTGTTACCGTATCTGACTTATGTTGATAAGTTCATTTACAAGGAATGGGGTTGCCCGCAACGGACCTTTGCGATCTCCAAATACATGGCGGTGCATTACCCCTTTGAGGAAAGCCTTCTGAAAAAGTGGTTGGTGCCTCTGGTCGTGGACCCCCCCCCCCCCCATTATCAAGGTTAAATAAAGTAATCATGATCCCGGGTGAGGGGACTCCTGCATTCAAGGATCCCACGGACAGGAAGGCAGAGGCGGTGGCTCGTTCCTTGTTTACGGTTGTGGGGTCAGCCGTGCGACCTGTACTGACATCCACACTGGTGTCGCAGACACTGACTGAGTGGGCAAAACGCTTGCACCGCGAATTGGGAGAGAAACAGGCCTACCCTGTCTGCGTGGAACTAGCAAACCAACTAGTGCTTGGCCTTAAGTACGTTTGTGACGCAGCCCTGGATACTCTTCCCCTGTTATCCAGGGCTTCAGTGTCAGCTGTGGTGCTGAGGCACCTGATTTGGCTAAAATGCTAGTCTGCTGACCAGGCATCCAAGAAAGCCCTACCAGATCCTTCTTTCCTTGGCGACCGGCTGGACCCAGGAGAATGGGAATTGCATCAGGAGACATTCAGGCTGCTGTGCCTTAAGTGGGGAACACCAGATGTTTG
This sequence comes from Lithobates pipiens, assembly GCF_037356315.1. Lineage (NCBI taxonomy): Eukaryota > Metazoa > Chordata > Amphibia > Anura > Ranidae > Lithobates > Lithobates pipiens. The sequence continues at coordinate 220,927,084 of NW_027507784.1, forward strand.
ATCTATTGGCCTCCCGTCTCAATCGGAAGGTGCCAAGATTCGTGTCCAGGATGAGATCCGTGGGCAGACGCGCTGGTGGCCCCGTGGGATCATTATCAGCTGATCTACACCTTTCCTCCACTGAAATTGTTGCTGCATCTGCTTCGCGGAGTGGAAGCCGAGGGGATCCTAGTGATACTGGTTGCCCCAGATTGGCCTCAGCGTCCCTGGTACGTAGATCTGGTGTGTCTGGTGGCAGATGCTACATGGTGTCTGCCGTTGCGAGAGGATCTTCTGTCTCAAGGTCTGTTTTTTCATCCTGCTTTACCATCGCTGGCTTTAACGGCATGGCCGTTGAGAGCCAGGTGTTGAGGAACCAGGGTCTGTCGGACTCTGTGATTCCAACCATGTTGAGGGCACGTAAATCTTCTAGGAAGATAGACCATCGTACCTGGAAGGCTTACGTCTCCTTGTGTGAGGAGAATGGTTGGCATCCACATTCCTTTTTCATAGCAAGGATCCTGTTATTTCTCCAGCGAGGAGTAGACCAGAGATTGGCATTGAGCACCATCAATGGGCAGATCTCAGCCCTGGCTGTCTTTTTTTTTTTTTTTTTTTTCTTCCCAGGACCCCTGGCATCACACTTCTTAGTGGGTACCTTCATTCAGGGGGTATGATATGTACTCCCTCCAGTGCGCCCACCGTTGCCCCCATGAGATTTGAACTTGGTGTTGTCGGCGCTTCAAAAACCACCATTTGAATATATCAGGGAGATTCCCCTGTTGACTCTTTCCCATAAAGTGGTCTTTCTAGTGGCCATTACCTTGACCAGGAGGGTTTCGGAAGTGGCGGCCCTGTCTTGCAAGTCGCCCTATCTGGTCATGCACAGGGATAAGGTGGTGGTGCGTCGCAACCATCTTTTCTACCGGAGGTGGTCTCGGCTTTTCATATCAATGAGGACATTGTATTACCATTGTTGTGTCCTAAGCTGAAGCACCCCAAGGAGGTGGCCCTTCACGCTCTCGACGTGGTTAGGGCTCTGAAGGTGTATTTGTCTGCCACAGCTCCCTTTCAGAAGTCACTCACTGTTTGTTTTTGTGGCTGGTCCATAGAAGGGTACGGTGGTCTTGTCTGCCACCATTTCCAGGTGAATCGGACAGATTGTAGTACAAGCCTACGCCTTGAAAGGGCAGGTGCCCCCCTTTCTGGTCACGGCCCACTCTAGAAGGGCAGTCGGAACGTCTTGGGCCTTCCGACACCAAGCGTCAGTCGCTCAGATGTAGTCATCTGTCCACACGTTTACTAAGTTCTACAAAGTAGACGTCAGTGCATCGGCTGATGCCTGTTTTGGCCGCAAAGTTTTGCAGGTGGCCGTGTAGTTGCAATTGGATATGCAAGCTTTGTTTTTCCTGGTTTTTCGATAAAACGCAGTACTGTTGTGTTTATGCACTGTTGCATTACTTCCACAATGTTGCGGTCATGGGGATCACTCCTGTTGAGGATACCTGGTTATATGGTGGTGTTTTTCCACACACTGCTGTTTTTTGTGGGTTTAGTTTCACTAGTTCCCACTTGCCATGGTGGATGAAGTTTTTTTTTTTTTTTTTTTTTTTTAACTGTAAATTTTTATTATGAGATGAAAAGAAAAATCAGCAAAAAGATACATAGCCAAATGGGCATACCCTGGCAGTAAACTTGTCAAACAGGTAGGGTACATACAGATACAGGTATGCAGACATGGTGTATAACACAGTAACATATCAAAATTCTAGCAGGATACTCGGTTTTGAAGGAAGGGGAGATTTGCAAAAGGGATGAGTGAGGACATATAACAGTACAAATATAAAAAAAAAAAAAAATGAAAACAGGTATAACCATAGTTTGATTTGTGGACATAGTATAGGCAAAAACTGAATGAGGGAGAAAAATCAGACAAGAGAAAAATATACGAGTAGGTCTAGTATAGGTACTTTGGGTATATTCTTGATTGTGGGTAACATCAAGCTTAGGAAGCAGATATAAATTGGATATGATACCCAGGATGTTCAGTGCAATGGGCTACTCCTGGGGTCTGCTATCCAAAGTTTCCAGGCATACAGGAACTTATCGGTTGTGAGGTTAGCTTTAGCAAAGGCGTATTCGAATACAAAATGGGTATTCAGCAATATGAGAACTTGTTTCAGGGTCGGGGAATGAACCGATTTCCAACTTTTTGCAATAGCTAGTCGGGCGGCGATAAGGATGTGGGTCAGTAGGGCGTGCAGGTGGTGCGGCCACGAGAGGACGGATAGACCTAGTAGTAAGTCAGTGGGAGAGAGCGGGAAAGTTATTTTGCAAATCTGGTGTATTAGGTTTTTAATTTTTTTCCAGAATGGTTGTATATAGGGGCAGCTCCACCAGATATGCAGTAATGTACCTCTGTCACCGCAGTTCCTCCAACAATTAGGTGAGGAAGAGGGAAAAATTTTAGCCAGTCTGGTCGGTGTGTAATACCAACCATGATAAAGTTTCATCAGAGATTCCCAATGTGAGATGCAGTGAGAAAAGCGTGCCGGAGCATTCAGAGCTTTCTGCCAAGTTTCTGGGGGGACTACGTGCTGCAGTTTAGATGACCAGTATGCAGTGCGTGCGGGATCAACTTCTGGGTCTGGCGAGGTGAGTAATCTGTAGATGAGTGAAATGCCTCCCTTTTTTTGAGATTTATTCCCAAAACAACTGTAGTAGGGGATCCTTGAGTGAGTTCTTGGCGGAAAGAGGAAGATTTGCTAGGATGGACCTGATTCGGAGATATAAAAAGAATGTTGTGGAGGGGACATGATAGATGCATTGTAGTTGGGAGAAGGATAGGGGAGTTGCTGAAGAAAATAATGTTTTCAGATTAGTAATCCCAGCTGCGGCCCATACCCCTATGGGGAGATCGGGAGAGAATACTTGGAGGGCTTCTAGGGGGACCAGTGGGAGAAGCGTCAGGGAGACATGAGCAGTGTTTTGAAAGTATGTTTGCCATACTCTAAGGGATGCGTTAATTGAGTCAAGTGGGTAACGAGAAGGTTTAAAACGCAACCAGATAGCTGTCAAAATATTAATTGGGTCTGTCATTAAGGTAGCAAGTTCTATTTGCTTCCAAGTGGGTTGTAGGTCTGAGGACCACCATGTTTTGAGTTGATCTAGTAGGACAGCTCGATAATATGCTTTGAGATTAGGGGCTCCCATGCCACCAAAGCGAGTGGGTGTCAGGAGGATAGTATTTCTAATTCTGGGGTGTTTGTGCTGCCAAATGAAAGCATTAAGTATCCCTTGGAGCTTTTTAAGATGGGCTTGTAGGGGCGGGAGGGGGATGGAGCGAAAAAAGTAGAGAATGTGGGGGAGTAGATACATTTTGGTTTGTGCAATTCTACCTGCCCAGGAAGCCGGTGTAGTCAGTAGGTCTTTGGTTAGGCGGTGAAGTTTGCCCAGTAGGGTTTCAAAATTGGTTCTCGCTAGAATGGAGCTGGGGTATGTCAGCTGTATACCTAAGTACGGGAGGAAAGAATTAGTAGCCCACATGAAAGAGGTCATTGTTGAAATCTGGGACACGGTGTGTGGGTCTAGGCCAAGATTCAGCATTAAAGATTTGGAATGGTTAACTTTGTACATTGATACAGCGCTGAAGGAGTCCAACGTGCGTTGAACCTCAGAGAGTGAGGTAAGTGGGTCGGTGAGGGCAATGATAACATCATCGGCGTAGAGGCCAATTTTATGTTCTGTGTCTGCCACCGTGATGCCTTTAATTTGGGGGTTTTGTCTGATAGTCTGCGCTAAGGGTTCCATTACCAGGGCAAATATCAATGGGGACAAAGGGCATCCTTGGCGGGTGCCATTGGTGATTTGAAAAGGGTTTGATATTATGCCCGAGGTCCACACCCGTGCACTAGGGTGCGTATAGAGTCCCAGAATGGCTGACAGGAAGGAGCCTGAAAGCCCTACCTTGCGGAGGACTGCCTCCATATAGGGCCAGGAGACTCGATCGAACGCCTTCTCTGCGTCCAGAGAGAGGAAGAGAGAAGGCGTTCGCTTACATTCGACCCATTGAATCAGGTCGACAAATCGTCTGGTTCCATCTGCTGTCTGCCTTCCCGGGACGAAGCCCACTTGGTCACGATGTATTCGGTCTGGGAGAATTACGGCTAGTCGCTGGGCTAGAAGTTTGGCATAAATTTTGGTGTCTGTGTTGAGGAGTGATATGGGACGGTAGTTCGCTGGCCTATCAGGAGGTTTTCCTGGCTTAGGGATAGTGACTACAAGTGCTTCTAGGGATTCCTTGGGGATCTGTCCAGTGCTCGCAAATTGGTTATAGGTTTTGCAGAGATAGGGTACGATGATGTCAGCATATTTCTTATAGTACTCGTTGGTAATGCCATCTGGGCCCGGGGCTTTATGTAGGGGGAGCTTCTTAATGAGAGAATGGATTTCTTCTGGGAGGAAGGGGGCCGATAAGGAGTCCAGTTGTTCAGGGGTGATCGTAGGGAGCGATACAGACGCTAGGAAATTAGCTATATCGGCTTGGGAAGGTGGGGGGGGGGGGGGTCAGTGGTGTTGAGGTTGTAAAGAGCATGATAGAAGCTGCTAAATTCGTTAGCAATATCGAGGGGATTAGTAATACGTGTTTTATTGGAGGTTGTCAGAAAGGAAATTTTTTTGTGAGTGAGTTGTCGCTTCAGCTGTTTGGCCATAAATGCGGTCGGTTTGTTCGCTGAGGAGTAGGATTGTAGCTTAAGGCGTTTTATATAGTATTCAAATTTCATGTGGAGGTGTTCGCTAAGTTTAGCCCTAAGGTTTTTTAAGTCAGCGGAGATCATGTCCGAAGGGGAGGATTTGTTTATGGCTTCCAAGTTTCGAATCTGTTGGAGCAAGGTAGCCGTGGTGGCCGCACGGGCCTTTTTTTGCTGTGCACCCAACTTAATGAAAAGGCCGCGTAGGCAGGCTTTATGGGGATTCCAGAGGACAGCGTGGTCATCAACGGAATTGTCATTGGATTGGAAATAGGAGGGGAGTTCTGCATGTATTTGGGAGGCAAGTTTAGGATCATTAAGGAGGGATGAATTCAATCTCCAGAGAGTGTGCCTGGGTGATTGTGATAGCGGGGCTAGTTTATTAGTGACAGGGGCGTGGTCGGACCATGAGATAAGTCCTATACTTGATTCAGAAATTGACTGTAATACATGTTTATCTGTGATAATCAGGTCTATTCTGGAGTAGGATTGATGGGGGGGGGGGGGGGGGGGAAGGTGTAATCTCTCTCTGAGCCGTGCATGCATCTCCATGAGTCATAAAGGTCTTCGCGGGCAAGCATAGCTGCTAGGGCAGAGGGTCTATGCTTGGCGTGTGAAGTTGAGTCCAGTGCGGGGTCAGAGAGACCGTTAAAGTCTCCGCATATGATTAATGGTGACGATCTGTACGGAGCTAGTTTGGCCATAAGGGTAGTAAAAAATTTCTTTTGTGCAACATGAGGAACATATACATTTACAATGGTTAGAGGACGGGTGTTGACTGTGGCCGATAGAATTATGTATCTCCCCTCTGCATCCTTCTCGAATTGGTGTAGCTCAAAGTCTACCGAGGCGCTGACAGCTATCATCACCCCCCTCTGTTTCCGTGAAGCATTCGCAAAGAAGGTGTGAGGGTAGCGTCTGTTAGAACATTTGGGGGGATCAGTTTGTGTGAAATGAGTCTCTTGAACACAGAGGATGTCAGAGCGGAGATTAGACGCCTCTCTCCAGAGGAGGCTACGCTTAAATGGGGAATTTAGGCCTTTGGCATTGATAGTGGAGATCGTGAGGGCCATGCCTATAGGGAGACAACGGAGAGGGAAGACTCAGAAAGAGATTACTGTAGCGAACACAGGTGAAGAGAAGGCAATACAATAAGTATCAAGTGTGTGCTGTGAAAACAGGGTTTGCAAACCTCTAATAAAAAAACAGAAAACAAAAAACCGGATGGACACAAAACAAAACAAGAGAGCAAGGGTGTTAAGGGGGTGAACCGTATGAATACGGGTATCTGTTCGTGTGCCTAGCACACTCTAATTTGGGGGGTGTAAAGAGGAAGAGTGCACCAACAAACAAACAGTAACGTTGTTCAAGTTCAAAGAAACTAAAGCAAACAGTAGTAAATTAATATACTTGCAAGAGTCAGTCCGTCCATAACGGGGAGATCCATGTTCGGACCGGAGTGTACCGCGGAGTCAGGTTTCGCGCTCTCTTCGTGAAGTAGTATCTTTTCCAGGAGGGAGTGAAGAAAAATGCTCATTAGTGCGGCGGGAGTCTCTCGGGGGTAGCGGGAGGAAACCCCAATTGGTTAATTTCTTATAGCCATCTTTGGGGTTGAGGATGGGGATCACTTGCTGCTGATAGCTCACCAATAGTTTTGTGGGGAAGCCCCACCTGTAGGCGATCTTTTTTTGTTGCAGGATGGATGTGACTGGAGAGAAAGTTCTGCGAAGTTCCATCGTGGCCGGGGAGAGGTCTGTGAACAGTTTGACATCGTTGTAGGGAGGTGGTAGAGACTTTGATAATCTGGTAGTGGCAAGGATCTGTTCCTTAATATGAAAAAAATTGATGCGCGCTAGAATGTCTCTGGGGACGTCATCAGGCAGATGAGAGGGTTTAGAAATTCTGTGGGCCCGGTCAATTAAAATGTCAGTGTTGCTCAGATGAGGCACCAGTGTGGTAAATAGTTGCTGTAGGTATGGAATAATGTCCGGTGGCTTAACGGATTCCGGAACCCCTCTGAATTTGATATTATTGCGCCTAGCGCGATCTTCCAAGTCCGCCATTTTTAACTTTAAACGGTGGATTTCTGCGGAGTGATGGTCATGTGCATCCAAAAGTTCATTGTGAGCTTTGGAGTAGTCTTGCAACGTCTCCTCGATGGTATCTGTTCTCTCCTCCAGGCAATCCACTCTGTCGTGAATCTGGGACAACGAGAATTGCAGTTCTCTGTGGAGATCAGTTTGGAGTGTGAGCAGCATGGTTTTTAACGTGGCTTCTGAAACTGGGTTATCTGATACTGGGACTGCCGCAAGAGAGGGGGTTCGGTCTGCATTCTGTCCACCTGCCACAATTGCAGACCAGAGCTGCTTCTTCGCGTGAGGTTCCTTGCCTGGGGATTGTGCAGGGGAAGAGGCCAATCTCTTACCTCTATCAGCGTGAGGTGTGCCCAGCGGCATAGGTGGTGGTGGGAGGGTGTCCATCTCAGTCCCTTGGAGAGTGATGGTGTCCTCTTCTGCATGACGAGGATGGGGTTTCCCATTGGAGCGTTGAGGGCTGGGAGAGGACCTGCGAGAGCTCCCGGAGCCGGCGCCATCTTGGGCCTCCTGCATGGTGGCAGATGTGTAATAATGAGTGAGGCGGCGCGGCGCAGGGTGTTTCTGTCGCTTCTTCGACATGCCCCGGAGTCCGGATGTGTTTCTCAGTCCAGGCGGTATGCCTATTCGGGGTGTGCGATAGCTGTGAGTAGCTCGTCTCCCCGCTATGGAATGGAGGTAATGACTCAGGCAGGCATCTCAATTAGGGGCTAGCCATGCCCCTGAGTTAGTATGGATTGAGTTTGAAATAAGGCCCACACCCTGCGGAGTTATGAGCTATGAAGAACAAGGTGTAGCAGGGTGTAGCAAGATGGCCTCTATGCTCCAGTATAGGCCGAAGCCAGGGCCTTGCTGGGAGAGAGCTGCTAGTGATGAGGCGTGCCTGGTGGGGTGGGATACCGGTGGCAATGGGTCAGTTCTTAGGGATCTGTGGGGATATCCCAGCAGGGTCTGGAGGATGTGGGATAAGGAGGAGAGGCTTGGAGGGGAGCAGGCAGCTGAGTGTTTGGATCAGAGCAGTTATCCCCACAGGGGGACTCACCAGGCCGGGTGGAAGCAGAGTTGAGGATCCCAGGAGGTTCCCACATGCAGCGGATGTAGCGGTGCGGCGGCGGGATGCGTTCGATCCGGCGGCGGATCCCGACGTCCCGCAGGAAAGTCCGGGGATTCTTGAGGCCTAGTAGGCCGCAAAATGGCGTTCGGCGAGGCGGCCCACAGCGGCCGAAACGGGCGGAATCCTGCAGCGCACGGGAGGATGAGGACTTCCAAAAGCAGCCCAACTGGTGGGGAGCCCTGTGAGGAACAAGGTGAGGTAGTTTTTTGGTATGTAGGGCACTTAGAAGCTGAGGATGGCAGTAGATAAAGATAGGCCCGGCGGAGCTGTGCTAAAACACGTCCGTCCTCGGTTCCGGCCGGCCACGCCCCCTTAATGTGGATGAAGTTTTTAATGCTGTTTTTCCCACCCCTCGTTTGGCACTGCTTGGGGACATCCCATTTTGTTAGAGATGAGCTTTGTCGGTCAGTGAATATATGAGAACATAGGATTTTTTGTACTCATCGTAAAATCCTTTTCTCTATAATTCACCGACCGACACAGCACCCGCCCCTCCTTTTTCTCTTTAAGTTATACTGCTTGTGGATGTACTGAGTCTGCTAGGGCAGGCTGTGGGGGGTTTGTAGCCTACGACCCGCCCCCTTGGCGGAACTTAAAGTTCTGAAGTGTTGTGTTACAACTCTGTATAGTAATCTCCAGTGATAGGGCTGACAACCCATTTTGTTACAGAGAGGAGCTGTGTCCGTCGGTGAATTACAGAGAAAAAGATTTTACGGTGAATACAAAAAAACTATTTTCCCACACAGAAAGCTTTCTTTTGGTGGTATTTGATCACCCTTGCAGTTTTTATTTTTTGCACAAAAAAAAAAAAAAAAAAAAACAATTTTGAAGAAAAAAAAATGCATTATTTTTTACTTTTTGCTATAATAAATATCCCCCAAAAATATATATAAAATGAAAATGTCCTCAGTTTATTCTGATGCATATTCTTCTACATATTTTTGGTAAAAATAAAAACACAAACGATTGATTGGTTTGCACACAAATTATAGCGTTTACAAATTTACAGGATACTTTTTGGCATATGTATGTGTGTGTGTATGTGTATGTGTATATGTATATATATATATATATATATATATATATATATATATATATATATATATATATATATATATATTACATATTATACATTTTTTTATGGTGGTGATCAGTGCTAGTTATCGTGACTGTGACATTGACACATTTTTGGAACCATTGTCATGTATACAGCAATCGGTGCTATACAAATGCACTGGTTCCTGTATAAATGGCTGTGAAGGGGTTAACCACTAGGTGGCAGTAGGGGTTGTGTGTCCTAGAGTTGTTTCTAACTGGGGTGGGGGGGCATGGCTGTCACTAGGGAGCAGAGATCAGTGACACTGTCACTAGCCAAAACTGGGAAATGCTTGTTTACATTATCATCTCCCTGTGAGGCCATCGCAGGTATCCCCACGCCGATAGTCTGCGGGACCCGCAACCCAAATGACTGAGCTTGCCATGGGCGCATATCGGCATGAGGTGGTCGACAAGCGATTGATGTGCATTAATATCCTGGTTTATTCTAAAATGCAGCTATTCTCTGAGATTACTGGTCTCCCCAGTGAATTGGATGGTTTGTGAAGGGTGTCCAACACGGATAAACTCCCACATATCTTTGGAGATTATACATAGTTAGGTTGAAAAAAACACACAAGTCCATCCAGTTCAACTACAGAATAAATTAAATCATACAATCTCATACCCAATTCTATAACCACAGTTGATCCAGAGGAAGGTGAAAAACCCCAGCAGAGTATGACCCAATTTGCCCAGCATGACCCAATAGAGGCAATCCGATTTTCCCTGTATCAACTTTACATATAAATGTTAGTACCCAGTTATATTATGTATATTTAGAAAATAGTCCAGACCTTTCTTAAAGCAATCTACTGAGCTGGCCAGAACCACCTCTGCAGGGAGTCTATTCCACATTTTCACAGCTTACTGTGAAGAAACCATTCCGTATTTGGAGATGAAATCTCTTTTCCTCTAGACGTAAAGAGTGCCACCTTGTCCTCTTTGTTGACTGTAAAGTGAATAACTTAACACCAAGTTCACTATGTGGACCTCTTGTATATTTGTACATGTTGATCATATCGCCCCTTAATCTTGTTTTATCAAGTGTGAATAAATTCAATTCCTCTAATCTTTCCTCATAGCTGAGCTCCTCCATGCCTCTTATCAGTTTGCTTGCCCTTCTCTGCTCTTTCTCCAGTTCCCCAATATCCTTTTTGAGAACTGGTGCCCAAAACTGAACTGCATATTCAAGATGAGGTTTTACTGATTTTTACAGGGGCAAAATTAGCTCTGGAGTCCATGCCTCTCTTAATACAATAAATTACTTTGTTCGCTTTGGAAACCACAGCTTGGCATTTCATGCTATTATTGCGCTTATGATCTGCCAAAACCCCCTAATTCTTTTCCACTATGGATCCTTCCAATTGTACTCCCCCCTAGTATGTATGATGCATGCATATTCTTAGCCCCAAGTGCATAACTTTACATTTATCAACATTAAACCTCATCTGCCACACAGTCGCCCAATTAGACGAGCATTGAGGTTGGCTTGTAAATTGGAGACATCTTGTAAGGATGTTATTCCACTGCATACCTTTGTGTCATCTGCAAATACGGAAATGTTACTGTTGATCCCAGACCCCATATCATTTATAAAGATATTAAAAAGTAAGGGTCCCAACACTGAACCTTGGGGTACACCACTGATAACCTTAGACCATTCAGAGTAAGAATCATTAACCACTACTCTATAAATTCTGTCTTTTAACCAGTTTTCTATCCATTTACAAACTGATATTTCCAAACCTGTAGACTTTACCTTACACGTGAGCCGTGTGTGCAGAACTGTATCAAACACTTTTTTTTTCAAAATCTAAGTATACCATGTCCACCGCCACCCCTCTGTCCACTGTTTTACTTACCTCCTCATAAAAAGAAATCGGGTTTGTCTGACAAGTTCTGTCTTTCATGAATCCATGCTGTCTGCTGCTTAAAACTTTTTTTTTTCCTGCAAGAACTTGTTTTATTAATCTCTCCAGTATCTTCCCAACTATAGAAGTTAAGCTAACAGGTCTACAGTTACTCGGTAAAGACCTTTTTAAATATAGACAGCACATTGGCCCTGCGCGAATCCAGTGATACTATTCCTGTCATTGAGTCCCTAAAAATTAGACACAATGGCTTTGAAATTAGAGCTCCATTCTTTTAGGATCCGTGGGTGGATGTCATCGGGTCCATGTGCTTTAGCCACCTTTTATTCTATCCAAATATTTCTGGACCATATCGCCTTTGAGCCATTGTGGATTTGGGGCTGTGTCACTACCACCCCCATTATGGACATGGGCTCCCCCATGCTCCTTATGCACAGAGCTGAAGGAAGTATTTAATAAATTAGCCTTCTCTTTGTCAGTCACCCACTCTAGATTATTTTGTCAAGGGCCTACATGCTCAGACCTGACCTATTTACTATTTATATATTTGAAGAATTTTTGGGGATTCATCCTACTATCTTTTGCAATATGCCTTTCGTTTTGAGTTTCTGCATCCTTGATTTCCTTTTTACATATTCTGTTATATTCTTTTTAATTAACAATTATCCCATCTCTAAGGGCCTCATCCACTAATACATAACATTCTTGGTTAATTTTTTTTAAACAGGGAAGCAGAAATTCTACAATAACACCTTTCATTATTGAGGATTTTCATACATGTCATTGTCCATTATAACTATTTTCCCCTCTTTATCTGATGCATTCATTTTTTTATTTATTTTTTTATTTTAATAATTTCAATTGTGGCTGCTGTTTAGGGTTTAGGTTGCTGGTTTTATTGTCATTTTTCATGGCTTCTTAGCAGAGGTAGACAACCTATTTTGTTTAGGGTGGTCCAAGAAATAAATATTTAACCACTTCGCGCCCGGGCCAATTCTGACATTTCTCTCCTACATGTAAAATTCTTAAGTTTTTTGCTAGAAAATTACATAGAACCCCCAAACATTATATATGTTTTTTTTAGCAAAGACCCTAGAGAATACAATGACAGTCGTTGCAACTTTTTATCTTGCACGGTATTTGTACAGCAATTTTTTCAGAAAAAAAGTTTCATGCTTAAAAAAAAAAACAGTAAAGTTGGCCCAATTTTTTTACATAATGTGAAAGAGGAGGATACGCCAAGTAAATAGATACCCAACATGTCACGCTTCAAAATTGCACGCGCTCGTGGAATGGCGCCAAACTTTTAAAAATCCCTATAGGCGACACTTTAATTTTTTTTTTTTACTGGTTACATATTTTGGGTTACAGAGGTCTAGAGCTAGAATTATTGCTCTCGCTCTAACATTCGCGCCCGATACCTCACGTGTGGTTTGAACACCGTTTTCATATGTGGGCGCGACTTACGTATGCGTTTGCTTCTGTGTACGAGCTCACGGGGACAGGGGCGCTTTATATATATATATATTTTTTTATTGTTAATTTTATTTTTTTAGTTTCACACTTTAAAAAATAAAATAAAAACATTAGGACTTTTATTCCTATTACAAGGAATGTAAACATCCCTTGTAATAGGAATATGGCACGATCTGACATATTTACAGTGAGATATGGGGTCAATAAGACCCCATATCTCACCTCTAGGCTGGGAAGAATAAAAAAAAAAAATCCTGGCTTCCTAGCCAAATCGGCGCCGTTAATTTGAATACAGAGGCTGGGTGTGACGTCATAACATCACGCCCGGCCTCCGAACGATCATAGAGACTCCGGGGACGATCTGGTCTGCCGGAAATCTCTATGGTAATTTGCGGGGGCCGGCGGATCCTGTGACCGACTCACCGATGGAAGCGGTGAGTTGGTACAAGCATTTGTTATTTTAAGGAGGGCAGTTTCTGTGGAGTGTTAATCAGAAGGTCAGTTTTCTTCATCATTAATTTGAAGAGAAAAACAAAAAACAAAAACAAAGGCTCCTTAGTAAATTATACAGGATGGAAACTGCAGGCAATATGCTGTGGCATACTGACAGTTTCCATCCAAAAACTCTGGATAAATGAATACCTTTGAGCCCCTATTGAGATGCAGGAACAAGGGCAATTCCAGTTCCAATTCCCTGCATCACATCTTTTCTCTGCGAACCGCTGCAGGTTACAATACAAAGTTAATGACGCCCCCAGATTGGTTTGCAGACCACAGTGCAAGCTATGTTATGGGGTATTGTTTGTAGAATTTTGAGGAAAATAATTAATTCAATCCATTTTGGAATAAGGCTGTAATATGAAACGTGTAAAAAGTTATGCACTGTGAATAATTTCTGGGTGCACTGCAAGTCCCCTTGACTTGGCAGTGTTAAGGGGCAAAATAGCCCTACTCCCCAGATTATCCAAAAACAGCTGGAGATTAAAGCGGGATTCCACTGTCTTGATCGTTTTTTTTTTTTTTTTGCATACTGACAATCATTATTATAATTAAATCTAACACTTACTTTTTCTTTTTTTCCATCCAGCAGCCTGCTATTTTGTCATTAAAAACGATTTTATAAAACCGTCTCCTGACGGTTGTCATTTTGCCTGTGGGCATGTGAAGCCCACAGGCATCCTCTTCCGGGAGAGTGTGCTGGTAAAAGACCAGCATGCACCGCCCGTTCGATTACATCTCGCGCATGCGCAGTCAGCGCTATATCGAGCGCCGTCTTCTGCTAACAAAGGGATTCCCAAATCAAATATGGCGCCAAATTACACATGCAATCGTGTCACTTCCGGTTTCGAAATAACGCGATTGTAGCCCTCGGTGATGCCCAAGGCATCCTGGGAAATGGTGACACACTTCTCCCAGGAGCCTTAGCGAGCCGGGCTGCCGAGGGAAGTGATGTTTTTAGCCCGGGCAATGGAAGAGGCAGATTTCGTGGGACCACCTAGCAACCGCAAGAAATAGGTAAGTAAAACATTTTTTATTAGCCAATTAATTTTATTAAGACCCTTTGCTGCACATACAACTTAGGTTATATTTTTGGTGGCAACACCACTTTAAGGAAAAGTCTCTAAGTTTTATTGTTGTAGACATAGCTGGGGTGAAGCCAGACAGGGATGATTGGGATGCATCAATCTCTGCATACGCTATTTGGTCTGGTAGCTAAGACTCTAGCTAAAATGTTTACATACTAGTTAGATGATGTGGAGAGGATGATATGACTCTGGGGCCATCTGGTCTTTACCTGGTTTTGGCAATATTATTATACAGGCATCGTTCATAGACTCAGGAAGTCTCAAGGAGTCATACATCTGATTAACCACTTAAGGACCGCTGCATGGCAATGTACGCCAGCAGAATGGCATGTACAGGCACAAGCACGTACATGTACGTGCTTGCCTTCCAGCGGGTAGGGGGTCTGATCGGACCATCTCCTGCTGGATCTGGCGGTCCGTTTGGCTGCAGGAGCGATCCGGGATCCTGGCGAATGAGAATCTTCCCCCGCTGTGTATTGTAAACACAGGCAGGGGGGAAGTGGTCATTCTCCTCGGGGCGGTCTTTTTGACCGGACTGCGAGGAGAACACAGAAAGTAAGTGCACTGACATGTAGGTACACATAGGCACACAAATCCCCCCCGCCCCCCCCTCCTCCCAGTCACAGTGTCACTGATTGCAGTGAACATTTATTTACGGATCACTGCATTTAGTGTCAGTTGTGACCGTAAAAACTGTCAGGGCAGTTAGTGTTAGGTCCAGGGTAGCCCCCTACCCCCCCCCCCCCCCCATAAAGGTTTAACCCCCGATTGCCCCTAGAGTTAACCCTTTCACCCCCTTTTGCCAGTGTCACTAAGGAATCGTTTTTCTGATCGCTGCATTAGTGTCACTGGTGCCGCTAGGTAGCTAGTTAGTTTTTTAGGTTCACCGCCAGGTTTTTATAGCATTAGGTACCCCCATATACTACCCAATAATGGTTTTAACCCCCTGATTGCCCCTAGTTAACCCTTTCACCAGCGATCACCATATAAGTGCCACTGGTGACGCTGGTTAGCCAGTTGGTTATTTAGGTTCCCCGTCAGGTTTTTATATAGCGTCCCCAGCAGTTTAGGGTTGGAAAAAAAGGCATTGTTAGCGGGATTCAGCCCAGATACCTGCTAGCACCTGCGTTTAGCCACTCCGCCCAGCCCACCCAAGTGCAGTATCGATCGATCACTGTCACTTAAAAAACACTAAACACATAACTGCAGCGTTCGCAGAGTCAGGCCTGATCCCTGCGATCGCTAACAGTTTTTTTTGGTAGCGTTTTATATTTAAATCCTGAAGGCAGTGCTTGGTTTTCGGGGTCCCTTACGTGGCTAGGCTCCCAAAAAGTCCCCCACATGTGGTATCCCCGTACTCATGAGAAGCAGCAGACTATATTTTGGGGTGTAATTTCACTTATGCCCATAACATGTGTGAGCAATATATCATTTAGTGACAACTTTGTGCAAAAAAATAAAAAATATGTAATATTCCTGCAACTTGTGGCAAAATATAAAATATTTCTTGGACTCAACATGCCTCTCAGTAAATAGCTTGGGTTGTCTACTTTCCAAAATGGGGTCATTTGGGGGGGGTTGTGCTATTTTGGCATTTTATGGCCTTCAAAACTGCGATAGGTAGTGAGGGGTGAAATCAAACATTTGTACCCTTAGAAATCCTGAAGGCGTTGATTGGTTTTCGGGGTGCCATACACAGCTAGACTCCCAAAAAGTCCCACATATGTGGGATCCCCGTACTCAGGAGAAGCAGCAGTATATATTTTGGGGTGCAATTCCACATATAACTATGGCATGTGTGAGCATTATATCATTTAGTGACAACTTTTTGTAAACTTTTTTTTATTTTTATTTTTCTGTGTCATTATTCAATCACTTGGGACAAAAAAAAAAATATTCAATGGGCTCAACATGCCTCTCAGCAATTTCCTTGGGGTGTCTACTTTCCAAAATGGGGTCATTTGGGGGGGGGGGGGGGTTGTACTGCCCTGCCATTTTAGCACCTCAAGAAATCAGATAGGCAGTCATAAATTAAAAGCTGTGTACATTCCAGAAAATGTACTCTAGTTTGTAGACACTATAACTTTTGCGCAAACCAATAAATATACGCTTATTGATATTTTTTTTTACTAAAGACATGTGGCTGAAAATATTTTGGCCTAAATGTATGACTAAAATTTAGTTCATTCGATTTTTCTTATAACAAAGTAGAAAATATCATTTTTTTTTTTTTTTTTTTTTTCAGTCTTTCCTTTTTATATCGTAAAAAATAAATATCGCAGAAGCAATCAAATACCATCAAAAGAAAGCTCTATTTGTGGGAAGAAAAAGACACACATTTCGTTTGGGTACAACATTGCATGACCGCACAATTAGACCGCGCAATTAGAGGCCTAGAGGCGATTCAGTTCGCATTGTGCGCTATACAATTATTCATTCAATTACCAGTTAAAGTAGTGCAGTGCAAAATTGTAAAAAAGACCTCTGGTCCTTAGGCTGACAATTGGTCCGGGGCTGAAGTGGTTAAAGCGGGGTTCCACCCTAAAGTGGAACTTCCGCTGATTGGAACCCTCCCCCCCTCCGGTGTCACAATTGGCACCTTTCAGGGGGGTGGAGATACCTGTCAAAGACCGGTATTTACACCCACTTCCGGGCATAGACTCCCGTGGGAGTCTTTGCCTCTTCCTGTCCTGCCGCGCTGTCTGCTGGGGCACACACGGGTCCCAGAGACAGCGCGGACAATTCCTATTGCGCTGCGCGACTCGCGCATGCGCAGTAGGGGACCGGGAAGTGAAGCCGATTCGCTTCACTTCCTGATTCCCACATCCAAGAATGGTGGCGGCAGCAGCCAAGAGCCGAGCAATCGATCGGCCTCGGCTGCTGGCATTGGAACCCGGGACAGGTGAGTGTCCATTTATTAAAAGTCAGCAGCTGTAGTATTTATAGCTGCTGGCTTTTAATATTTTTTTTGTAGGTGGAATCCCTCTTTAAGGACCTTTTATCAATGTTGGCAAAAAAGTTACCATATGTCTGGAGCCCTACAATTTGGTGAATCTGTGACCACCTTAGTTAACTCCGCCAGCGTTAGATGGGCATTAAGACACCTTTGATAAGTGGAAGAGTGAGATGGTAACTGTAGGGGAGCTAACAATTCCCTAAGTTGGGCCATCAGATAATCGACTTTACTCTGATATAAATCACTATAAAATGAGCAGAAAGAGTGTCATCTCGCTTGTGGAAGACTACCTCTGCTGGTATGAGAATAGATTAGACCTAATTTGTGTGAGCCTGGGAATTGGCAATTGCCACCAATGATCATTCCCCCCGCCCCCTCAAAATAACAGCATTTGGTATAACATTTGTGCGTGGTCAGCTTTATCTAAAGCGGTCTTCTCATTAAACATTTTTAACCATATAAGGGCCAAGATAAGGCAAGAGGAGTTTTTTTTTTTTTTTTTTTTATATTAATAATTTTTTTATTTGTATACAGAAATGTTTTGCCTTTCATTTCTATTGTTTAATACATTTTTATTGAATTAAAAAGTGACAGACAAAAAGTGAACATACAACATGTAACATGGTCCAAGCAATACCACAGAAAAAGTTTTAACGGTCTATCCAAGCAGAGTACCACCTCTAGAGGTCTATTGTGATAGATATAGGATTCTACGCACATAAGACCCTCAAATGCGCAAAATGCATTGGTAGAGTCAGGGTATGTACCCTAATGGGGATACAAGCTTGTAGAAATGAGAAAAAAGGAAGAGGAAATCTGCGCTACAGTGTATACTTAACGAAAATGTGTGATGCAGCAATTCTAATATATACCCAAAGTGAAATATACATAAAAAACAAAGAAAAAGAAGAGAACTGCGCAATCCCTAATACTTCTATTAGGATGTAAACCACTCTACCTTAAAGAAGTGTATCTTGTGATCTATTATTCTAACACACCAAACTAATGACTAAATAAACCATAAGGCATTACTTATAACTAAATACAGTAAACATATATATTGCCCCTCATAGGTTATGAACCAAAAGGAAAAAATGTACAATTCTAAGTCAGCGATTCAAAAACAAGAAACATATAAAGTAGAATCAAACAGTACTGAAAATGTATGTGATAACATAAAGTCCATTAAAAGTCCAACTGGAGAAACACCCTGTGTAGAAGGGATCTATTCAATCGTAAAACTTTTCAATCAACGTGAAGTAAAACCAGGTGCACCTCCACCAGACAAGTAATAATAGCCCCTTACCAGACGTCCCGGTAGGGAGCGCTTAATCACAAAATGGGTCTGAAGATGGATCAAACTTGAGCCCTCCAAATGGAACACTTTTACGTAGGGCAGGTTAGGAGATACGCCAGTCATAAACCATCCAGCAGGGGAAAACGCTGTTTGAAGCGGGACTCAGATGTGTAGCATTGTAGGATCAAGGAAGGTTCACCATAGGGAGGAAAAGATGCTCCAAATAGTGTAAAATCATTTATTAAAACAAAAATATAAAACAAGAGATGCACTTACAAACATGAAAGAACATCGGGCATATCATCAAACTGGGCAAGCATCGGCCGATCGCGAACACCAATCGATATCCCTTCTGGTACCAGTTCACATGAGGCAAGTCAGCGTGTCACGCCACCCAACGCGTTTCGTGAAAAATTCACGTCGTCTGGGGTAATACCCCAGACGTCTGGGGTCATACCCCAGACGACGTGAATTAAGCGCTCCCTACCGGGACGTCTGGTAAGGGGCTATTATTACTTGTCTGGTGGAGGTGCACCTGGTTTTACTTCACGTTGATTGAAAAGTTTTACGATTGAATAGATCCCTTCTACACAGGGTGTTTCTCCAGTTGGACTTTTAATGGACTTTATGTTATCACATACATTTTCAGTACTGTTTGATTCTACTTTATATGTTTCTTGTTTTTGAATCGCTGACTTAGAATTGTACATTTTTTCCTTTTGGTTCATAACCTATGAGGGGCAATATATATGTTTACTGTATTTAGTTATAAGTAATGCCTTATGGTTTATTTAGTCATTAGTTTGGTGTGTTAGAATAATAGATCACAAGATACACTTCTTTAAGGTAGAGTGGTTTACATCCTAATAGAAGTATTAGGGATTGCGCAGTTCTCTTCTTTTTCTAAGCTTCTAGAAATGCATGAGTGGAACCAAGGAGAGAAAGAAGAGAAGCAAGGGAAAGTAAGGGTTCATAAATAAAGGGGTAGAAGGGGGGGGGGGGGGCGTTGGCATGCATGGTATCAATACAGAAAAACCTTTGACTATATCATACGGGTCTCAAAGAAATAAAGATCAATCTGAACTGTGCAAGGATCAATTGTTCAGTGAAAGGCTGCCAGATGAGCCTCTTAGGGGAGGAGGCCACTGTCTCCGTGTATTCAAGTGATAAGTTCTTTGTAGAAAGGGGTGGATGTAAATTCCATCCACGGGGTCCAGGTTACAGTGTGGCGCTGGGAGGTGTTCCTGTTGCGATGGGTTATGTCCTCCATAAGATGGACTTCCACAACTTTTTCCATCCAGGTTTTCATTGAAGGAATCCTGGGTTGCCCCCAGAGGGAGGGTATTAAGGCCTTGGCTGTGGTTGAGTAGGTGTGGTACGAGTGAGCTTTTATAAGTTCCAATGGGCTCCTTGGTTGCGTGGAAAAGGACAGTCCAGGGGTCCTTAGGGAGGCTAACGCCTGAGATTCGCTGTATAAGCTGGAGCACCGAGAACCAGAAGGGGCGAATAAGTGGACATGACCACCAGATGTGCGCGTGGGTTGCCGTGTTACCACAATTCCTCCAACACAATGGGGAATTAACGGGGAACATCCGATGTAGCTTTGATGGTTTGTAGTGCCATCTGGTGAGTAGTTTATAATTGACCTCTGCCATTTTTGAAGCGAGAGACGTTATATGTGTTAGTCGTAAAACATTTTTCTCTCTGGTGTTTCGGAAGGTTGGTTTTCAGGTCAGATCCCCATTTAGCCAGAAATGCTGGAGGTTCTTCCATTTGGAGTTTGAGGGCTCTGTAGAAAGTTGAAATGCAGTGTAAGGGGGGGGATCTTTCAGTCTGAAAACTTCTTCAATGCATTTTAAATCTTGTATCCCTCTCAGCGGTTGGGGCAAGGTTTGAAGGAAATGTTGAAGTTGGAGATATCTCCATTTATCTGAAAATGTGACAGGTTTAGAGCCAATGATTTCGGGCAATGGTTTAAGAGTATTGGCGCGGAGAATATGATGCAATAGGAGGGGGCCTTCCGGAGACCAGGCCTTAAAGCCCGGATCGAGTAAGCCTACCTGGAAGTATGTATGTCGGAGGAGTGGTAGCAAGGGGAGTCATAGGACCAAGAAAACTTTCTATGTAGGGCGTCCCATATCTCCAGGGTTGAGATGGTGAGGGAGGAGGTTAAGCCCGCTAGGTGCCTTTGGTACCGGGGCAACCGGGGAATAACCGTGAGGTCAGCTGAGCACAAAGAGCGTTCCAAATGTACCCATTATTTAGAGGTAGCAGCAAATTTCCATTCTACTATTCTAGTTAATGTTACAGCATAGTAATCTTAAAGTTTGGGAGGACCAGACCCCCAGAGTCTGGGGTGACTGTTCCTCCAGATGAAGTAGGAGATCATGGTTTGTAGTGTGGTAAAGAACATAGGACTCAGGGCAAAACATTCATTTTGATAATGTTCACTTTACCTAGCAACAAATGCAAGAGATTTTTCCATTTTCTTAAGTAGTCTCTAATATTATTTAATATGGGATGTAGTTATATTTGAAGAGGGAGTGGATGCTAGGTGCGAGATGTATACCCAGGTATTTCATGCAGTGGGGTACCCATCTAAAGGGAAGAGAGGTCGTAATAGCATCTCCTCCTGCCTAGAGAGGTTGACATTCAGGATTTCTGACTTAGAGGTCGATTTTAAAGTTGGGCAGCGATTGGTAGGTAGAGAAAGCAGACATCAAGTTAGGAAGGGAGATGTGCAGTTGTTGGATAAAAAAAAGAATGTCATCCGCATAAGCTGCATATTTATGGGTCTTGTTACCTACCTGAACTCCGTGAATGCTAATGTTCTGTCTAATGGTAGCCAGGAATGGTTATAAAGTGAGTGCAAATAGAGGGGGCAGGGGGCAGCCCTGCCTGGTCCCATTATAGAGCGTAAATGGATCGTTCAGAGTGCCATTTATGCGGAGTTGCGCCGTAGGGTTGGCGTAGAGGGAAGAGATGCGGCAAAACATTCGAGGGCCCAAGCCAAACTGTCGTAGAGTGAGTTTGAGAAAGCCCCCATCCACCCTATCAAATGCTTTTTCAGCATCAGTAGATAAACGTAGGGTGGGTTGGGCACATCTCCGTATATATTGGATTAAGGATATTGCCCATAGGGAATTATCTTTGGCCTCTCTAAAAGGTATGAAGCCTGTCTGGTCAGATGAGACCCACCTAGGTATCAGGGGGAGTAGGCGGTTAGCCATACCTTTTGGAATGCAATTTAACGTCCACATTCAGCAGGGAAATTGGTCTGTAGCTGCTACAGTGGGCGGGATCCTTACCCGGCTTAGGAATGACTGTAATGTGGGCAGTAAGTGATTCCGGTCGAAGTCCCGAGGTGTGGGAGACTGAGTTAGCATAAGCCGTAAGGCGAGGGAGTAAGATGTTACTGAACGTTTTATATTAAAGAATAGTATAACCGTCCGGACCAGGGGCCTTCCCCGAGGGGGAGGCCTTCAGGGCCATTTCAAATTCTTCAACAGAGCATTCTGATTCTAATTCCCTAAGGGCAGATTCCAGAAGTTTAGGCAGGTTTGCTTCTTTTAAGTAAGCCCACATGTGGACGTGTCTCCCCCATGGGGTCAGGGAGGGTGAGTCACTGGACACCTTATACAAGTCCGCATAGTAGTCCCAGAAGGCTTTGGCTATGTGTGGGGTCGCATGCACAAGATCGCCGTTGGGGAGTTTTATTTTAGGAATAAAAGATTTCGTTTGGCTTTTAGGGATCTCGCCAGTTGTCTACTAGGTTTATTTCCCCACTCATACAGTGTCTGTGAGAAACGTTGGAATTTTCGTTTAGTTGCAAGGTTAAGTAGGTCTTTTAATTCTTCATGTTTCAGTGTCAGGGCCTTAAGGTGGGACACGTGTTGGGATAACTTATGTTGCTTATCGAGGTCTATTTGGTGCAGCACCTGTTCGTTTGTTGACCATGCTCCCTTTTTTTTCCTCGCCCCCAATTCAATAAGTCTGCCTCTCATGGTGGCCTTGTGTGCTTCCCAGACAATGGATGGGGAGGTCTCGGAAGGTGTGCTTTCCTTAAAATACTGTATTAAATGAGAAGACAGCGCAGATACCTCTGTTGGGTTAGAGAGTAGGGAGTCATTAAGCTTCCAGCTATTAGAGCGGCAAGCCAAGGTGGGCATGGTCAGTCATCGACACAGGTGCATGATCAGATATGGTGGCAGTGCCCATTTGCGCAAATTGCAGGAGCCGGAGGTGGTGATCTAAAAAAGATGTTTATCTATTCGGGAGTATGTTTGGTGTGTGCTAGAGAAGTGAAAAAAAAAAAAAATTGCCTGAGGATGGAGCAAGCGCCACACATCTATCAGCTGGAGGTCCAATAGTTTTGTTGTTTTTTTAACCTGGGTCAGGCGCTTAAATGAAATGCTATAGCGCCCTTGGGAGGTGTCTAGGATGGGACCTAGAGGCATATTTGTCACCCGCTAGGATGATTATCCCCCTGAGCAAATTGGGACAGCCTGGTGAGGGTCTGGGATAAGAAGGTAGGTTGGTTGCAGTTCGGGCAATAAATATTCACTAAAATGCATTGGGTGTTTTAAAGAAAGCCCCTCAAATAAAGAAAACAACCATGATCATCCACTTGTATGTCTGTAAGTCGAAAAGGAATATTACCACTGAAACCTATGGCCACACCTTTTGCTTTATTAGTGTCCGATAAGCTATAGTACCACTGAGGGAATTGGGGGGGGGGGGGGGGGGGGCAGTCTGACCGGTGTTGTGCGGGTTAAGTGTGTTTCTTGAAGAAAGGCAACAGAGCAGGCTAACTTCTGCAGTTCGCGGGTTATCTGGTGCCATTTAGCTGCAACGTTTAAACCCTGAACATTATAGGAAACTACTTTGAGTGTGGCCATCAGGTCAACGGTAACAGACCCTTTAACTTGGATGACCACGCATGCCAACTATAGAGGAAGGGGTGGGGGGTTAGGTGAGGGATGGACGTGAGGGGGTTAGAGAAGAGGAGAACCACAATCATTCAGGTAGAGAACCATAGGAGATTTGAGTATGTCACACAGAGTATTGCACTGATCCCTGTGGACAGAGAGAAAGCGGGGAGCTGGCCTGACCTCTGAATATTGATCATGCAACACAACATAGGGGCCCATTGCTTTCTCCAAACCCGGGGGGGAGATTAAAGGGTGTATCAGGTGAGAGGTACATCGGAGCAGGATGCTCCGCTAGCACTCAGCTCAAAGTCAACAGATACTGGAAAGAGTTAGCTCCAAAGGGATTGAAGAGAACATTAGAACAATAAAACCATATAAACAGTGATCAAACAAACAATAAACTTAACAGAAACAAGCAGGTCTACTCATCTAATGCGAGAGGAGTTCAAAAAGAGGGTGTGTCCGATATGCCTTAGGAAGTCTTGCGACCAGGCAGTCTGATTGAAGATTTTTGTGGATGCCCTGGAGGGCAGGTCACCCCCTAGATTACCCTGAGATCCTGTATACAAAAAATAAAAAACAAAACAAAGGAAACAGAAAAGTACATGGGCCTCACGGGCTACCGTTTATCCAGGTTTTTGGTTTGAGCCAGGGTTTGAAGTACACCTTTTTTTCAAAAGGGTTTTTTGCCATTGGGGATCCGGGAGGGGTGCAGACTGAGGGGCTGAGTCTTGCCAACCCAGGAGCTCCATTGGTGGTAGGTTGAGATCATTCAAAAACTGAGCAAGGTCTTCTGGAAATCGGAGTGTGTGGGACCGGCTGTTTTTAGTAGCTATCAAGCACGCCGGGAAACCCCAACGATTGGTAATCCCCCTCAGAGCGCATACTTTCCAAAAGAGGCTTAAGGGCTCTGCTGCGGTCCAGAGTTTCTCTGGCCAAATCTGGGAAGAAGGCAAGAGGAGTTTACAGTATTATAACTTAGTCGTCAGGTCCAGGATATTTACCTGTTTGGGGTTGTGCTCACAGGCTGCTGGAGTTCTACAAGGTAGTCATCTAGTTGAGTCTGTAGGTACACAATGGGGAAGAAGAGCGCCCAGGCTCTGGTGCAGCTGACTTTTTTTTTTTTTTTTGTGTGTAAAATAATTTAAAACCATTAAACTCAGACATTCGTAGATACAGGCATATAATCTGTTCACGTCCCTCCTCGGCAGACCATATCCTAGGCAAAGCTGTCTGCTGATGTAACAGGCAGAGGAGATCTCCAAGCCCGAGTGCAGCCAACACCACACTGGACAATGCTTTTCAGAGGGCATGGTCTCCTTTTCAATTTGTGGCAACGGACCTCACACCCCATCTGCAGTCAGCCCTCTGAGTTGCATGATGAGCGAGATTGTCCAGTGTGCAGGGAGAGCTACAAATGGTGTACCAAGGAAGCCTACTACCAAGTAAACATGACACAAAACACTACATATTACTTAGCAGGAACTGGAGGAAGGAAGTTCAAATCTCCAGAAAATTAGCAGTTATGGCAGACAAGTCTGCTAGTGTACAGAGTGCAAACTAAACTAAGCCAAGCCCTTGTAGAACATGACCGATAGCCAAAGGCCCCGTCGGTAAGTGGGGGCAAGCTTGGCACACCAGGTCTAGGGCAGGGCATATTACGGCCCATTGTTGCAGAGTTGCCCTCAAGAGGTTGCATCATCAAAGTCCACAGAGCTGGCCGGTCAGGGCTTACAGAGAATGGCCTCTTGAGTGTAATGGTGCCGGTGGCGGAGGACCTTGCTTTTTTGAATCAATGGATCTGGGTCCCAGGACTCTATGTACCCTGTCAAAAGTTAACAGGAAGGGGGAGAGCTCATTACTTTGTACAGGATAGTTGTGACCGTATCAAGCAGGTTCTACACCTGTAGTTCCCGGGAGGCCTCAGAGCCGCAAGTTGTTGCTGCAGGTCTTCTAAATGTAGTTGCAGAGCCACGACTGTGTCTATGTGAGTCCTAGGTACCCTCTAGGGCTGTCATCCTTTGCTCCATTGCTGTAAAGCCGCGTACACACGTAGCCGTCTGTCCGACGTACTTAGTCTGGCGGACTTTCCGAATGGGCTACTTGCCCACACACGGCACTTTTTCAGCGGACTAATACGGCATACTAAGTCCGCCGTACAATCCGCCCTACTTTTGAACTGAACGGACTCGCCCACACACGCGGAGGAAAGTCCGCTCATTTCGAGCACGTCTCCAGGTAGGCGGGGCCCGCGAAGGAGATGGCGCTGGCCCCGCCGCCTGGTATGGACTTAAAGGGGAACCCCAACGCCGAAATAAATCGGCGTGGGGTCCCCCTAAAGTCCACACCAGACCCTTGTCCGAGCACGCTACCCGGCCGGCCAGGAAAGGAGGGGAGAGCGAGCGCCCCCCTCCTGAGCCGTACCAGGCCGCGTGCCCTCAACATAGGGGGTGCCTATGCACCCCAAAGCACCTTGTCCCCATGTTGATGAGGACAAGGGCCTCTTCCCGACAACCCTGGCCGTTGGTTGTCGGGGTCTGCAGGCGGGGGGCTTATTGGAATCCGGGATCCCCCTTTAATAAGGGGGCCCCCGGATACCGGCCCCCCACCCTATGTGAATGAGTATTGGGTACAATGTACCCCTACCCATTCACCTGTAAAATAAAGTACAAAAAAAACACAACGCACAAGATAAAATAATTTATTGCACAGCTCCGGGGGTCTTCTCGCCGGACTCCTCCGCTATCTTCTTGTAGCTCTTTTACTAGCGGAGGAGCCCGGCATTCTTCTTCGTCGCCGCAGCCTCTTCTTCCGACTTCGGGGGTCTTGTCCCCCCTCTTCGGTTCTTCTGCCGGGCCACCGCACCTTCTTATAGCTCTTTTACAGGCGGTGGCACGGTCTTCTGTCGCCGCCGCCCCCTTCCGTTCTTCTTCTCCTGGAGATGTTGACTCGACGTTCTCTCCGGCAGCAATGCCAGGGACGCGCTGCGCTGTGACTTATATAGGGACAAGGAGCGGTGTCACATGGCTCCATGGATTTTGTGTACACCACGCAGGACACGGCGGCTGTGACTGACACCCCTAGAAGATAAGAGGAGACCAAAAAGTCATTGGATGAATCTTGTAGGACATATCTACAGACAGGAAGTGTGCATGCTGCAGTGCTTTTGAATGATAATGTGTAGGCACACATTAGGGGAAGGAAGGGGGAAAAATGAAAGAGCAGCACAATTTTTCACCAGACAAAAAAGCATAACAGAAATGAGTAAGCCTGGTGTTCCTTTGTAAATGTAATCTATTGATTAGCTTACTATGTACTACTGCATGGCAGTCATGTCTTATGGTTGATATATATTTTCTACATAATGAATCTCTATTTCTTTTGCATGATAGACTCTGCTAACTGAAATGATGGAAAGGTGTAGGAAGCTGGGAAACAAGTAAGTCTATCAAATTTTTATTAACTAATTGTTAGTGTTCTTAAAAATGTTATTATAGTATCTTTGTGACAATAGGCTCATTCACAAAGCTTTAACACACTAAGGATAGTTACTACTTAAGTCATCTTCCAGGATGGCAGGCCTACTTAAGTGTGTCATCCTGGAAGGTCCCCAGAAACACCATTACCAGTAAGCGTAATTGGTATTTTCTCCAGGCATCTTCCAGGACGTCACACCTAAGCAGAACTGCCGTCCTGGAAGATTTCCCATAAACACTGTTATCGGTTAGTGTAACTAGAATTTTGCTTCCAATACATTTTTTATTGAACATTTAGTTGCACATATATTAC
Source organism: Lithobates pipiens (assembly GCF_037356315.1). Lineage (NCBI taxonomy): Eukaryota > Metazoa > Chordata > Amphibia > Anura > Ranidae > Lithobates > Lithobates pipiens. The sequence goes on from NW_027507784.1 coordinate 220,954,025, forward strand.
ACACATCTTCGAGACAATTGGGGAAAGTATAAAGTAAAGATCCCTAAAAAAATAAGACAAAGAAGGTTGTTAGAAAATATACAAAAACGTGAATTTCAGGAACAAGTAATATCTGTATGTCAATAGCAGATCTCAAAGCACAAAACATGCACATGGCTGTTGAACGCTATAGAAATCCATTAGCAGGATTACCAGGCCTGCTCGATAATCTTAGCATAGTGGCAAATATTCAAACCTGAGTAAACCATAATATGTTTGAGGCCTATTCCGAGCTAACTCTAGGACCGGAGAGGCCAAAAAAGTACCAGACCTCTATCAGTGCTCCAGGGTATGGTTTGCTTATAAAAATATCCATTTGTCAGAAACCATGAACCAGACTGAGAGAGAAGTACAATTAAATCACACTTGTTAATAAAAAATAAAATGATAGAGTAAGCACATTCAAAGCATAGCCATAGTCCAGTAACCAGATCGAGTAGTCAGCCAGGCCAGAGTTAACTAACCAAATTGGGTAATCAGCCAGGCCAGAAGTCAGGGATCCAAGTAGAGGAACAAGCAGCACAAGATAAGGAGCCAGAAGGGATGTCGTCAGCAAGCCAGTCTTTAAACAGGAACACAGGAGATGGTTTCTTGTGACGTGACCAAGGCGAAAGCAGAGATGAAGTGAGCTGGACAGCTTTAAGTAGGCAGGTCAGACGAGCAGGATCAGGAGCAGCTAGGTAACACTGGAGAGAGATGAGAGCTGGCAATTGGCTGACAGCTGAGCAGCCAGCCCAGAGAAGGAAGGGCTAAGACAGCCCTGACATCATTATCTCTTTGGGGAGGGGACAGATCAGACTTCAATGTAAGAGAGCAAACATTCAGAAGGACAAGAAATGGAAAGAAAAAGAAAAAAATAGGAAGAAGGCGATCAAAGATGTCTGGAGACATGAGATTCTAGTCACCAGTTCAGAGTACCCCAGCCATGGAATGCTAATTGATAATTTACTTATGAGACCAAAGTAATATGCACATGGTTTTCCCAACATTCCCAAGTGGCCCCACATTTCTTACTGAATTCCAAAGCACACTAACCATCTTCTGAGCCATAATCCAGGACATTTCCCTTTTCGACATCTGGATTGAGGAAAAAATAAATAAAAATTTCCAGGCCACAGCAATGGTCAGTTTGGCCACAGATAAAAAATAAAATGCTTTTAGCGGCTAAAGTTGAGAATTGCAATATGCAGAGACTTCTTTCCTGAAAGGCCTGCAGTCTTCTGGATTATAGAACAAATTCTGTTCCAGAATCCCCTAATTTTAGGGCAATCACACCACACATGGACCATGTCCCCATAGAGTTCACACCCTCTATAACAGGGATATGCAATTAGCGGACCTCCAGCTGTTGCAAAACTACAAGTCCCGTCATGCCTCTGCCTTTGGGTTTCATGCTTGTGGCTGTCAGTCTTGCTATGCCTCATGGGACTTGTAGTTCTGCAACAGCTGGAGGTCCCCTAATTGAATACTGCTCTATAACATAGGGGAGAGGCCATAGGCTAGAGCTTAGCCAGTCTGGAAGGAACCACATATCGTCTCATCATAACTTTAATATTGGTTTCCACTTTAATATTTGGCATAAGGAATGTCTGCCAAGCCTCTGGAATACTCCGCCGGCCACGAACGATTGTGGGCATGAGAAGCAGAACAGGGGCATGTGGGTGTGTTTGTAAACACACACATCCCAGTTCTGTGAGGAGAGGGGGGAAGAGATTGTCAGTTCCTACGAGCTGGGAACCACAATCTCTCATCTTATAGTCAGTCCCATCCCCCACAGTTGGAACACACACACAGGAAACACAGTTAACCCCTTGATCACCCCCTAGTGTTAACCCTTCCTTGCCAGTGACATTTACACGGTAATCGGTGTCTTTTTTTTTTTTTTTTTTTTTTTTTTTTTTTTGTTTTAAGCACCAATTGCTGTATAAATGGCAATGGTCCCAACAATGTGGTATTACAGCAAAAAGTACAAAATATTGTGGTGTTTTTTTTTTTTTTTTTTTTTTCAAAAATTTTGCATTTTTTTTTTTTTTTTTTGGTTCTAGCGAAAATAAAATAAAATGCAGAGATGATCAAATACCACCAAAAGAAAGCTCTGTGTGTGGAGTGGGGATAACTAAATCCCCAACGTTTAAGAATTGAAAAAGGTAGTGCCAAGAAACCTAGTCAAATGCTTTCAGAAGGTCCAGCAACAGCAGGAAGTCTTCCCGAGCATTGTCTTTGTCCCAGTTTTTTTTTTTTTTTTTTTTTTTTTTTTTTTGTAAGGCTACTTTCACACTGTAGCTGTGCTGCTTTAGTGCTTTTTGGCCATTAGCGGGACACTTTTAACCCCCTCTAGCGGCCGAAGAAGGGGTAAAAACTGCCCATGCCAAAGCACTTCCGAAGTGCTGCTCATTCATTTAAATTAGCAGAACATTACACAGCGCTCCCAAACTGCTCCAAAGATGTTGCTTGGAGGGCTTTTGCTAACATCCTGCAGGCGCACCATCCCAGTGTCAAAGCATTCAAGCTTTCACACTGGGGAGGCAGTTTTCAGGCATTTTAGTGCTAGAAATATTGTCTGTAAACAGGCTAAGACGGGGATCTCCTTTAGATTGATCGCTTAATAAAGCATTTATTTTGGTTATGAAGCTTCAGCCGTGTGACTCAACCAAAATTTATTAAAACCACAAAAACACAGGCCAAGAGCCAACATTGAATTAAATGCACTCTAAGAAAACTGAGTAGTGCATGTGATTGGCAGTAATACTTTAAAATAAAGGCACCATGGGAGAAAGGGTCCAGGGGAGGGTAAGAGCTGGAAAGGAATTGGGCAGAAAAGGTAGAATAGGTGAATGAGGAAAGGTAGATGATCTAGGGGACTGGGAATGGGAGGAGGAGGTAGGGAAATAACCAGCTTGATTCTGGGACTTTTATAGTGTCGCGTATATAACCTACAATAAGATACCAACAGTGTGTGGGGAGTAAATACAGCTTCCCCATAAACCAACAATTCACAAAAGGTAGAGTTAACCTAAAGTAGAAAGAGAACACCCAAGGAGATGCACACAAAAGGTGGAGGCAACTTCCCAAGGAAAGACTAAAAAAAAAAAAAATTATATGAGCAAGTGGGCAGTTTGATGGATAGTCATTGGAGGGGGGAGGTGTAACCCTCCAAGGAAACATAAAGATACATGTACAGAAATTCTTAGAATATATCAGGGTGGAAGGGGATCCTTTGCTTTCTTGGATTTGGAATTTTCCCACACTGGGGTCAAGGAACTTGACAAAGCTGTCCTTTCGAGTTACCAATAGCTGGGCTGGAATGAGGAGAGGATGGTTCTTGACGTAGTAATCCAAGCTTTAACAGAAGACGTTCACCTTCAGCCAATGTAGCGAATGTGTGAGCTTTATTTTTGAAGAGGAACTTCAGATTGAAGGGGAAAAGCCACCAGTATTTAATGTCCTTCTGCAGCAGAACTGTAAGCAGGAGCTTGAATGACCTGCACCTCCTGGATTGTAGAAGGGGAGATGTAAGCAAATACTTGGATCTCATGACATTGTTTAGATAGCTTGGGAATAGTGTGGGATCTACGCATCACTTCCTTCATAACAAAGAAATGAGATATAACCACAATATCCCTCGGGTGGCCATCTTGTTGTGGGGGTCCAAGGGCCCTATTCGCCCGGTCCAGCTCTATCCTGTGCTGCGGGACATCCAGAATAAGGTCCTTATAGGAACATACTGCCACTGGAACATCTTTAAAAGATTCCAGGAACCCACCTGAATCTCCGGTTTCTGTTTACAAGATCATCTATTTTAGATAAGGCTGACTAAAGTTTGATTTGGAGATCTTGGATACGATCTGTATTTTGGTTGGTTAGCAATATTGGAATCTAGTTTGAGTCCTATGGCTTCTATGCGGGATCACACATTTTGGACATCAGATTTAATGTCACTTTTGATCTTAGTGGCTGTAGAGAACAACCCACACACAATCTAGCAGGCCAGCAAATTTGGTAAATATGGCTGCAACCGCCTCAGGGTATTCCAGGCCTAGGCCTGCCCACTTGCAATGAATTGGCTCCGGAGGTCCCGGCAGGCCATTCCCATTGGGACATTCTTCTTTTTGCGGCAGCCAAACAGGACAAGGAATTGGGGTACAATCAGCAGTAGAACCTCGGATGGCTGGAGCAGGAGGGAGCTTCGTGTTTAGCGCCCATAAGCTGGGACTATGAAAGCCAGCAGAATATTGGCATGCAATAAAATGGGAATTTACTCCAGGGATAAGACAATCTTCCACTTTATAAAACCCTGTTTTGGCCTTATCCTGGAGTATTCTGTCTAGTTCTGGTCACCAATCTTCTAAACGGATGTGCTGGAGAGAGTCCAGAGAAGGGCAACTAAATTAATATGGGGACTGGAGTACCTCAATTATGTGGAAAGACTACAAGTGCTAAACTTATTCTCAGTGAAGAAGAGACACTTGAGAGTAGATATACAAATATTGCAGTGGTGATCCCAGCGTAAGTATGAAACTTTTCAGTCCCAGAGAGTGTAAGGGGACATGAGGCCACACAATGAGACTTGAAGAGAAACCGTTTAACCTTAAGGGTGCATAGGTTTTTTTTTTTTGGTTTTTTTTCCAAGTAAAGTTTATAAAGCATCAAGAAAGAAAAATACAAGCAACATAAGTACGTACAGCAGGATATAATAGTGAATGTACATTGCAAGGGAAATGCAGTTCAGTTTAGATCCATTAAACAGAAACTAACTTGGCAAACTATTAGTACTCAATTACGTAGGATATACAATGAAAGCAAATGTGTATACAAAAGTAATCAAGCACTGAATCTTCTGCAGGTAGCAGTTGAAAAGTTGTATATAGGAACTGATTGAGAAAACCAACATAAGGTTCAGGTGCCTATAAAACCCAGCATAAGTCCATTTCTCAATTTTGTGTCTAATGTGGGCCATCAGAGGATAGTAAGCTCCAAGGGAAGTATCCATTTAAACATCGAATAGATGATGAGAGAGAAAGAGATATATTATGGAAGTCGAGGGCTCTTAGAGCTCCTATCAAGTCTCCGTAGCAGCCATCCACCCCAAAAGGGATCTCGCTTTGGATGGGTGAGGACTATCACATATAGTGTGTGATGGTGGGGGAGACATCATAAGAGCCAATGAGTGAATTATTTACAATTGATAAAAAAAGTTATAGGAGTGTGTAGGAGATGAAAGGGGGGCACCTGAGTGCCCATAAGGGTGGGGGTGGGGTGATATAGGGTTATTCAAGTAGTGTAAACGCGTGTGTGAAATGGAATAAAAAAAAGGTAGGATAAGGTGGTAAGTAATAGACATTCCTAAGGGGAGACTTGGGAGTGGGGATTAAGGAAAGGATGGTAGGGACTGGTATAAGGATGACGGTCATTGGGGCGTTGAAGAGGACACATGGTCCAGTATACATGTAGGGTGAATAGCTGTGGTCGTGGTGATGGGGGGGTATGAGAGTTCGGAAGTGTCTCCAGCACGCCCATGTGTGGGAGAATTTATCGTGTGTGTCATGAGCTTGATGGACTAGTCTTTCCATCTCTTCTATCTTATCAAGTTGTCGATACCATTCCTCAACCGACAGAGGTGTCACTGATCGCCAATGGCGAGTAATACATTGAGTGGCTGCATTAGTCATGAACGGAATGATCGATTTTTTATAAATTCTTTTGGGTAAGGGTGTGTGATGTAATAGGTATTGGGCAAGGGAGAATTCTGGGTGATATGTAGTGACCTAATGATGGTGTTATGAATCTCTTTCCAAAATGGTTGGCGCACAGGGCAATCCCACCAAATATGTAAAAAGTTACCGACTGCAGCGTTGCATCGCCAACAGGACGGGAGAGTATCAGGGAAGATCTTATGAATTTTGTCAGGTGTGCGGTTCCATCTGGAGTAAATTTTGTATCGATTCTCTTGTGTCGAAACATTTCCAGTCCTCTTATGCATGTGTTCGTATATCAGGGCCCATTGATCTGTTAAGGTGGAGTTAAGGTCAGTTTCCCAGTGCTGTATGATGGGCTTCTGTGAAGTAATGTTAGAGGTTAGCAGTTTCACTATAAGTGAGATCAGATGTTTTTGTGGTTCCAGACTGGAGCATAGGGATTCAAATGGAGTGAGAGCTCTATGCCAACGTGACAGTGGTTGTCTTGAAATAAAGAAGTGTCGAATTTGAAGCAATTTAAAAAAGGGTAGATGTAGTTCAGGGAATCTTTCGGTCATTGCGGGGTGTGACAACAGGGTCCCATGTGCGAAAAATTGATGGGCTCTGTATTTGCTAGTCTGAAGTGTCTCTGTTGCTAGTATTTAGGATGTCAGGGGGAAAGTCTGGGTTAAGGGATAGAGGAGTCATCGGTCCGTGTGGCTGATCAATACGAAGGGATTTGCGTGTTTGTCTGAATCCACGAATGGTGGGTCCTATCAAGGGATGTTGTGAGCAAGATAGGGGGGTAGCTTGTGTAGAGATCCATGCTAAATGAGATATTGGGAACCGAGCGTGTGCGTTTTCTTTTTTTTTTTCCCATAAAATGTTTATTTAGTTTCAAAGAAAAAAATGTAACAAGCAAGACTTGATGTACTACATAAATAAAGTACAAGTCGATATCACAGGCAATAACAATGCAAGTACTAGAACAGGTGAACAGTCGGAGAGAGCTTAGTTTTGAAGTGGAACACGGAGGTGAGACCTTCCCAGCATCTCCTGTTCAAGCTTAACACAGTGCTACGACCCCTACGTCTCAACTCCTATCCATTTCCTCTTTAAGATTGTAATCACAATGAGTGTCGGGGGGGTAGCTGATCACCGGCAAATTGTTCATCTTGGGGATGTTCAGTCATCCATAGCAATCGGGCTGTCGGGCTATTTCCCTGGAGTATGATGGAGGGAAGTGGTGGGTGGGCGGTAAAACTGCAGCCAGAAGAGAGGCGTAGAGGGCCGGGAAGGGGTTCACTCCGTCAGTAAGAAGCTGGCAACCGTCCTTGGGGATGGGTGTCTGTGTCAATGTCGAAGGTCTAACCCCCGTGCGGGGGGATAGCAAACTCAAAAAGAAAGAAGGAAAGAGTAAGGACGGGGGAACAGCAAAAGAGGGGATGGGAGGTAGATAGCGGGTACATAGGTTAGAAAGGGGGGTTTTCTCTCCGGGCTCCCCCATTTGTCTATGTGCAGAATGGAGGGTGGGATCGATAAAGCAGCCTAGCAGCCTAGCTGAAATAACAACCTGGGGCCGAGCGGTCGGTGTGAGTCGGGGCGGGGGAGTTTTCTAGATCAGACAGGTGATTCCCCATTAAGTATAGGACAAGACAAGTTGGCCCCGGAGTTCAAGGGGTTGCTGCTTTGAAAAGTTATCCATCTATCCCAGATCTGTGCGAATTTATGTGGGGCGTCTTTAGCAATGCAAATGAGTTCCTCCGTCTCAGCTATCTTTGCCACCTTTTGTAACCATTTAGTGGTGGAGGGGACAGTGGGAGATCCCCAATGAATAGGAATGCAAAGTTTGGCAGCGTTGAGTAGATGCAAGCCTAGTGAGTGCGTATAGGAGCGGTTTGGAATTGAAGTATGGTGTAGGAGCATGCGAGCAGCTGTAAATTCAATAGGGAGGTCAGTAATGGAGCTGGCTATGCTATGTACCCGGGTCCAGAAGTTCTGGATATGGGGACATGACCACCATATGTGCGTGTGCGTTTTCTAATTGTATCCAGGCTTTGTTGTCGTGATGAATGTGCCAATCTACGATTCTGGCAAGGAAATTTGCATTATAATAGGTGTGGAGATCTGGTACTCCCAGGCCTCCACAATGTTTAGGGGAGGATAAGTTTAGCCCAACTCAGTCGGGGAGAGCGGTGGGACCAGAGAAAATTTCAACATATGTTCTTATAAGTGTTAAAAAAAGGATTTGGGGATAGCTATCGCAATAGCTTGTATCAAATACAGTAGTTTGGAAGGATATTCATTTTTAGAATGGCTATTCTGCCGAAACCATGAAAAGGGGCCTTTGTGGCATTTCAGAAGGTCCGTTTGAAGTCTTCGAAGCGCTGCGGCAAAGTTGATATCGTATAAACGGGAGAGGTCGGTGGGGATCTTAATGCCCAAGTAGGTTAAGGCGTTACTTTCCCAGCAAAAGGGGAAAGTGAGGCGACATTGCGATACAGTGGTTTCGGGTAGAGAGACGTTTAGGGCTTTTGACTTTTCAAAGTTATTTTTGAAGTTGGAAATCCTATGGAAAGCATCAAGATCTTTCAATAGGTTCAGGAGGGAGGTGATGGGGTCTGAAAGGGATAACAGGATGTCGTCCGCATATGCGACAATTTTATATTGGGCATGGTTAAGGTCAATTCCTTTGATGTTTGGATTTTCTCTAATTATGCGAAGTAATGGTTCCACTGTCAAGACAAAAATGAGCGGCAAAAGAGGGCAGCCCTGGCGTGTGCCGTTTGTGATGGAGAAGCCGTTTACTCGTATACGAGCGGTGGGAGTGGAGTATAGAATAGATATCATATGGACTAATCGTGGGGGAATACCGAGGTGTATTAAGACCGGTAACATATAGTCCCATGCCACCCTATCGAACGCCTTCTCTGCATCTAAGGATAGGAAGAAGCCTTTGCTCTGGGATGTGGTTAGCCAATGATGTAAGTTTAAGGTTTTTGTGGTGTTGTCCCTGGCTTCTCTTCCAGGGACAAATCCAACTTGATTGGTCGATATGAGTTGAAGGAGGGGCATAATGCGGTTTGCTAGAATTTTGGCGTAAATCTTGATATCTACATTGAGCAGGGATATAGGGCGATAGTTAGGGATTAGCGTACAGTCTTTACCTGGCTTGGGGATTAGTGCAATGTGTGCTTCTAAAAGATCTGTGATAGACTGGGTGGAGGAGGAAAGGTCATTAAAGGCAGTAAGGAAATGGGGGACCAAGGTGTCTGAAAACGTTTTGTAGTAAGCAGCAGAAAGGCCATCTGGGCCTGGGCTTTTACCCGCTTTAAGTTGTTGGAGAGCCGAGATCACTTCTTCCTTAGATATTGGGGAATCCAACGCTTGCTGGTCTGCAGGATCTATAAGGGATGGGGAGAATTTTGACAGAAAGTCTTGTATCAACTCCGGTCTGCTGCCGGCACCGTCGGGTGGAGGTTGTTGTGGTAGGTTATAGAGGGATTGAAAATACTTTACAAAATGGTCAGCTATAACGTTCGCATCAATTATAGAGTCCCCTGTGGGCGTGACAATTTTGTGTATGGTATGAGTCGCTTTTTTAGTTTGCAGGGCCCTGGCTAGAAATTTACAAGCCTTATTTCCAAATTCATAGAACATTTTGTTTTGGAGTGCAAATTTTCGCTTAATGGTTTTTTGGAGTTCTTCTAGAAGGAGTTCCCTGGTTGCAGTGAGTTCGGAGAGGCAATCTTCCGCTAAAGTACGTTTGTGAATTTGTTCGAGAGATTGAATACGCAAGTACAGGGAGTCTAGAATCACTTTCCTGCACTTGTGTCTCTTTGCCGCTAGGGATATAAGTAGTCCCCGTATTACACATTAGTGTGCTGCCCACACCGAAGCACAAGGTGTGTCCATTGTGGAGTTCTCAGTGAAGTAATGAGAGAGACGGTCTACGATAGCAGCCTTGTTATCCGCATCTAGTAGTAGGGAGTCATCTAGTCGCCAGACAGCGGACCTAGGGCCAGGGTGTGCAAACATAAGCGTAACAATAATGGGATTATGATCTGATAGAAGTAGGGGTTCAATCGTGGCTTTGGACAGGCATTGAATGTCCGCTTGAGAAAGGAAGAGATGATCAATTCTGGAATATTTCGAGTGAGGAGGGGAGAAGAAAGTGAAATCTTTCGTGTTCGGATGTAAGGTGCGCCATGTGTCGTGTAGGGTTAGCATTTGTAATTGCGATTTTATATCTTGTAAGGCGCTATATTTTAGGCAAGTCGTACCGTTGGAAGTGTCGAGAGGGTGTCAACGGAACATTAAAATCCCCACCTAGTAGAAGGATGCCCGATTGGAATGCAATAAGAAGGGTCAAGGTTTCCCTGAAAATGATCACTTGTTTGGAATTGGGGGCATAGATGTTAGCAATGGTTATAGGCCGATTGTGTATATGTCCTTTGAGAAATAAGTAGCGTCCCTGTGGGTCCCTTAAAGTGTCAGTAACGGTAATGGGGCACAATTTGGATATTAGGATAGAGACTCCTTTAGACTTAGCTTGGTCATTGGTCGCATGATATACAAAGGGGTAGTGTCTATTGTGTTGCTTGGGGACTGTATCCAAGCAAAAGTGTGTCTCTTGTAAAAGGGCTATGTGCACTTTAGCTCTATGTAGGGTGAAGAGTAACCTAGACCTTTTTTCTGGGGTATTTAAGCCTCTGATGTTAAGTGAGTATAGCTTCAAGCTCGGCGGTGTAAGTGTTTGGGGGGAAGAATTGTGATCAATAGGGACCACATCCATCATGTTGAAGGGTGGGGAGTGGGATAGGTAGGGGTAATGGATGGTGTGGGAACACTGGAATAGGGAAACTGGAGCAAGCTAGGAGGGGTGTGTCAGATTAGAAAATAGAGTCAGGTGAGAGGGAAGGTGGGTACCGCAGGTTACTGTGGTAATAGACTCAAACAAGGTCGGGCGGTTAGAGGGAACATATGCCTAGACAGCATATACTCCCACAGGACCGCCACTACGTGGGGGTTGGCAGTCACCAAACCCAATGAGGGACTAAGAAATGAGTTGATAGGGGCAACTGCACCACCTAGGACTATAGAGACAGGTGGAATGGATGAGGTGTAAGCAACATATGGTATGGGGAGATAGCAGTGTTACAAAACATATAAGATTTCAATAGCCTGCTGAAAAGAGGTACATTAAACATTACCAAGTATCAAGAAATGACAAGCCTGTGAATTAATTTCCTATGAATGGTATATTGAGATAAAGAACAAACCGGATAGTAGAAGCATCCGAGTGGATCTCAGGGAGCCAACGTGAGGAGAAGGTTTCCATATCAGCTGAACAGTGAAGAATCAAATAAAGTAAAAAATAAATAAAACATAAAACAGAAACATCATGAACATCAAGAGCATAAAGCCCATAGTATGGGAGAAACGGCATAAATATAAAGCAGGTAAGAAAGCGTTTAAGAAAGCAGTCTCCTGCCCAATTGTAGCTTAGGGTATCAGTAATGAGGTTGTGTGAAGGCAGATGCCACTGGAGCTGGAATGTTCGGCAGCAGACAGCCGTGAGAGGCAAAGGGCATACTCAAGTCCTCAATCAGTAGGAGAATGACACTTAGGGTAGCAGGAGGATTGTTAACTGAACATGAAGAAAAAAAGGTGATCAGTTCACACTCAAAGTCAAAGTTGTGAGGGAGGCATAACTGTCCAATTGCTAATCAGCAAAACTTAGCCGTTCGTTAAAGACAACCCATAACAGGCAACAAATGAGAGGGGGATGTGTTGCATTTATGCCAACAGCAGTACAAAGTCTTGAGTATATGAAGTTTGTGGTAGAAGGTAATACAATTTGGTGGTTAGCATGTAATAGTTGCCAAGTCACGTCTATCCACAAGTGAAGCGTGTGCAGAGTTCTGACCTGTAGTAAAGATGGCAGGGAGTCCTCATAGTCCCCCCGGTCCGGAGGCTCTCAGGGAGATCCAAGAGGAAGAAATCCACAAGTGGAGTCCGGGGAGCTATGACGTCTTCCAGAGATCGTTATGCATGTGAGGTGAGGAAGGGGGCGGGACAGTCAAAAGGTTCCGCAGCGAAGGCATGAGAAAGGGGAAGTTTCCGGAACAGGGGAATTCTGGGAAGTGTAGTTTAGCCAACTCTATGAATCCAATGGGGCGCAACTGTAGGAATCGTAGCTAGCAAATCAGGAGTCACATAGAACCGAGCGAAATATAGGTAATATGAGGAGAGATATCATTAGGCTTCACAAAGTCACCGCAGCAGATGTGATAAAACAAAAAAACCACGTACAACAACCGTACGGAAAAGCGAGTGAAAGAAAGAAAAGTAAAAAATAAAAACAGAGTAATCATGAGAAGCAACAGCTTACATGTCAAGATGGAGCGTTAGCTCATTAATAATCTCTCCTCGCTCTGCGCGATCTGGGGGACATGGAAGGGCTATAATCTTGTAGGAGAGTGTCAGATTGCCGGTGCCCCCTAAAATTTGACGGGGATCGACGCCTGCGTTATCCCGTATCCTGGGTCTCCATCATTTCCAACTGGGGTTTTGGCAGTTTACCACTCAGTGGACGAAAATTGGCATACCAATTGGGTACCTCAGTCACAGGGATTCCCAGGGTGGTGCAGAAATTGACAAGATCCTCCGGAGCTTTTAGGTGAGCCGTACGACCAAGGTTTGAGGCGGTCAGGCAGAAGGGAAACTTCCATTTGTAGGTTATTCCCCTGCTCTTCAGCACCTCCAGGAGGGGTTTACGATCTCTTCTATGTTGCAGGGTAATGCCTGAGAGATCCTGAAAGCTTTGTATAGTAGCATTATCATGTTGAATACGTTGCTTTGTTCTGGCAACCCTTAGTATGTCTTCTTTCAGTTGGTAATTTACTAGGCAACAAACAATGTCCCGTTGGGGATCAGTGTCCCTTCCTTTAGGGCGAAGGGCCCGGTGAATTCTTTCCATCTCTATGGTTGATTGTGGAGGACGATCTAAAATATTATTAAAGATGGAGGTGACCGCTATAGGGATTTGTTCTCCTTCAATAGACTCGGGGAGACCTCTGACCCTAAGGTTATGGCGTCTCCCCCTATTGTCCAAATCTTCCATATGATGTTGCATGTCTCTCATTTGTAAAGTGTGCCCATCAATTTTTCTGGTAGATTTGCAGATGATTGTCATGTTGATCGGATACCTTCTCTATGGTCAGCATGCGATCAGATAAGGCCCTAATGTCCACTCTAAGCTCTGCAATTGCCGCTGATAAAGTGTCTTTTATGTCTGAAGCAATCAGCCTCAGATCCTGCATACTGATCCTGGAGGAGGAGATCGCCTCAGTGTTCAGATGGGTACCAGAACCGCCAGTTTGTGTATCTCCGTTGCGTCGGGCATCCGTGATGATGATGGCCTTCCGTGGAGGGGAATGCACTGACAGCAGTTGTGAGGAGTTCTGGCGGGACGGCGCCGTATTCCCCCTCTGTGTTCGGAACATCTCCGGTATATGCTGGCTGCTACCACCGGAGTTGCCGCGCGGAGAGCGAGACCGTGAGGTAGAGGAAGTTCGAGACGCTGTTCCCATCTTGTGCAGATAGATATCAGGCGAACAATACCTCTGTAGGCTGTAGTTTTTGTCCTAAGGTAGCGGAGCTAGACAGTTAAGCGTCTGCCATTGAGCTCAGCCAACCCACACCCCCAGTTTTTTTTTTTTAACCATCAAGGCGGTAAGGATGTGGAACTCAGCGGGAAGTATAGCTAGTTTTAAAAGACTCTTGGGCGTGCATTTTAGCAAAAACGATATACAGGGATATGGGAAATTATTTTCCTACACACTCACCTACACAGCTTGAACTGAATGGACTGTTGTCTTTATTCAATCTTGCCTACTATGTTACTATGTCTGGAACTGCCGCACATGCACCTCATAACTGGTATTTTTAGTCATGTGACTGTTTTTTTACATTTTATTTGACTTGGCTCAAAGTAACTTTTTAAAATGAAGATCACTGTTGGGGGGTGTTGTGTGTTGCATTTGCAAATTGACACATTTTATATCTTATACAGTATTTTTCCAAATTTATATATAAAAAAAAATGCTGGTTTATTCTTGCATATCATTTATTTAAAAAAAAAGGACTATCTAAAAATGAGGGTGGTGGTGTATGCCTTTTAGAAGTGAGGTAGGGCCAAATTTTTTATTTTATTTTTATATACTTTTCCTGTGAGTCACATGAGTGCACTTAGTTCTGCCAACCACGGACTAAAATCCTTTCTTGGCTGATGTCAATTGGGCAGTTCAGACACTGGAAGGATCACAACTTTAATGATAGGATCAACCCAGATGCTTGATTGGCAGCTGGCTCAGCCTCTTAGCACACCACTAAGAACCAGCTGCTCTCATCCTCAACACAGCCTAGAGCAGTGAGCTGGTGACTGACACTGGGTCTCTCCTCACAGAAGACTGAGAACTGAGCTCAGTTCTTGGTCTTAGAGAGGGTGGGGACAGATGCAGCATATTTACTGTATGTTGTTTTTTTTTTTTAATTCCTGCACTTTTTTTTTTTTTTTTTTTACAGAGGCAGAGATAGTCTGCATCCAATGAAAGCAGAGGTTACATCTAAAAAAAAAAATGCACATACTAAATTTTGAAAAGTTTGGAGACCATATATATATATATATATATATATATATATATATATATATATATATATATATATATATATATATATATATATATATATATATATATATATATATATATATATATATATATATATATATATATATGATCTATCTCAAAAACCCTGTATGGACACAGTTACGCAATAGTGCAGTTATAAAGGACTGAACCTAGGGTAGTTGTACCAAAGATTAATTCAATACTGTATCAAGGTGAAAGGAACATCTCTGATCCAGTAATGCCTCCAAATACTTGCTAGTCTACACTAAAATAGATTAGCTGGACAGATACTGGGTAGGTGCTGGTATATTTAAAAACCAGAAAGTACATGTGTAAATATTCATTGTAGTATATATCTATAGAACTATGAATTATGATTGTTACAACATTTCTCCAGGAGGATTACATATACACAGACTAATTAAATCTAAACATATAAACATGCAAGCTTGCCTGGTAAACTTGTGGCTCGAGGTGTGGGAGAACTTGACCAAACTAACACACAGCCAAAAAAATGAGATTGAGAAATGTGTGTGTCTAAAGTAGTGGGATACACCTATATCATGTGGTCTATAGTAGATGCCACTAAATAAAACAAGAAACAACAAACGTATGCATCATAAATTAAGGTGTTACTATAAAAGCCCCTCCAATTCAACGACTGATTTATACTAGACTTCTCACCTGGTATATAGTAGTCATGTATAGGTATTTTAGTGGTCACACATGCCCACTATAAGGGTGTTCAATGTAATATCTGAAAATAAACCAAGTCACTAATCAGATATTGACCCTTTAGATGGGGTATATATAATAAAGAAAAATTACAAAAGAAGATATCCAGAGAGTATATACAAATGATACCAATAGTACCAAGAGATGGCCCATGAATACCAGACCAAGTTATTAACTATTTCCCACACGGCCAATGTACATATACGGCCGGGACGTTCCTGAATGCCCATCAGAAGTAGGGGGGTCGCGCGCTGCGGCGCGATCCCGATGCACCCGTGTCACCCGGACACGGGACATCTCAGATCGGCAGGATGACTCTGTGATAGGCCCTCCTGATCACATGACGGATGTGTCCAATCACAGCCGTCATGCAATGTAAACAAACAGCCGGTTGCTAGGAGAGCAGATCGCTGCAGTTGGCTGATGATCAGTGAGTATGAGCTGTTTTTTACAGCTTTTTACTCACTGATCGCCAGTCTAGTGTAAAACACACAATGTCCCCACATATGTCCCCAAAACTCACATGTCCCCAAATAATAAAAACACATGTCCCTAATAATAAAAAAAAAAACATGACCCCCACATATGTCCCACTAAAAGCTCATGTCCCAATGATTATCTGTACACATATGTCCATGATCATTTGCGTACATATGTCTGTGATCACACAAACCAATTATACACTTAACCAATTTTTTTTTACCAAAGACATGTAGCAGAATACATTTTGGCTTAAATTTATGACAATTTGATTTTATTGGATTTCTTTTAAAATAGAAAGAAGAAAATAGTTTGTTTTTTTTCCAAATTTCCGCTCTTTTTTTGCTTATATCACAAAAAATAAAAAAACAGTTGTTAATAAATAACACCAAAATAAAGCTCTATTTGTGCAAACAAAATGATAACAATTTAATCTGGGTACAGCATAGCATGACCGTGCAATTGTCATTGAAATTGCGAGAACACTGAAATCTGAAAATTGGGCTGGGAAGGAAGGGGTGAAAGTGCCCTGTATTGTAGTGGTTAAATGGGTAAGAATATAGTTCCCTTAAGTATAGAGGCAAATGGAATATCTGAGAGGGGGCATAGCAAAGTATTAAGTATTTAGCATATGAGAGGAAAAACAAAATGCACAGACCCCCTGAATGTGTTAAAGCTGCACTTATCACATGGGGGGGGGGGGGGTCCCTTTGTTGGGACTCAAGTTGGTATTGTTGCATACGTATGGGGAAAGTGTGCCCCTGTAATAGATGATTGGAATACATATCCACTTTAGGACATAACGTCACATAGTGGTTGCTGAAATGGTTGAACAAGGATATGGCTTACCTTTTGGTACTACACCCCTGTGGGTGGCTTTCCTTGCTGTGTGTGGCCCAGACCCATGTGCATACAATATATAGAGGAAGTAGAAATTGCACCAAAAAAGAAGAGTCATGTGACATGGAACAGCTCTACATTATCATGGGTCACATGCTCAGTCAGGTGTCCACCTGCATCTCCATCTTTGATGGGGCATAAAAAAAGCAGAGGGATATCCGGTCACATGGCATATAACATTGCCATGTGATCATAGTCATGTGTGTGTAGTCATATGACCACAAACCCACCTGTCAAATAATTGAACAGATATCAACAGGAAGTGAACAGGACCACACAACCATAGAGGGATATCTGATTGCATGACATATACCATCGGCCGTGTAATCAGTTATGTGGCCAAACAGAACACTTCTCAAATGGTTCAGCAAATATCAGCAGGGAGTGAGCGTGTTCATAAGACCGCAAACACTTTGCCGATGATTAGCTAGATGTACACAGGAAGTGGAAAGATACATAGAACAGTATAATGATACACATCCACGCAAACACATATCCACACAAACACACACCAAGTGGCCAACTCCAAATCTCTACCCCCAGATAAGTGGATGCACAGGAACAAGCCCTTCCATAAAAGGGCAAATGGTGCACTGCCTCTCTGCCCACTTCCACCAGGGGCACTCTCTCCTTATTAAACCCTATTAAGCATTTTTGTGACAGTGAGTCAATGTCGTTCTCAACAAAATAGAAAGCCAGTTACAGGATAATGGTAATCCTGTAACTAGATCCCTGTTTGTTTTTTAGCAACCACTGAAAACAATGTTCAGCTTCCTAGTAGTAACCAAAAAAAAAAAAAAAAAATGTTGTGGGAGTATAGAACCAAAAAAAAAAAAAAAAAAAGATTGATCCCAAAGAGGTCATGCACTAGCTGCATTTGCAAGAATCTTATACCAAATGCTTGCTCCTTGCCGACAACACCATACATGCAAGAGTCAGCTCAGAGATCCGTTCTCCTCAGGTATGGGCCTTATCTGTGTATACAGTACACATGGATGTCTACTGTTGCAAGCATGCTGACCCATCTTGTGAGTGCCCTCACTGGCTCGCAAGCCTATGGTTAAATACTTTGTATCCCTGTAATTTTCAAATTTTCTATTTATTTCTATTTTTTTTATTTAAGCAGTTTTAAACTACCTTCTATGAACTGCTCACCATTTCACTTATTCAGAGGGCTCGTGAAATTCTGGTGTCCTGATGAGCAATCCTTTGATCTACAGCAGGCTACACTGACTTCTAATGCTGTGTGTAGGGGACTCCTATCCGACAGCTGGATACTTCTCGCCAGGGCAATGGGAACACCCAAATGACACACACGAGATGAGGTCTGGAAAATGTTTGTTTTATTAAGGGCTTTGTCCCTTGTTTTATAAAATGCAAAAGTAGGCTGGATTACAATGCGTCCAGGGTTTGGTTTCATAGAAAAAGGATATCAATTCAAGGAAAAGGAGTTTATCTCTATATGACTTGCAATCGCACACTATCTTCAGTGTGAGAAGAACATGTCAAAGTGTCCCAACAATAATTAAGCCATTCTAATCCATTAGTCAAAACATGTCTCGGTCAGTAAACACATTCTAAGTCAGTATTCAGATAATAGATATATGATAAATAACATGGATATTTACAGAGCAAAGACTGCAAAAATACCATTAACCCTTGAAATCCCCTCTTTTATCATGAATGTAATGTCTCCACATTATTTTGATAAGTTTGTCCAGGCTTTATCATCAGCCCTATTTATCAATCTGTTAATTTCCCTCTTTATAGTACAAATCAAATAGTATTAGTACATGACAAGTATGACCAAAAAAATACAGATAGTAAGTGGATAACCAACCTGTAAATGAGTCTAACAGAAAAAAGAGAAAAACAGAAATTTGCATATGATTTCATGTTCTTTAGGGATGTCCCATACAATAAAAGCTAGACATGTTGCTAAATATCTTGGTGACACACTGTGTGCCCTAAGGAAAATTGAATTACTCAATAATCCGCAGAAATCGGACAGTTTCTGACTCCATACCATTCAGAACTCCCAGAGTGGAGCACATCACATCAGGCTCTTTTTCTGTTATGTGAACTAGGATTCTACAAGTGGTGTAACTTATACATAGTGTTATGTGTAACTGTGTGCGTGATGAGCAAGTTCATACTGTAATTGTCCTCAAAACAGTTTATGATCCATGTTGGCAGAAATACTGTCAGGATCAGGGGGCTATGTCCCCTAAGTGTTATCCCAGAAGTTTGAGGAGACATTAGCTAGGACATCTTCTATGTCTTCTTTCGGCTTGTCTGTTGTCTCACTTCCCGGGTCTGTACCACCTGTTTTCCCCCCTCTTTGTTACTCTTTACTCTGGTTGCATGGATCCACTGGGACACTGTTCCATCAGGACTGCTGTTCTGGTCACTGCAATCACCATTGTCTGTGGTCCAAAGGGGGATCCAGAGCCCTTGACTTTTTTCATTTGCTTTATCACGACCAAATCTCCTGGTTGGAAAGGGTGTGTTGGTTCTGTGAAGAGGAAAAAGACAGATCTCCGTAGATTCCATTCAAATCTGAATCCATTTTCTACAATTTCCCGTTTGGCAAACATGCCTCCAGTGGCCTTCCTAGTTTTGTCTTTTATTGTCCTATTCATTCTTTCCACTATACCAGAACTCTGTGGGTGGTAAGGAATGTGGAACTTCCATTCAATCTGTAATTGTCTTACAAGTTCCTTACACACCTTAGAAATGAAAGCTTGGACCATTGTCTGAATTGATCTGCAATGGACATGGTATGATTTCTGACCAATATTTTTACCACTGTTTTAGCATCTTCCCCATTACAGGTGAAGACCTCTGGTCACTTTAAAAAATCATCTACAATTACTAGAAAATATTTCTGTGTCTTGCCTAACTCTAGGCATGTGTGTGCAATCAATCTGTAAATGTGTAAACAGAGCACATGTTGTACATGATGCAGATTATCAAGGTTATTCCTGATACATGTAATGCATCTTTGTACATATTCCTTACACAGATTGAATACCTTCTGTATACAAAAATCTGCAGTTAGGGCCTTTGTTGTTTCCTTATAACCTCCGTGTCCTATTCCATGGTACTGGGACGTAAAAAAGTGGGGCACTACTTTGAGGTATGTCTGCCCTTCCCTCTTTGACAATGACCCATTCTGGAGTAATTTCCAAACCTTGTGAAGACTAATACAGAAGATCTTCCTACAGTGTCTGTAACATATGCTCTTGTAGTAAAATGGGAGGGAGAGGGCAACTGTCTACTGTTCTAAGGACAAATATAGCTGCCTCTTTTGCAGCCTGATTTTCTAGTGAATTTCCCAGAGATATAGGATCTCTTTTGTTTGCACGCGTGTGTGCCCTACAGTGAATGATGGCTAGCTGTGAGCGGAGCTAAATGGCTTCCAAGCGATCACTTATACAATCAGAATGGGAAATTGATTTGCCATCTGCTGCTATAAAGCCTCACTGTTGCCAGATCCTACCAAAATCATGGAAAGTTCAATGAGCTTACTTGGAAGCTCTTGTTAAAGCCACCAACTCTGCGGCCTTTGCAGACAGTACACAACAAAGTTTGGCCTCAGGGAACATGACCACAGAGTAGCCCACATGATGCATGTTGTCACTGGAACACAAACCATCCACAAAAACATCAAGCCTCAGAGGCCCACTGGGGATTAGGTTATTCTCCTCTCTACTGCAGCTCTGACCATCAATTTTGCTTCACCCACCTCAGGACCGGCTCCTATTCTAAATGCCATGTTTGGTTTAAAGAGAGGGGAAGATGAGGTGGTGGAACTACACAACTGTATAGAGGTCATATATTCTGTGACCTCACCAAGGCTTGATCTAATGTCCACGCACATCCCCAATGTGCTTGATGTTTTTTTGGATGGTTCATGTTCCAGGCCCTATGACATGTGTTGAGTGTTAAGATTCTTAAATAAAAGTAATACCTGGTGTGAGGTAAATGAGTAGCATGTCCCAGAGTTACCATGGCTGACATCTCAATATCCATTTTGCAGGCCGCTAGGGCGTGCAGACACACCAGCATGCCTTGTACTGAAGCAGAAACTACTCCTCTTACCCCCGTGGTCTTGGGCCAGGACCGCTGCCATGGTTGTACGGTTGTCCCTTGTGTACAAATGAAAAAAATTACAATGCACAGAGTCCTCAACCCCGGGGCAGTAACCATTGCAGTTGTTAACCTTTTGTAAGTATGTATTTTCTCATCATCCCAAGCCACCAAGTCTGGGGCTTCTGTCAGAGTGCTTTGTCTTAGTATGTTGTCAAAATGGGAACAGTCGGTATCCATTGGCAACAGTAACCAATCATACCTAAAAAGGACAGCATATCTTTCTTAGTGGGTGTGTTTCCCATGTCAGCTGTAACCCTTGCAGAGCTTATCTTGCATTCCTGGGGGGGGGGCACATCAGAGAGGGACTGCACAGCAGTAAGTTGTCAACATACTGAAGGACAGAACAGTTTTCAGCTGGCTGTGAGCGTAGAGTCTCACGGAGCACTGGAGGTGAGTCAACATAACCTTGAGGCAAACAATCCTGGTATACTGCTTTTTTTTTTTTTTTTTTTTTTGTAGTTTTGTGTCTTCATCCAAAGACAGAAAAAGGCATGGCTTTAATCTATAACCGGAAAGATCTTAGAATCATGAGGAAGGGATGTGATCATTGATGGTACATCTGAGACAATAGGAGCTATTGGTATCTCAAGATTATTAATTTTCAAATCCTGCACAAACTTATAGGTACCATTTGCCTTGGGCACAGGATTGATAGGTGTGTTGTAAGATGAGACTATTTTGTAATTATTCCCTGTTCCAAAAAAAAAAAAAAAAAAAAAAAGAATGTGTATGTGGTCTGAGTCCATTTATCTTTTCTTGAGACCGAAGGGACTGTTTGTGAAAAACTAGACTTGCCCTTGGCTTAAGTATGACTTTGTATGGGGTACAACCAATGTATCATACATCAAATATACTCCATGCCCACACATTGGGGCCAATCTGAACTGCCAAATCAGTACTCAAAAAAAAAGGTGGGGGGGGGGGTCTACATATAGACCACCCACTAAAAAAACCCACCTGGGCAAAGCTCTCCCCCTCTACCTGAATAGGGGGAAGCCAGAATGATTGCCAATGCCACTCCATTTTTTTCACCGCCCCTGCACAGCGGCTTGTCACATGTCTCCTTGCCATCACTCCCCCCACACACACCAATCCATTCAGATCAGAGGCCCGCACAGGAAAACCCTCTTTTGAAAAGAGGGGGGTATGATGTGACAGAAGGGTTGGGGCTTAGCGCGGCATAAGTGTGCAGCAACATCCAGCGTGGGGAGTATATTTAAAAGCTCAATTTTTGCTGTCTGCAGATGAAGGGACACAAGAGCAAACAGGGACATGTGAGAGGTTGGTGACACAGGCATTCCCTTGGCACATTTACTAAAAGCATCAGGCTGAGCGTTAATAGCCGCAACAGTTGATGTACTATTGCTCAAGCAGTGGATGATATTTATTCTGGTAGTACCTCTTCATTTGTGCATCGGGCTATGGTCAAGGGGGTGGGTTGAAACAACCCCCCAAAAAGGGCTAAAAAGGTCTAAGTTAAGAAAATGAGTAAACCTATTTAATTTTAACAAACTCTTCTCCAGTGCCAGGGGCATCGGCCTCCAGGCAGTCACAACGTCCTCCACCGTCAAGTTCAAGAGGTAACCCTCAGGGTCAAACTCAGAGACAAAATAAGTCTTGGGAGACCTACAAAATACTAAAGCCTCCTTATGAGATGTTCTTTCTTCTCTCCTCGTCGCGTTGTCTTCTGGGTAATGGGTCGCGCTGTGTTTTGGGAACAGTCTGTATATATGTATATATGACAACCCAGAGGACACGGGGGCACTCTTTACGTCTAGAGGAAGAGAGATTTCATCTTCAAGTACGGAAAGGTTTCTTCACAGTTAGAGCTGTGAAAATGTGGAATAGACTCCCACCAGAGGTGGTTCTGGCCAGTTCAGTAGACTGCTTTAAGAAAGGCTTGGATACTTTCCTGATGGTACATAATATAACTAGGTACTAACATAGGTAAAGTTGATCCAGGGAAAATCCGATCGCCTGTTGGGGGATCAGGAAGGAATTTTTTTCCCCTGCTGTAGCAAATTGGCGCATGCTCTGCTGGGTTTTTTTTTCGCCTTCCTCTGGATCAATTGTGGGCATAAAATTGGGTATCTGGATTGTACGATTATTTTTTATTTTATTTATTTGTTTTTAAGGTTGAACTGGATGGACTTGTGTCTTTTTTCAACCTGACTAACTATGTAACTATGTAACTATGTAACCTAGGTTGGATTCTCAAGAAATCTTCCTTCAAACCATGAAGAAGGCTAGTATAATTGTGTCTGATCATGGATACACCAAGAAAGGGGTATTCTTGCCCCAGGCAAAGATTAGCGCCATAAAGGAACTGATTTAGGTGGTCGAAGCAAAGAAGAATCCTTCTATTCATCTTTGCATGAGATTGTTGGGAAAGATGGTGGCATCATTTGAGGCCATTCCTTATGCTCAGTTTTGTTTGAGGCTGCTGTAAAACAGTATCCTTTATATTATCAAAATGTTATTTTATAACAATTTCATTAATATTCCACAATATATCACATTTCTAACACTTTCAAATATAAAATCCTTTTGCAAGTTTACCATACCCATCCCCTGCCCCTCAAAAAAAGTGTCCCCATACCTACACTTGGTGTACGGGGCTTCTAAAAAAAAAAAAAAAAAAAAAAAAAGCCATATTAACCTTAATAACTCTCCCTCCTACAAACTAAAAAAAAAAAAAGAAAAAAAACACCACCCAATATCCAGTGCTTTACCTTCTCCTCCTATATTACCTGTGCCGGGGAAAATCGATATGAAGAAAAGAGCAAAGAGAAAAAAAAAAAAAAAAACACAAAGAAAAAACAAAAGACAAAAAAAAAAGGGTGGGGCCCTCTTCCTCCTTGCGTTTCTCCCCCTCCATGGGCATCTCTGCTTAGCAAAGCTCCCACTTTGTCCATATTTCCCTAAACTCCTCCTTTCTATTTTTAACCGTGTGTATCCATCTTTTGGCCTCCATTATTATATCAACTTCTTTCTTCCACTCTATCAGGGTTGGTCGTCTAGTCTGTCTCCATAATCTAGATATTAGTAGTTATGACGCATTTAACAAATGCGGCCTTATACTATCCTTAAATGATCTAACTCATGTCGTTGTCCTGTGGAATAAAAATCCTATAATCAGGGGCCTTAACCACCATATATGAAGGAGGGTGCCCCTCTGTCTGCACCCTCTCCAGCAATTGGCATCTGCCATTGGGTAGATTTGTGCCAATCTCGCTGGGGTTTGGTAACACCTTGTTGGGAATTTGAGACATTTCTTGAATTTGAGAACTTAAGGATGTATGATATATGGAATCAATAAGATTTTTAATTTGTATCGAGGTGAAGCCATGGTTCAATTCACCTTCACATTCTCTAATACAGTAAGGCATTGTATTTCTCTTCGTCTGAAGAAATTGATACATTTGGGACAGTAAGTGCCCAGCCCTTATCACCCCCACACACCTAGATTCAAACATAGTGAGTGTATTCAAGAGTCTCATCCTAGCTTTCATCTTATTAAAGAAACATACCAATTAGTGGTACCTCCACTTGGCCATTGGTACTGGTCCTAGTTTCTGCACCAGATCTTCCAAGGGAATTAATGTCCCATGTGGAGCAAATTTACCACATGACATATCTTCATATTTCCCCCATGCCCCCATTGATCCCTCCTCTTCCCCTGGCAGGGACTACGAAAACCCCTCCAAGGGGGGGGGGGGGGGGGATCTGGGGAGCGTACTCTCCTAATTAAGTTTGTCCCATATCTTTAAAATATTCTGAGTTGGGGATGACATCCATTTTGAGAGTCCCCTATTTGACTTCGGAATCCAGGGTAATCCTGTCAGTCTCCTTCATGCCATGGTTTGTTCTAACGTTACCCATATGTTAGTAGACTGATCGTGACTCCAGTTCAATATACGTACTAAGGCCATTGCCCTATAATAGAGCCTGACATCAGGTAGTACCATACCACCTTCTGACTTCCCTTTGCATAGAAAATGATAAGCAAGTCTAGGGTGTTTGTTATTTCATACAAAAGAGACCAAAGTCCTCCGTATATTTTTTAAGAAACTTTGTAAGTGAAATTGGCACGGTATATAAGATGTAAATTATTTTAGGTAATATATTCATCTTTATTGCATTTACCTTTCCTAACCAAGTTAATAATTGCCCTTTACACCTTTTAAATTCCTCTATTACCCCCTCCATTAAGGTATTATAATTCAAATCTCATACATGTTTGGGGTCTGGTGTAATATGCGTTCCTAGATAGACAAGAGACTTTATTCCATACAAAGGGATATCCGTTTTGCAGACTCCTCGTCATTTCGGTGGAAACGTGACATGGCAAGACCACAGACTTGTCAAAATTGATCTTAAAATTAGGTAGGACTACAAATTTAGTTACTTCTGCCATCAGCGCTGGTAATGAGGATTGTGGGGAGGATTGATAGAACACTAGGTCATCCGCATATGCTTATACCTTGTGTTCCTGTGCCCCGATACGTGTCCCCTGTATATTTGTGTTTGTGCTTACCTTACATAAAGGCTCCAGTATCATATCAAACAATAATGGAGAGAGGGGACACCGCTGCCTCGTACCATTATATATTTGAAATACTTTGACAGAGTGCCATTTACTTTCACTCTTGCTCTCGGGGCTGCATACAGAGCCAATATCTAACCCATCATACAATCGCCCACCTTCACTAATCTTAACACCTCAGTCATAAAAGCCCAGCTCACCCTATCAAATGCGTTCTCAGTGTCCATTGATACTGTCACTCTGGGTGTTATATCTGGACCATTTTGCATCCATTGGAGGATGTGCAAGGCCCTTAAGGTGTTATCTCTGGCCTCGCGGCTCTTCATGAAACCTGTTTGATCAGGGTGAACTAGCTTTGCAATATTCTCCAGTAACCTTTGTGCCAAGATTTTGGCTAAAACCTTAGTATCTGAATTTAACAAAGAAATTGGTCTATAAATAGCACACTGTTGTGGATCTTTTCCTGTCTTTGGAAGCACTGTTATATAGGCCAATAGGGCTTCTGGAGGACGGATTTGATGTATTAATCACATTAAAATACTTACACATCGGAGCGCCCAAGAATAATGCAAATTTCTTATAAGAAGAATCTGTAAAGCCATCTGACCTGGACTCTTCCCCATTGCCAGATTCTCTATTATTCCAATCACCTCTTCAACCGTAGTTGGCCTATTTATTTCCTCAGTTACTTCGGTTGGCAACGAGGGTATTTCCAAGGTCATAATGTATTCTCAAATCTCCATCAGTCGCTGTTCTTCAGTAACATTCAGTAAGCCTGGTTGGATATTGTAAAGAGTTTCATAAAATCTATGAAACCCTGCTGCTATAGCCTGGGTTTCCACTATCTTCCTATTTTGTACTATTAAATTATGAACGTGTCTGGAGTCCTGCTGTTTTCCAAGCTGTCTAGCTAAAAGGCATCCACATTTATTACTCTGTTCATAAAATTGTGTATAAAATATGGACTTGCTTTGAATTTTACAATCCATATATTGTCAGTTTACCTCGCAGAGTTTCCAATATCTTGGCATCTGCTGGACCTAAAGATCTTTTTATGTTTTATCTCTAAGTCATTAATTCAAATATAAGTGTTAAAGCCTCTATTATATGACTATCATCTAAAATCATCTCATTTAACCACCATGTTCGTTCTAAATGTCCTCTTGAAACAGGATGTATGGTCATAGTTATGGGAGCGTGATCTGAAATTGTTTTTGGCTCGATTGTGCATAATCAAATCCTCTCCAGGTAGAACTGATCCACCAGGAAAAGGTCCAACCAAGAGTACATATTGTGTATTCTAGAATAGTAGCTATAGTCCCTTGTCTCACAAGTTACAAGCCATCCATCCACCAAATGTAGGGACCACAAAAGCTGTTTTAAGTGTTTTAAAGCTTTACAGGATATTGGGGTTTTGCCTGTCGAAGTATCCATATTTGGGTCTAGTACTAAAGTCTCCCCCCAAGATCAGGAATCCCTCTCTATATCCCTCAAGAAGTTTCAAGGTTTTTATCAAAAAGTTTACCGTTCCTGTATTGGGCACATAGATTGAGGCAAACATATACAAAAAGCCATTTAATCTTGCCTTTACAAAAAGGTAGCGGCCCTCAAGGTCTATCTGAGAGGATATAATATCTATTGGGCATGTCTTTCTAAATGCCATTGTCGCCCCTCTTGCCCTTCTGATCGGCGATGGTGCATGGATCCACTGGTTAAATGCATATAATGGCATATTTGGTACATCAACCCTCATGAAATGTGTTTCCTGTAAAATATAACAAAAAAAAATTACATCTGCCGAATAATGGCGTTGTTCCAACCAAAGACGGCCCCTCTCCTGAGCTGAATTTAAACCTCTTATGTTATATGAGAGTATCTTCATGGGGCCTGCCATTCCTCTCTATACTTTGCATAAACCCATGCAAGGAGCAGAACTTCGGAGGAAAAGGAAAAAAGAAAAAAAAAAAAAAAACACCCCCCCCCGCCTACCCTTCTCTCCCCATAACCCAGTAATCCCATCTGGATTATATACTAATTGGATTGACCTCTCCCTCCTGCAATATCACAGATTTTCCAGTCCTATATATCAGACCTGTCCTATTGAGTGAGTTATCCCTTTATCCCCTCCCATTGATCGCAGTGGCACAAAAAAAAAAAAAAAAAAATGATATAAAGCATATTCTTCAACTCTCCTAACATACAAATCCCTTCAAACCCACTACCTTGTGTCTCTTCACTTCCCTGTAACACTATTTACAAATATCATCTTTGAGCAGATCACACCCCATAGATATAAACCATAGATCATTTTTTATTTTTTTTTCCTTTTTCTCTTTCTCTTTAACCCCACCCCACTAAATAAGTATAGTGATTTCAAAATTCACCACAAAAAAAAAAAATAAATAAAACAATATTAACCGTATACATGCACCCTTGCCTCATATCTTCCTCCAACAACACATATTAAATATATCAGTGTATACAGCATACAAGTTTACAAAAAAAATTAAACAAATAAAATAATAAGGGGGTTCCAAAGTTATTCCTCCTCCAGTCCACAAATTCTATTGGGAGTAAATCTAACGTCTCTACACAAAATTTCATATTGTCTTTAGTTCTAAGGGTTGCCATTTCGAGAAGCTGTGAGGCTAAATGGGAAGCCCCAACGATATTTAATCTCTGCTGCACGGAGGGCATCCAATATTGGCCGAAGACTCCTTTTCTACATTAAGGTCCTATATGAAAGATCAGGGTACAATGATATGCTAGCTCCATCATATATAATTTCAGGTTTTCCACAAGCAAATTTCATTATCAACTCTTTCACTATAAATGTATGAAGTTTACATATTGTATCTCTAGGTCTATCCATATTAGTGGAGATATATGATGGGACCCGATGGACTCTATCCACCTCAGTGGTTTCTGTTGCCTCATTTCCCATTATTAGATGAAATAATTGTTGGATTGTTTACAGTAGGTCAGGTTTTTTAACTGTTTCTAGTAATCCTTTTATTTGTTTTGCCTGCACCCTTTTTTTTTCAAAAATCATCTAATTGGTCCTTAACCACTTGAGACCCGCGCTATAGCCGAATGACGGCTACAGCTGATCATGTGATATAACGGAGCCGGTAATCGGCTATTATTCCTCGGCGGCCGTGATCGGGACATCAGTCCCGATCACGGCCAGCCCTGCCAGTGCCCACCTGCCCCCTCATAACTACACATAATAAAAAATGAGTGCCCCCCGTCAGTGCCACCCAGCAGTGCCCACAGTGCCACCCAGCAGTGCCCACAATCTGCCTCAACAAAGGTGCTGCACCCCAGTGCCACATATCCGTGCCCATCAGTGTCATCTACCAGTGCCCAGCAGTGCCACCTATCAGTGCCAATCAGTCCCATCTATCAGTGGTACCTATCAGTGCCCATCCATGCCACCCATCCATGCCACCCATCCGTGCCACCCTATCTGTGCCCATCTTTGCCTATCAGTGCCGCCTTATCTGTGCCCATCGGTGCCGCCTTATCTGTGCCTATTAGTGCCACCTTAACTATGCCTATCAGTGCCCACCAGTGCAGCCTATCAGTGCCCACCAATGCAGCCCATCAGTGCCCACCAGTGCAGCCTATCAGTGCCGCCTCATCAGCACACTTTAATGAAGGAGAAAAATGACCTGTTTGCAAATTTTTATAACAAACTATTAAACATGATTTTTTATTTTTTTTTGCATCTTTTTTTCTTTGTTTAGCAAAAAATAAAACTCCCAGCTGTGATTAAATACCACCAACAGAAAGCTCTATTTGTGGGGGAAAAAAAATGATAAAAATGTCATTTGGGTACAGTGTTGTATGCCCGCGCAATTGGCATTCAAAGTGCATCAGCGCTGAAAGCTGAAAATTGGTCTGGGACTGAGGGGGGTTTAAGTGCCCAGTAAGCAAGTGGTTAAAGGAGTTTAAAAAATCTTTCAGATGTTTCATTGTTTCTTGTATATCAACAACTGTTTGTCCCTGCCTCCTGGCCATTTTACAGAGTTTGTTCTTTGCCCCAAATCACATACCTCCTCTCTGAGACCTTCTACCACTTGTTGGCAGGATTGCTCTACCGCCAATATTGTATATCAGTCTTAGTCGGCAGTGCCCTAAGTAGTTCTCTGTCTCTACACTCTCAGTATGTCTTTCAGACATTAGGGGTATGGTACCTCCATTCCATCCCAAACTCGGCACCTCCGTATGATTTTCTCTGCAGGGGCTTAACTCTCTTGAGACCCCATCCTTTCCACCTTCCCATCCATCCTTGCATCTATCAAGGGGTTCACATTTACTTCCACATTGTCCTGTCTTTCAGTGATTATATTCTCTGAAGGGGACATTGAATAGATATGTAGAGATGGGGGTGATGGGGACACAGGGGCACTTCGACCAGTTACCTGTACCTCTTTGTACCTCTGTATGGAATTGTCTTTCTCCTTTTCTGCCTTGTCCCTGGTTTTAACAAACTGGCAGCATCTTCCCCTTCACACTGAGCCTTCTCTGTGCTTCATCCACACTCTGGGGGTTACTGCCTTGAGCTTGATTATCCCCCTTTCACCGCCATCCAGCCTCTCCCCATCCTGATAGATCTCCACTCCTTAGCCTGGATACCGCAACCTGATGACAGTGAACACTCTGCTCTGGTGGGTTTGATCTCACTGCTGCTGCCTGTATTATGCTCAGGCATCGCACGGGTTCTGTTTTCCTCTGTCTCCTCTCGCCACACATGGAGAGAGGTATGCCCAAATGGCTCTGGCTTGTTGCTGAGCCGACATCCCCTAGTCTCCTTCAGCCTCTCTATTTCGCCACAGCCGCCAGCTGATTATCTCACCGCCCGGGGGGGTGGGAGGTGGAGAGCGCTCACTCAACACGTCTACCTCCCATGACTGACTGAAACCTAGGTCCTTTGGGCTTGTAAAACAGTATCCTATTGGCTTGGAACAAGAAGGTTCAAGCTTTAGATTTCCCAATGTGTCTGACTCCAAAGGTGCACCAGAGCCTCAGTTTACGGTTAACGACCAATAATCTGCGAAGGGGGAAATCCTTGAAACGGTTACCTTGGAAGTAGTAACAACAAATTCAACCCTTTTTTTTTTTTTTTTTTTTTTTTTGTTGGAGAGCAGTCCTGGGAGAGGCAACTATCCAAGAAAAGTGATCCAGATCGATCAGAAATGACCTTACCCATTAACATTCTAGAGATTTGGGCAGAGAACTTGACTCTGAGGGCCTGCATGTTCAGTTTACAGAATTGTCCTGTTAGGATCTAATCCGACAGTGCCTCAGCAATGGCCTGTATCGATCACCAAGGGGACACGAGAAGTTGTGCGGCCCAGAGAGAGGTAAATCATATCCTATCTTGGGCAGAAAACAATGTACTTTGCCTATCGGCAGTCTTCTAGGAATAGAAAATTCAGGCCGACTACTTGAGTCGCCAGCAGTTGTTCCCAGGAGAATGGTTCCTAAACCCCAAATATCTTCCTGTCAATATATAGAATCCCAGACATAGATCTGTTCGTGTCTAGGTTCAACAAAGAAATCACAACTTTGTGTCAAGAACAAAGGATCCCCTAGCATGTGAAATAGATGCGTTGGTGTTCCAGTGGAATCCGTTTTCACTCATTTATGCATTTCCTCCTATTCTGCTTGCGTCCACAAATTCTTCGCAGAGTCAAGCAGGAAGGAAAGTCAGTGATTCTTGTGGCCCAGGAGATCTTGGTATGCACAGATCATAAGGATGGCAGTAGGGGTCCCAGGGACCCTACCACCACGTTCAGACCTTCTCTCGCAAGGTCCGGTATTCCATCCTACCTTACAAACGCAAAATTTAAGGGGTTGGCTATTGAGACCCACATTCTGAAGAAACGTGGGCTGTCAAGTTCAGTGATATTTACCTTAGTTAATGCAAGGAAGCCGGCCTCCAGAATCTCATATTATAGAGTCCGGAAGGCATATGTCTCCTGGGATGAATCCAGGGGTTGGCACCCCAGGAAGTATGTCATAGGTAGAATGCTTGACTTTCTGCAGATGGGGTTACAAATTAAGCTGGCCTTGAGTACTTTCAAAGGCCAGGTCTTGGCCTTATCAGTATTGTTTCAAGGACCACTTGCTTCACATTCTTTGGTTCATTTTTTTTTTTTTTTTTTTTTCAGGGGTAACCTGACTTAATCCCTCGGTTAGGTCACCCCTGAACCCTTGAGACTTGAATTTAGTTCTGTCAGCATTACAAAAATATCCTTTCTCTTATATAAACCGACTGACACAGCTCCTCTCTTAGCCATTGGGTTGTTACGCCACCTTTAGAAGAGGACTAGGCATAACATGTTATGAAAAACACAGAACTTTTAGTTTCACCCAAGGGGCAGTCCCTTAGGTGACAACCTCCCAGCCTGCCATGCAGCCTCAGTTTTATTTTGCCTAGTGAAGAAGGACCTAGGAACCCTGCGGGCCCTTTGGTCCATTTTTTTTTTTTTTTTTCCTTCTGCAGCAGCTTTGCTTTTTGCGCAAGATTAAAGATCTTGTGATCTGCTATCAACAGCCGGCTGAGTGACTGGCTGGATACCCTTATCCTTGTAGTTCCCCCAGCCTGGCCAGCGAGCGTGTGCAGACCAGCTACGCTCTTGGTTGGCCACAACATACCTCAGCTCCAGAGGTGGTCGGTGAGCGTTAATGGTCCGGGGCACACATAGGATCAGGCTACAGATGTTTGTGTCAGTGTGCCGGGCCAACAGCCACCCCGTACTGATCAGAGAGTGGGTCTGTGATGGAATGTCTCCCAGCTCTGCAGGTCTGGTAAGTACAGCTCTTCCTGCCTTGGTGGGGCTGAGCAGCTGGGCATTCCCTGGGAGGTCGATTCGGGGGTCCCTCACCCCCCTCTTTTCTCTCCCTGTCCCTATCTCCCCCTGTGGGGGATGCTGCATGTGGCTGCAGTGTGTTTGTGACATGTGCTGGGGCTCTCCGGGGGGGGGGGGGGCGCTCTCACCTGGGGGGGGCGGGGACTGCGCTGGCTGACTGTGCCCTGTTGTGTGTTTTTTCTCTCCGTGGGGGTGACTGGTGGCTTTCTGTCGAACGCTGCAGTGCTGTTCACCACCATTTCTCTGTCACTGTCCCTCATGGTTTTCAGTGTTCAGCGGCCATCTTAGGTGAGGGCAGGGAGCAGCATGCTCTCCTGTAGCTTGGCGACCATTTTCCTTGTGTTTTTGTACTTTATACTGGACGCTTGGCGGGCATTTTCTTGGAGCCTGATCGCATTGTGGATTGGTTTCAGCATCATAAGCAGCAGCTCTGGATGACAGTGTGATCTCCTATGCACCTGAGAGCTGACAAGGGACAGAGGCACTACTAGCTGGACAGCACAAACCCCTTTCAGGCTGGTGAGTCCTGCGGGAAAGAGCCCCTCAGCCATCAGCAGTTAGGAGGATGGGACTATTCCTGTCCTAAGTCCCCATCAGGTGGCAGACAGGGTAGGATCAGCATGGCTTTAGAAACTGGTGTTTCTTCCCCCGAAATCCAGGCAATTGCAACCGGTTCGCCTGCCTCTGGACGCTTTGTCGGCAGTCCTCAATTCGTTTGTTGCCAAGAAGGAGGCGGTGCATGGACGCAAAGGTGCTAAAAAGCGGCCTTTGCCCCACCCCCCCTCCCCCTCCTCTGGGCAGCGCTCTGATGCAGACTCAGGCCCTGCTGAGGCTGGTGACCCTTGCACTGTGGTTTCAGATGACGCTGACCAGGACCGATCGGGCAGTGAGGATGAGTCCGGGTCCGTGCGTGACAAATCACTTGTTGGAGCACTTATCACAGCTGTGTGTGATACCCTGAAGATTCAGGAGCCAGCAGATCCCTCCGCTGTTGTCCCTTTTGGGTCCCTTTTGAGTCCCATAAGCCAGCCCATTCACCTAAGGTGTTCCCGTATCTGACTTATTTTGATAGGTTAATTTACAAGGAATTGGGTCGACCGCAACAGACCTTTTCGGTCCCCAAATACATGGCAGTGCATTACGTCTTTGAGGAGAGCCTTCTCAAAAAATGGCCTGCTCCTCTGGTCATGGACCACCCAGTATCCAGGTTAAACAAAGTAACCACAATCCCAGTAGAGGGGACTCCTGCATTTAAGGACCCCACGGACAGGAAGGCCGAGTCAGTGGCCGTTCCTTGTTTACGGTTGTGGGGTCAACCATGCGACCAGTACTGCCATTCGCACTTGTGTCGCAGACACTGAGTGGGCAAAACTGTTGCACTGCAAATTGAGAGAACAGGCTTCTCCTGTCTGCATGGAACTAGCAGACCAACTCGTGCAAGGCCTGAAGTACATTTGTGACGCAGCCCTGGATACTCTCCCTCTGTTATCCAGGGCTTCAGTGTCAGCAGTGATGCAGAGGCGCCTGATTGGGTTAAAATGCTGGTCTCCTGACCAGGCATCCAAAAGAGCCCTAACGGATCTTCCCTTTCTGGCGACCGGCTCTTTGGATGACATTATTAAAAATGCCACAGGTGGTAAGAGTACTCTACTCTCACAGGCCAGGAAGGCTAATGCTGCGTACACACGACCAGACTTTGAGGGACTAAGTCTGACAGATTTTCGAAGGAGTTCTGACAGAGTTCTGACGGACTTTCCGAATGAACGGACTTGGCCACACACAATCACACCAAAGTCCGACGGATTCGAACGTGATGACGTACGACTGGACTAGAATAAGGAAGTTCATAGCCAGTAGCCAATAGCTGCCCTAGCATCAGTTTTTGTCCGTCAGACTAGCACACACACGAGCGGATTTCTCAGTAGGAACTAGGTCCGGCAGAGTTCTGTCGGAAAAATTTGAAACATGTTCCATTTCTAAAGTCTGTCAGACTTTTGCAAATCAAAAGTCCGCTGCAGCCCACACACATTAGAATAGTCTGCCGGAATCATTCCGTCAGACTTTTGATGTTGAAAAGTCTGGTCGTGTGTACGGGGCATAAGGAGCCACACTGTAGGCCAGGGCCCTCATTTTCCACTCACGCTTTTTTTGTCTGCCCGGGGCTTCGACCAAGCGTCCCCAGCCCGAAAGGATGACCACTGAAGGACCAAAGCGTCCCTGGAACCGCAAGCCTGCGAGCAAAAGTGCTAGCGCATGAAGGTTTGCCCCCACCCGCAACTCGGGTGGAGGGTCGTCTGCGATCTGATTTCCTCCGGCTATAAGATAAAGTTCCTCTCTTGGCCGCAAAACAGATTCTTCCCCTCCATCATACCTATAATCCCGGCTCGCTGGGAGTCCCTTTTAGGGGCGGTAAGGGACCTGCTGAGTCGTGGGGTGTGTCAGGCCACCTAGAGGCCAGGTGTCAGATGCACACTGTAGGGCTCAGGAGTGCACCACAAGATTGTGGACCCCACGGCTGACTGTTGCGGACCGGAGTCAAGGTGATAAGGAAGGCAGGGCCACCGGAACACAAAGTCCGATCCCACCGGGGTTAGAGAGTAATCTTCCCTGGGGCACGGAGTCTAAGAGCCAGCAGATGTTCACCAGAGCCTCTAGTGGTGAGGATGGACTGGGCTGATAGGAGCTAGGGTGGAGCCATGCCAGAGGATGGATTACAAAAACAGGTGAGGGTCGGCTGGTCTCTAGAGATGAACACATAGACAGGTAAGCAGACAAACTCTATCACATAACCATGGCAGGGTGATAGTACCTGTTCCGGACTTGGAACTTTTCCAGGAGTTCTACTCACACCTGTTTGTAGTCCCCAAAAAGGAAGGGGCACGTCCAATCTTGGACCTGAAAGCCCTCAATTACTTTGTGGAAGTACAGAGGCTCAGAGTGGAATCAGTTCACTCAGTAGTCTCTGCACTGCATCAAGGGGACTCCCTGATGTCTTTAGACATCCAGGATGCGTACCTGCACATACCCATATGCCTTCAGCATCAGAAGTTTATTTGCAGTCGGGGAAGCCCACTACCAGTTTGTGGCTCTCCCTTTTGGTTTGGCATCAGCCCCCCAAGTCTTTATTAGGTATTGGCTCCTGTTTTGGCGTTGCTACGACAACGCAGGATCGCAATCATGGGATACCTAGACAAACTCCTCCTGCGAGCATCTTCCACCTCAGAGTTAGAGGCGGCAATCACAATGCAGACCCTGCAGGAATTTGGGTGGCTGTTGAACCTAAAGAAGTTGGTGATCGTACCGACTCAGCGTTTGGAGTACCTAAGCTTACTGCTGGACTTCATGGAAGCAAGAGTGTTTCTCCCTTCAAACAAGCTGCAGACTCTGAGCCGCAGTGAAACCGCTGATGAACCGCAAGTGGCCGTCCCTGCGCTTTTGCATGCGAGTCCTGGGACTCATGGTGGCCTCCTTCGAGGCAGTACCATATGCCCAGTTCCACACCAGAGTCCTGGAGAAAGAGATTTTGACAAAATGGGACAAATCTCCTTTGTCCCTTGATCAATAGGTTCAGGTGAGCCAGTTAGTCAGGGATTCCCTGCTCTGGTGGCTGAGGTCCCTGGCACTTCGGTCCAGGAAGTCATTCCTACCTCTGAAATGGACAGTGATCACAACGGACACCAGCCTTTCAGGCTGGGGTGGAGTAATGGGAGTTCAGACGGCCCGGGGCCTCTGGTCGGCAGAGAAATCCAAGTTGCCGATCAATCTGCTCGAACTGAGAGCGATCAGGCTATGCCTGTCCACATGGTCGATAAAACTGTGAGGGCATCTGATCAGGATCCAGTCAGACAATGCCACGGTTGTGACATACGTCAATCACCAAGTAGGAACAAGAAGCTCGGCGGCCACGCGGGAGGTCACTCGCATACTTTGGTGGGCAGAGCGACATGTACCGGCCCTGTCGGCCATTTACATTCTGGGAGTGGAGAACTGGTAGGCAGACTCTAAGTCGCCAGATGCTGGACCCAGGAGGATGGGCGTTGCATGCAGAGGTGTTCAGGCTACTGTGCCTGCGGTGGGGCACACCAGACATGTATCTTCTAGCCTCCTGTCTCAATTGGAAGGTGTCGAGATTCATGTCCAGGACAAGACACACTGGTGGTCAGACACGCTGGTGGCTCCATGGGAATCAGTACTAGTTGATCTATGTCTTTCCTCCACTGAAACTGTTACCACGTCTGCTTTACAGAGTGGAGGCTGAGGGGATCCTGGTAATACTGATTGCCCCAGATTGGCCTCTGCGTCTCTGGCGTAGACCTAGTGTACCTGGTGGCAGACGATCCTTGGCGACTGCCGTTACGAGAATACCTTCTGTCTTAAGGTCTATTTCTCAATCCTGCTTTACCATCGCTGGTTTTAACGGCATGGCTATTGAGAGCCAGGTGTTGAGGAGCCGGGGTCTTTCGGACTCTGTGATCCCAACTATGCTGAGGGCATGGAAATCTTCTTCTCGGAAGATATATCATTGTACCTGGAAGGCCTACATCTCCATGTGTGAGGAGAAAGGCTGGCATCCACGCTACTTTTCTATAGCCAGGGTCCTACTGTTTCTTCAGCAAGGAGTAGACCAGAAGTTGGCTTTGAGCACCATCAAAGGACAAATCAGCCTTGACTGTCTTTTTTTTTTTTTTTTTTTTTTCAGCAACCCCTGGCATCTCACTCTCTAGTGAGCACTTTTGTTCAAGGGGTGCAGCATGTAGTTCCTTCGGTGCGTCCACCGTTACTCCCGTGGGATCTGAACCTGGTGTTATCGGTGCTGCAAAAAACACCATTTGAAAATATCAGAGAGATCCCTCTGTTGATTCTTCTCCAGAAAGTGGTCTTTCTAGTGGCCATTACATTGGGCAGAAGGGTTTTGGAAATGGCGGCCTTGTCCTGCAAGTCGCCCTACCTGGTTATCCACAAGGATAAGGCAGTGTTGCGTCCGCAACCTTCTTTTCTGCTAAAGGTGGTTTTAGCATTTCACATCAATGAAGACCTTGCGTTACCATCTCTGTGTCCTAAGCCGACGCATCCTGAGGAGGTGGCCCTCCATTCCCTGGATGTGGTTTGGACTCTAAGGGTGTATTTGTCTGCCACGGCTTCCTTCCAGAAGTCAGACTCCTTGTTTGTTTAGGTGGCTGGTCTAAAGAAAGGCATGGCGGTTTCGTCGGCCACCATTTCCAGGTGGATCAGACAAATTGTAGTACAGGCCTATGCCTTGAAGGGGCAGGTGCCTCCCTTTCCAGTCACGGCCCACTCCACAAGGGCAATCGGAACGTCTTGGGCCTTCCGACATCAAGCGCCTGTTGCTCAAGTTTGTAAAGTGGCGACCTGGCCGTCTGTTCACACCTTTACACAATTCTACAAGGTAGATGTTAGTGTTTTGGCCGCAGAGTTTTGCAGGCGGTGTGTGTGTAATTGCAATTGCACATAAAATGTTTTCCTGTTTTTTGGGTAAAAACACAGTACCTTTAAGTTAATGCACTGTTGAGTTTGTTACCACAGTTTTGGTGCAGTTTGAGGGTAGAGTCTCTCTGTTGGGGAGCACCCTGTTCTTGGTGGTGGTTATTCCACACGCTGTGATTTGTGTGGGTAAAGTTTATACTATTTCTTACATGCCATGGTGGATGAAGTTATTATGCTGTTTTCCCACCCCTCATTTTTGTCACTGCTTGGGGACGTCCAAATGGCTAAGAGAGGAGCTGTGTCAGTCGGTGAATATGAGAAAATTGGATTTTTTTGTACGCACCATAAAATCCTTTTCTTTGTAATTCACCGACTGACCCAGCACCCAACCCTCCTATTTTTCTTTACGTTATACTGCTTGTTGATGTACTGAGGCTGCATGGCAGGCTGGGGGGTTATTACCTAAGGGACCGCCCCTTGGGGGAACTAAAAGTTTTGTGTTTTTCATAACATGCTATGCCTAGTCCTCTCCTAAAGGTGGCATAACAACCCAATGGCTAAGAGAGGAGCTGTGTAAGTCCGTGAATTACAGATGTTTCAAAGGGGGTATCTCACCTATCATTCTCTTATTTAAAGCAACTAAAGGCAGAATTAAACCTTTTACAATTGGTAGATGTATATCACCTACAACATCGAAGATATAAACGATTATACTTTTTTTTTTTTTTCCCCAAGTTCATTCAACATATTCAAGAATTGATTATTTATTACTCAGAAAGATTTGAACAAAGTTTGAGTCACTACAATTGAACCAACTATGCTTGGCGATCATGGACCGGTCCAAATGGACATAGATTTGAACATAGTTGCTTCAAGGACCTGGTTTTGGCGGCTCAGTGACACATTGTTAAAGGACCCTATCAATATGAGTGGGGCCCTTCAGGGTTTAGGAGAATATTTCAGCCAGAAAGGTCAACCTAATACGTCCCTGACAGTATTGTTTGAGGCACATAAATGTTTTATAAGAGGTATATTTCTTAACCACTTGCTTACTGGGCACTTAAAGCGGGATTCCACCCTAAAGTGGAACCTCCGCTGATCGGAACACCCCCCCCCCCCCCCCCCCCTCCGGTGTCACAATTGACACCTTTCAGGGGGGAGGGGGGTGGAGATACCTGTCAGGTATTTTCACCCACTTCCGGGCATAGACTCCCACGGGAGTCTACGCCATTTCCTGCCCTGCCGCACTGTCTGCTGGGACACACACGGGTCCCAGTGACAGCGCGGAGACTTCCTATTGCGCGGCGCAACTCGCGCATGCGCAGTAGGGAACCGGGAAGTGAAGCCAATTCGCTTCCTGATTCCCTCACCCAGAATGGCGGCGGCAGCAGCCGAGGCCCGAGCGGTCGATCGGCCTCGGCTGCCGGCATCGCTGGAACCCAGGACAGGTGAGTGTCCATTTATTAAAAGTCAGCAGCTGTAGTATTTATAGCTGCTGGCTTTTAATATTATTTTTTTTGGCGGAATCCCTCTTTAAACCCCCCTCAGTCCCAGACCAATTTTCAGCTTTCAGCGCTGATGCACTTTGAATGACAATTGCGCGGGCATACAACACTGTACCCAAATGAAATTTTTATCATTTTTTTCCCCACAAATAGTTTTATTTTTTGCTAAACAAACAAAAAAAATGCAAAAAAAAATCATGTTTAATAGTTTGTTATAAAATTTTGCAAACAGGTCATTTTTCTCCTTCATTGAAGTGCACTGATGAGGCGGCACTGATAGGCTGCACTGGTGGGCACTGATAGGCTGCACTGGTGGGCACTGATAGGCTGCACTGGTGGGCACTGGTAGGCTGCACTGGTGGGCACTGGTAGGCTGCACTGGTGGGCACTGATAGGCATAGTTAAGGCGGCACTGATGGGTGGTACTAAGGGGCACTGCTGGGCACGGATATGTGGCACTGGGGTGCAGCACCTTTGAGGCAGACTGTGGGCACTGCTGGGTGGCACTGTGGGCACTGCTGGGTGGCACTGTGGGCACTGCTGGGTGGCACTGTGGGCACTGCTGGGTGGCACTGGCGGGGGGCACATTTTTTATTCAGGCAGGCAAAGCAGGGGGGCAGGTGGGCACTGGCAGGGGGCAGGTGGGCACTGGCAGGGCTGGCCGTGATCGGGACTAATGTCCCGATCACGGCCGCCGATCAGCTTTTTTTTTTCTCTTCGCGCTGTCAGCGCGAGGAGGAATAATAGCCGATTATCGGCTCCGTTATATCACATGATCAGCTGTCATTGGCTGACAGCTGATCACCTGATAAGGGGTCGGGATCGACCCCTTGCACGGATCTGTGATCAGGCGAGTCTCGTAG
Source organism: Lithobates pipiens (assembly GCF_037356315.1). Lineage (NCBI taxonomy): Eukaryota > Metazoa > Chordata > Amphibia > Anura > Ranidae > Lithobates > Lithobates pipiens. Next base: position 220,993,942 of record NW_027507784.1, read on the forward strand.
ACTCGCCGATCACAGAGCGCGCCGCCAGGGGCATTATTACATATTTTCTGGGTATGCCCTTTAATTATACCATTTTGTAAGGGAGTAGGGAACTGGATTAAACAATTAACATCAGTGGACCTTGTTTTGGACACCCAGGTATATCTTCTGCACCTAAATGGGATACCTCTTCATAAATATAAAAAGTCATTGGTAGCACACATGTTGAATGCTGCACAGACATGTATCCCAGACCTAAGGGTGTTAGAAGCTGAGAAGAGATATATACAGTATATGCATATATATGTGTGTATGTATATGTGTTTAGATTTGTTGTTTTGATGTTCTGTTCTGATGTTTTCACTTATCCTTGTAGTCTCCCCAGTCCGGCCATCGAGCGTGTGCAAGTCGCAGCTATGGCTTGGCAAGCCACGACATACCTCAGCTCCAGAGGTGGTCGTGAGCTTTTATGCTCCGGGGCATACATATGACCAGGCTACTGATGTCTGCGTCACAGTATGCCGAGCCAGCAGCCTTCCCTGTACTGATCAGGAGTTGGTCTACAATGGAATGTCTCCCAGCTCTTCAGGACTTATAAGTACAGCTCTCCCTGTCTCGGCAGGCAGCTGGGCATTCCCTGGAAGGTCGATTCGGGGGGCCCCCTCCATCCCCTCTCTTCTCTACCCTGTCCCTATCTCTCCTTCCTCCCCCCTCACGGGGGGGGGGGGGGGGGGCTGTGCATGGGTACTGAGCGGTGCCCCTGGGCTCTCACCTGGGTTCTTGCTGACTGGTGGTGCCTGGATCCTGAGTGTTTAACTCCTGGGGTGCCCGTTCCCTGTGTGTCGGTGCAGCGCTGCGTCTCTGCCACATGTTTGTCTGTCTCTCATGGTGCTGGCTGGCGGCCATTTTCAGTGTGGGCAAAGGACCGCATGCTTCTGGGCTTCAAGCGACCATTTTCCCGGTGATTCCCTATTCAGGACACTAGCGGCCATTTTCTTGAAGTCAGACCACACTTTTGTGATTTAGCAGCAGCTTCATGTGCCCTCAGCTTCCTGTTTTGTCATTTCTGAGCGCTGGACAGCCTTCTATGTAGTCTGAGCAAGTTTTTTCAGATCACTCAGCGATTGTTCACCGATCGTTCTGACGGACTTCCGTCGACAGTTTTGGTTCCTTTGCATCTGGGAGCACTAGGGGTCTACAGGCACTGCTGTAAACAGCGTGAAACTCCTCAGGGTAGTGAGTCCGGCGGGTTAGAACGCCTCAGTCAGCGGCAGCAAAGAGGGTGGGACTGTCACTGTCCTAAGTCCCCTTCGGGTGGCAGACAGGGTAGGGTCAGCATGGCTTCAGAAACTGGTGTTTCTTCCCCCGAAATCCAGGCAATTGCAACCGGGTCACCTGTGGATGGCACAGTCCCCATGAACACCCTGACGGCAGTCCTCAATTCATTTGTTGCCAAGATGGAGGTGGTGCATGGGAAGAAAGGTGCTAAAAAGCGGCCCCTCCCCATCCTCTGGGGAGAGCTCTGACACAGACCAGGATTGTTCGGACAGTGAGGATGAGTCCCCGTCTGGGCACGACAAAGCGCTTGTTGGAGCACTTACCACAGTTGTGCGTGATACCCTGAAGATTCAGGAGCCAGTGGATCCCTCTGCTGATGTACCAGTCCCTTTTGGATCCCGCAAGCCAGCACTAAGGTATTCCAGTATCTGACTTATTTTGACAAGTTCATTTACAAGGAATGGGGTCGCCCGCAACAGACCTTTTCGGTCCCCAAATACATGGTAATGCGTTACCCCTTTGAGGAAAGCCTTCTCAAGAAATGGTCTGCTCCTCCGGGCGTGGATCCCCCAGTATCCAGGTTAAATAAAGTAACCATTGAGGAGACTTACATTCAAGGATCCCACGGACAGGAATGCCGAGGCGATGACTTGTTCCTTGTTTACGGTTGTGGGGTCAACCGTGCGACCTGTACTGGCATCCACACTTGTGTCACAGACACTGACGAGTGGGCACAACTTTTGCACCGCAAATTGGGAGAGCAACAGGCTTCCCCTGTCTGCGTGGAACTAGCAGACCAAATAGTGCAACTAGTCCAATTAGGCCTTAAGTACGTCTGTGACGTGGTACTGGATACTCTCCCCCTGTTATCCAGAGCTTCAGTGTCAGCTGTGGTGCTGAGGCACCTAATTTGGCTAAAATGCTGGTCTGCTGACCAGGCTTTCAAAAAAGCCCCGACTGATCTTCCTCTCCTTGGCGACCAGCTGTTTGGAGCCTCGTTAGATGTCATTATTAACCACTTCCCACCCGGCCAATGTATATATACGGCCGGGTGGGAGCCGCCTGCTCCTGATAGGACGTTCAGGAACGTCATTCAGGAGCAGCGGGATCGCGCGCGCGCCCGCGCAGCGGCGCGATCCCGATGTGCTCGTGTCACCCGGACACGGCACATCTCAGATCGGCAGGAGGGCTCTGTGATTGGCCCTCCTGATCACATGACGGCTGTGTCCAATCACGGCCGTCATGTGATGTAAACAAACAGCCGGTTGCTAGGCAATCGGCTCTCCTCTCCTCACACGGAAGTCACCGCTGAGAAGAGGAGAGCAGAACGCTGCAGCCGGCTGATGATCAGTGAGTATGGGCTGCTTTTCACAGCTTTTTACTCACTGATCATCAGTGTAGTGTAAACACACAACACACCACACAGTGAAAACACAGTCCCCACATATGTCCCCAAAACACACATGTCCCTAAAACACACATGTCCCCAAATAATAAAAACACATGTCCCTAATAATAAAAACATGTCCCCCACATATGTCCCACTAAAATCACATGTCCCAATGATTATCTGCACACATATGTACGTGATCACCTGCACACATATGTACATGATCATTTGCGTACATATGTCCGTGATCACACAAACCAATTATTATACACTTAACGGAATTTTTTTTACCAAAAACATGTAGCAGAATACATTTTGGCTTAAATTTATGACAAAATTTGATTTTATTGGATTTCTTTTCAAATAGAAAAAAGAAAATATTGTTTTTTTCCCAAATTTCCGCTTTTTTTGCGCTTATATCGCAAAAAAAAAAAAAAAAACGGAGTCGTGAATAAATAACACCAAAATAAAGCTCTATTTGTGCGAACAAAATGATAACAATTTCATTTGGGTACAGTGTAGCATGACCGCGCAATTGTCACTGAAAGCGCTAGAGCGCTGAAAGCTGAAAATTGGGCTGGGAAGGAAGGGGGTGAAAGTGCCCTGTATTGAAGTGGTTAAAAATACCACAGGTGGTAAGAGTACACTGCTCCCACAGGCCAGGGAAGCTAAGGAGCCACACGTAGGCAAGGGCCCTCTTTTTCCACTCAAGCTGCTTTTTCGTGCGGGAGCTTCGACGAAACGTCCCCAACCCGATAGGATGCCCACAGATGGTCAAAAACGTCCCTGAAACCGCAAGCCTAATAAGCCTGCGAACAAAAGTGCTACTGCATGAAGGTTTGTCCCCACCAATGTCTCAGGTGGGGGGTTGCTTTCGGAAGTTTGCAGCCCAGTGGTCCTCCTGGTTATCTGACCAGTGGGTTTGCAATCTGATTTCCACAGGCTACAAAATAGTTTCTCTCTTGGCCACCAAGCAGATTCTTCCCCTCCAGCATACCCCTTCGCTGGGAGGCCCTGCTGGAGGCGGTAAGGGATTTGCTGAATCACGGGGTGATTGTACCGGTTCCAGACAAATAACAATTCCAGGGATTCTACTCAAATCTGTTTGGACGTACCCCTTTTTTCTTGGGAACCACAATCACTTCAGAATGAAATCATTTCGCTCAGTAGTTGCTGCACTCCATCAAGGGTACTCCCTGGCGTCCTTAGACATCCAGGATGTGTACCTCCGGCATCAAAAGTTTCTGTGTTTTGCAGTCAGGGAAGCCCATTACCAATTTGTGGCTCTTCCTTTTAGTCTGGCATCAGCCCCCAGAGTCTTCACCAATGTACTGGCTCCAGTTTTGGTGTTGCTGCAACAACGTGAGACCTCCTCCTGAGAGCATCTTCCGCCCCAGAATTAGAGGAGGATGTGGCGATCACCATGCAGACCCTGCATGGCTGGCTGTTGAACCTAAAAAAAAGTTGGTGATTGTGCCGACCCAGCGTCTGGAGTACCTAGGTTTACTGTTGGACTCCAGGGAAGTGGGAGTTTTTCTCCCTTCAGACAAATTGCAGATTCTGATCCGCGGTCAAACTACTGATGAACCACAAGTGGTCGTCGCTCTGCTTTTGCATCCGAGTACTGGGACTCATGGTAGCCTCCTTCAAGGCAGTACCTTACGCCCAGTTCCACAACAAAGTTCTGCAGAAGGAGATCTTGTCAAAATGGGACAAATCTCAGTTGTCCCTAGATCGACAGATCCAGGTTAGCCAGTCAGTCAGGGACTCGCTGATCTAGTGGTTGAGGTCCCCAGTGATTCAGTCCGGAAATCGCTCCTTCCTCTGAAATTATACGGTGATTGCAACAGACGCCAGTCTATACGGCTGGGGTGGAGTGATGGGGGTTCAGTCGCCTCAGGGCCTCTGGTCGACGGAAGAATCAGAGTTGCTGATTAATCTGCTCGAATTGAGAGCGATCAGGCTGTGTCTCCACACATGGTCGATGAGACTTCAAGGGCGTCCGATCAGGATCCAGTCAAACAACGCCACGGCTGTGGCCTACGTAAATCACCAAAGGGGTAACAAGAAGTTCAGCTGCTGCACGGGAGGTCACTCGCATACTTTGGTGGGCAGAGCGACATGTACTAGCCCCATCGGCCATTTACATCCCGGGAGTGGAGAACTGGCAGGCGGACTATCTGAGTCGACAGATGGTGGACCCAGGAGAATGGGCATTGCATCAGGAGATATTCAGGCTGCTGTGCCTGAAGTGGGGCACACCAGATGTGGATCTACTGGCCTCCCGTCTCAATCGGAAAGTGCCAACATTTGCGTGCAGGACAAGAGATCCATGGGCAGACGCGCTGGTGGCTCTGTGGGATCAGTACCAGCTGATCTACACCTTTCCTCCACTGAAACTGTTGCCACGTTCTCTTTGCAGAGTGGGAGCCGAGGGGATCCCGGTAATACTCGTTGCCCCAGATTGGCCTCAGTGTCCTTGGTACACAGACCTGGTGCGTCTGGTGGCAGACGCTCCCTGGCGACTGCCATTGCGAGATGACCTATCTCAAGGTTCACTTCTCCATCCTGCTTTACCATCACTGGCTTTAACGGCATGGCTATTGAGAGCCAGGGCTTGAGGAACCGAGGTCTGTCGGACTCGGCGATTCCAACTATGTTGAGGGCAAGAAAATCATCTTCTTGGAAGATATACCATCGTACCTGCAAGGCCTACATCTCCATTTGGGAGGAAAAAGGATGGCATCCACGTTCCTTTGCCATATCCAGGATCCTGCTTTTTCTTCAGCAAGGAGTTGACCAGAGATTGTCATTAAGCACCATCAAAGGACAAATTTCAGCCTTAGCTGATTTTTTTCAACGACCGCTGGCATCGGACTCTTAAGTAAGTACCTTTGTCCAGGGGCTACGACAAGTAGTCCCTCCGGTGCATCCACCGTTACCTCCCTGGGATTTGAACCTGGTGTTGGCGCTTCAATGACACCGTTTGAAAATATCAGGGAGATTCCCTTGTTGACTCTTTCCGAGAACATGGTCTTCCTAGTGGCCATCACATCGGCCAGGAGGGTTTTGGAACTGGCGGCCTTGTCCTGCAAGTCACCCTATCTGGTTTTCCACAGGGATAAGGTGGTGTTGCGTCCGCAACCGTCCTTTCTACCGAAAGTGGTCTCGGCTTTTCATATCAATGAGGACATTGTATTACCTTCTCTGTGTCCTAAGCCGAAGCACCCTAAGGAGGTGGCCCTTCACACTCTAGATGTGGTTAGGGCTCTGAAGGTGCATTTGTTTGCCACAGCTCCCTTTAGGAAGCCAAACTCACTGTTTGTTTTGGTGGCTGGTCCAAAGAAAGGCATGTCAGTCTCGTCTGCCACCATTTCCAGGTGGTTTAGACCGATTCTAGTACACAAGCCTACACCTTGAAAGGTCAGGTGCCCCCCCCCCCCCGACCCCCCCCCCCCCCCCCCCCCCTTCCGGTCATGGCCCACTCCACAAGGGCAATAGGAACATTTTGTGCCTTCCGACACCAAGCAGCTGTCGCTCAGGTGTGTAAAGCGGCGAACTGGTCGTCTGTCCATAAGTTTACCAAGTTCTACAAGGTAGACGTCAGTGCATCGGCTGATGCCTGTTTTGGCTGCAAAGTTTTGCAGGTGGCCATGTAGTTCCAATTGACTGCAATCCATGTTTTTTCCTGGTTTTTCGATAAAAACACAGTACTATTATGTTAATGCACTGTTTGCATTACTTCCGCAGTTCGCTACGGTCTTAGAGATCACTCCTGTTGAGGATACCCTATTGTGCGTGGTGGTTTTTTCCACACACTGCTGTTCTTTGTGTGGGTATAGTTTCACTAGTTCCCACTTGCCATGGTGGATGAAGTTTTATGCTGTTTTTTTTTTTTTTTTTTCCCACCCCTCGTTTGGCATTGCTTGGGGACAACCTATTTTGTTAGAGGAGCTGTGTCTGTCGGTGAATATAAGAGAAAATAGGATTTTTTGTACTCACTGTAAAATCCTTTTCTCTGTAACTCACCGACCGACACAGCACCCACCCCTCCTTTTTATCTTTTACGTTATACTGCTTGTTGATGTACTAAGTCTGCTAGTGCAGAGTGTGGGGATTGTAGTCTGAGGGACCCCCCCTCCCCCCCGGGTGGAACTAAGAGTTCTGAAATGTTGTATTGCAACTTTGCCTAGTATCTCCTAGTGATAGGGCTAACAACCCATTTTGTTAGAGCGGAGCTGTGTCGGTCGGTGAATTGCAGAGAAAGAGATTTTACGGTGAGTACAACAAATCCTATTTTTAGTCTAATCGGACCAGTGCTCCTTCCTCCACACATTTTGAGTCTTCCACGTGCCCTTTCGCAACCTCAAAACGTGACATCTTTTTTTTTTTTTTTTTTTTTTTTTGCTGAAAGCAATGACTTTCTTCTGGCCACTCTGCCATAAAGCCCAACTCTATGGAGCATATGGCTTATTGTCATCCTATGTACAGATACTCCAATCTCTGCTGTGGAACTCTTCAGCTCCTCCAGGGTTACCTTAGGTCTCTGTGCTGCCTCTCTGATTAATGCCCTCATTTACCGGTCCCCAAGTTTTGATGTGCGGCCATCTCTTGGCAGGTTTGTTGTTGTGCCATGTTCTCTCCATTTGGATATGCTAGATTTGATGGTGCTCCTAGGGATCATCAAATTTTTTTTTTTTTTTTTTTTTATAGCCAAACCCTGACTATTACTTCTCAACATTGTCCCTTGCTTGTTGAGTTGCTTGGTCTTCATGGCAGTGTTTGGTTAGTGGTGCCTCTTGCTTAGGTGTTGCAGCCTCTGGGGCCTTTCAAAAAAAGTGTGTGTGTGTATATGTAATTGATCATGCTACACTTAGATTGCACACAGGAGTACATCATGCCACTAATTATGTGACTTATGAAGGTAATAGGTTCACCATCACTGCTCTAGTGCAACCAATGGCACGCGTGCCACAGCCGGCACGCCAAGCCCTCTCTGTGGGCACGTGAGAAAATCCTGTATGGAGGTGTATTTCATGCACAGCTCCCCTCCCCATAGAACTACATTTCCCACAAGTCTCTGGGCAGGGGTGATGTGTCTAGGATGGGCGTGGATGAGATGAAGGGTTGCTCTGGGTTGGATGGCAGGTGGAACATGTGGTGGGGATTGAGCCAATGGGGGGTCGTGTCTAGGATGGGCATGGACTGGATGAAGAGTCACTCTGGGTTGGATGACAGGCAGAACATGTGGTGGGGAAGATGCCCAATCACAGGCCGTTCTTGAGCCCGGGAACTGAGTCAGCTGATGGGGTTTATTATTGGACTGCTGTGGCAAGTGTTAAAGTAAGTGTACATGCTGTGTGGGGAATAAATGTCTTTAGCTGTGTACACTGTTTCTGTGCCTCTTGAAATAGAATCTATTTCTTGGGGACCTGTCTTTTTTTTTCTTCTTGTTCCCAACATTGCCACAAAATATGGAAGGCTATGGTCAGAATAATGTCGTGTATATGCTGTCTGTTACTCTCTATCAAAGCTGTTGGAAGCATTTTTCTGTAGGATATGAGCTTTGATGATACTTTGTGTTGTCTATTCAGGTTTATCTGGCTGGGGAAGCCTGCTAGATTTAGCAAAGACCACTGCAGTGCAGTGCAGTGAGATGTAAATACATATCGTTTTTGTCCCTGCCATCCCCCTGTATTTCATGACACAAGTCACATGACAGACAGTCCAGAATCACTGGCATTATACAGGGAAGAAGTGTAGAGCTGCTGGGAGTTTGCATTTGACATGCAATGAACTGCACAGCATTGTGGAGTGAACTGCATTGGTAAAGCATTATTGCTACAGTTGTCCTTGAGTGTTTCCGTTCTGAAGGATGTTTCCTGGACATATAGGACTGTGAACATAGTCAGCAATGAGAGATTTTTGAAGTAGTCTTCTACTACAGCAATGCAGAGCAACCAGTACATCTTCAGCTGGAGTAGAACTACAGATCTCAACATACCTTGGCAACTAAACAAGCATAACAACTAACAACTACTAACAACTAAGCATAATGTGTGCCAGCAGATCATGGGGGGACTGGAAGTTCTGCAGCTGGAGAGTTGCTGGTTGCATGTCACCCCTGTAACAGGATTTCTTTATCATCCAGCCAGTGCTTCTACTGAACAACTAGTCATTTTAAAGTGCACCTGTCATGCAACTTGACTGTATTGAATATTGATATATAGTTAGTAGAATAGTGATCCTGGAATTTGATTGCACAATGCTAGGACAGCTTCCAAAAAATGTAACTTTTGTCAAAATGTGTTCTAGTTTTAGATCTTCTTGTACAAAACACTGACTACATAGTGAATGCACAACTGTTTCTGATGTGTCCCATGTTCACCCCCAGACATCACAGCAAACACTCATCGAGTTCTGTTTATCTTGGCACTTTGAAATGAATACATTGGTTTTGTGTTGCAGTTTGGGCACTCAGGCTCAAAAAGGTTCACCATCACTGCACTAGAGATATTTATGTGCTTCATAACAAAGGGGGTGAATACATATGCACATGCCAATTATCAGGTTTTTTTTTTCTGAAAAAAAGTTTTATTTATTTTACTTCACCAACTTAGACTATTAGACTACTGTTCTGATCCATCACATATAATTACGATAAAAAAAAAAGTAAAAAGCCAAAGTGGGTGAATACTTTTGCAAGGCACCCTAACAATCTCTATATGTAGACATATTTGGTGACGCAACATTTTGGAGGCTGTATGTAGTAATGATGTAAGAGTTCCTGTGTTGTATAACGTCTCCTCAGAAAATGTTGGAGATCCTGTGAGAATTCCACTTTTCCTTTGTACAGCTACTTTATTTTTATAATCTCAATAAAGATCTGTTTGACTTGAAAATTAACATTTTTTAAAAGATCTATCAATCTATTTCTGATCTTGTTTAAATTGCCCAATTGACCAGATGTTGCCTAAATAAAAACAAGGGATTATCGTAAAGAACTACTGAAGTTCAGTAAGAATATTTCTTTTTTTTTTTTTTTTTTTTTTTTTCAGGGGGAACTGGTAATATTTTTTTTTTCTTTAATTTTTTTTTTTTTTTAGGTTTCAAAAAATTTTATTGAACAAAAAACTGCAAGTACAGCACAGATCGCATAAAAGTCAAAGTAAATAATGCAATGTCAATGCCAACAAACTTAACATGACAAAAGGGTAATTCTACACAGCAAATTGTGGAGAGAGAAGAGAGGGGCAAAGAGGTGACAGGCGTAAGATAATGATACCTTAGCGAGAAGGGAATAACTGGCGGGGAGAGACTGCCTCAAATCTCTCCCCCTCAGAGCATCTAAAGAAGGGTAGAGAAAGATGGAGGATGAGCGGAGAAACGGGTGAGTATGGCATTAAAGAGGGTAGAAGAAGAAAAATCCTTAAATGCTATAAGCAGGCACACCGCAGAGGGCTCGGACCCATGTCCTATGGGGGTCAGATGGATCCCCCCCCCCCCCCCCCCCCCCTCCCGCCCGTATGAGAGCAGTGGCATAGGGGCTCGAGAAAGACTGTTTCAGTAAGAATATTTCGAGTTTTAACCATCCCAACCTCAATACCACCAACATGAATAATAAGTGCATTAGGTAAAAGCCAACAACTACATAGAAACGAAACGTTTAACTTCATTCCATTGGGGACCCCAAACTCCTTTTTACAGCACTAGAAAATGGCTAGGGTCAAGAAATACATTTTTGGAATAGGACCTGCATGACATTCATTGCTTGGCCCAAAAAAAAAAAAAAATGACCAGGATCCAGACCACACATTTATGATCACCTAAATGATGGGGGTAATACCAAAAAAATAAGTCCAAATAAACAATTTGTTTATAATGAGCCCAATGTTTTTATAATATTCCAGAGAAGAATCTAACATATTAGCTTCTGCAGCTTCTCCAATCTTAAATGAATGTGGAAAGGAATAAAGAGGCAAATTCAACACACAGAAACACTTAACAGTTTCAAATTTAAATCTAGTTCAAAAGGACAGATCCTGATGAATGAGATGGAAACCAGGAGAAACAAGCCTAAAGCCTGATACACAAAGTATTTTTTCGTTCAACCCAGCGGGCTGAATGGGAAAAAAATAAAAACAATAAAAACGTGCTCACTGTACAGATTATGCAATGTTATTACATCAATCTCCCCACTGAGCTATTGTGTTATGACAGGGGGACTGCATCTCCAGGGGAACACTCAGATCAGCATTGGCTGCCAGCGCTGATCGAATGCTAATGTCCCCAAACAAAACTACAACTGGAAATAGTTCAAGCAGAACTAAATTCTTTAACAATATCTGCTTGCCATGCAGTATACAGCTGGGCCACAAAACTGATGATCTCCAAAAGCCAATGCATCTGCATATAAACCAAAAGCATCAAAGTAAATAAAATCATCCTGGCAGAAAGTAAAACCAATAAATTCAAGAAGAAACTGATCCCAAACTAAAAGGTGATCTCTCACAGAAAGTGGAAGTTTTACATAAGAAAAGCGGGATTTAAGACCTTTCAAAGACCATGGAAAACTCCTTCCAACCCATTGAAATAACACAGGGGATGTGAAGGCTAACAGACTAAAGATCCTCCAGGTATACTTTTTTTTTTTTTTTGTAAAAGGATGTTAATGTCCTGATCATATAAATCTTTCCCATGGGAAGACAGAATTGCAGAGTAACAGAGTTGGTGAACATACCAAGGAATTCAAGTTTAGTGCAGGGTTAAATAGCTTTTCTACCAAAGAAAGTAGTGATAACTAAACTAAAGAACCTATTACTTTCACCCATTTTGCTGAAAGGCAGGGTAGCAGACTCACCAACAGACTGTGGAAGTTCAGGAGTATTGTTGCAGTGTTGCCAAGACGCTTCATCTACAGGCAAAGAAGAATGCTTGCCATGACCCTTGGTAGACATGAATCCATGGACCACATGATTGGCCTTAACACAATTGCTATATGCGACCACTCTTAGTCCTTGCCTCTGGTGAGCCATTCTCTCTCCTGGCATATAGCATTGGCTTCCCTCCACTGGACCATGCGGGATGCTGGATGCTGAGGCACATATCCTTTGAAGCTCCTTCTTTCAGGCAACATACTCTTTCCTTTTGCTGTGGGAGACTGTAACCTCTTAATGAAAATTGATGATCTGCTTGGTCAGGAAAAGCCAACTCCACCTAATTGCACTTGGCATGACCCTTGGTAGGCATATCTCATGGTCCACAGACCGCATAACTGGTCTAACATCATCGCTATGGATAATCACTCTTGGTCCCTTACCTCTGGTCAGCCTCTCTCCTTGTAAAGCAAGTAGGCTGGATGAAGCAGTTGGTTCAGATTGGCACATCACTGATGACACTGTTCTTTTGTCGTTCTGCTGGCAGAATTCCTCACTGTGGCAGGAGATGTAGGAGAATATGGTCTCTGGTACCTTCTTGAGGGTCACACTGCATATCCAAAATTAACAGCTTCAGAACCAGCACTTTGACAGAAGTTGAGACTGTCATCTGTCACAGGAGGCGAGGCTGAAGATGGAGCTAAAGACACAGGGACAGACTGAGCGATGTAATAGATATTCTCAGCCATTCCTCTCTAGTATCCCCTGCCTTCTCCAGCATCATATGCATCTGCTCCTTTGTAAATTACATCTCTGAAGAGCCCGTGATGACGCAAGCAATAGAAGATAACTTGTGATGCAGAAGTATTTACTTTGACTACTGCACCTTTAGAGTAAAAAATAAAATAATAATGGTCAGCAGCTTGAGCTATAAATGACAGATAAGCACGTAGAGACTTGAGAATGCTAGCTCTTTGGTTATAGATTGAGCCATCATAACCAATGAGGTTGCTAGGCAAGTGCTGGAAAAAAAAATAAAAAAAATAAAGGGTGCCTCTGTACCATCCCATGTGGTCCCCCTCTATTCAATGTAGCCCCATGACATAGTCATACAGGCAGAACGGCATCACAGTTGTCTTGGGTAACCTCTGGTCCCAGGGGCATCTGCTGCTCTACTAAATGTTGCTATGGGTGACAACTTATCTGTGAACATATTGTTTGGTCTGCCCACGACAGATGTTTTTTTCATGCAAATGTGATTAATATCTTGACATTTAGAATGATTTAGACAATATGGAGCTATTCTCAAGAATGAATGCCCTTCTGGGTGTGTTACATTAAGTTTGACTCCAAAACATTTTTTTTTTTTTTCACATAATTGTAAAAAAAATCTTACTCTATGGCAATATAATTAGTTAAACCCCCAGAACATTATACATTTTCTGAAAGCAGAGGCCCTGCAGAATAAAATGGTGATGGTTGCATATTTGTATGCCACTTGATATTTGCACATCTTATTAAATTCACATTTTCAGGAAAACACAAAATACAATGCATTTTAGGTCAAAAACATAAAATGCAATACTCATTTTTTTGTTAAAATATTAAAGATGAGGTTGCATGGAGTAAATTGATACTAAACATGCCAATGCCTTAAAACGACATGTGCCCGGGGGCGTGGCCTGCTGCGGACCGGGATGACAGCCTGAGTTCCGAGCTCCACTCCACGGCCTGGATACCGGCAACACACAGCAACGATCCTCTCCCCAGCTCTTACCAGCAGAGCGGGGAAGGTGCAGGGACGAACGGGGCATGTCGAAACAGCGGTATAATCCGCCCAAACCCCGCCGCTTAACGGATTTCCATCCGACGGCCGCCGCTATGCAGAAGCCCCAAGATGGCGCCGACTCTCGCAACCCACAGCACGTTGTCTCCGTGCCCTCGTTGGGCCATCGCACAGCACTGCACACATCACAGGAGGAAGCTCTGGACTCCCTGAGAGACACCATGGACACTCTCCCCCCTCCGGTGGACTCCCCAGGGCACCTCATGGCTGATAGAGGTAAGAGACTGGCTACCTCCCCCGCACACTCCCCAAATAAAGCTCCGCATGCTAAAAAGCAGCTTTGGTCTGCAGTTGTGGCCGGGACTCATGGATCTCACACTACCCCATCCCTGGCTGCCATGCCTGCCTCAGACAGCACAGTGTCAGAAACCACACTGAAAAACATGCTGCTTACTTTGCAGCAAGACCTACACAGGGAGCTTCAGATCTCCATTTCCCAGATGCATGATTGCATTGATTGCATTGATGAACGCACTGACACGCTTGAAGAAAATCTTCAAGATTACTCCAAAGCACATAACAAAATGCTGGATGTGCAAGACCATCATACGGAAGAACTCCGACACATAAAAATGAAACTGGCCGATTTGGAAGATCGTTCCAGACGAAATGATATTAAGTTCAGAGGCATTCCCGAATCGGTCATGCCAAGCGACCTGACTCCATATTTGCAACAACTCATATCGTCCTTCCTCGCCTGACCGCACGCGACATGCTCATAGATCGAGCCCATAGAATTGCTAAACCGTCACGTCTCCCAGATGACATCCCCAGGGATGTTTTGGACCGTATACATTTCTTCCAGGTCAAAGAACAAATACTTTCCTCCGCACGAAGCCTGAAATCCCTGCCAGCCCCCTATGCCTCCATTAAGCTCTTCACTGACCTGTCGCCGGCCACAATGGAGATGCAACAGGGCTTTCTCTCCTGTAACCTCTATCCTCCAGCAGAAAAACATAACATACAAATGGGGCTTCCCTACCAAGCTACTGGTCACCCATCAACAAAAAATCATTCCAATCCTCACCCCGAAGGATGGATATAAAAAAAACTAACCAATTGGGGCCTCCTCCCTCTTCCCCCAAGAGACACAGGTCAATCAAAATCCTCCGGCTCACCATCTGAATCCACCAGAAACACTGCAACCAAACTGGCGGAAAAAACCTGACTATACTAATACCACTGTCCCCCCAGAGCTACCATATCCAGCCTGGGCGGTATACCTTTGTTCCTTTCCTCCATCCCCCAGGTTATAAGTGTGCTGAGCACACTCTTTGTGACATTTCTCACTGCTTTATATTGTATTTCCGTTCAATAGCTGTTTTTTTCCACTACCTTGTCTGGAATATTCTTAACATAAAGCTATTTGCTGTTGCCTCCTCATAACTAATTTTTTTTTTTTTTTTTTACTTTTTCACCTTTTCTTTATTCCGATTTCCTTATCCATTTGTAGGTGTGGTCTCTCTCTACCTGCTCGCATCTCCCTCATAATACATCTATCATGTCCCTCACGATCACCTCACTAAATGTTAAAGGCCTCAACACTCCCTTTAAACGCAACCTATTATGGAAGGAAGCAATGCACCAACATGCAGATATCCTCTGCGTGCAAGAGACACATTTCTCTAAACCTAAGCCACCCCAGTGTAGCAACAAAAAATATCCCCACTGCTTCTTCGCTAACGCCCCAAAAAAAAGAGGGGAGTTATGATTGCTGTGAGCGCAAACATTAAATTTACACTACACCACTGCGAATGCGACGAGGGTGGCAGGTTCATCATCCTCTCAGCCACCTTTGACGGCCGCCAACTCACCCTAGTCAATATATATGCCCCTAATGGCGCCCAAAAAAGTTCTACTCCACCCTCTTCGCCAAACTAGCCCCCTATAGATCTTCGTCTCTGATAATTTGCGGAGACTTTAATGAAATTGACCATACGTTGGATACAACTAGTCCTTCAAGAAGCAGGCCCTCAGCATTGGCTTCTCTCCTTCAGCGTGAGGATCTATATGACTCTTGGAGATGCATGCATGATTTAGAGAGAGACTACATCTTTTTTTCTCCTCCTCACCAGTCTTACTCTTGGATTGACTTATTTATCACGGACAAACACTTACTCCAGTCTATTGAAGCCTCCCACATAGGCACAATATCGTGGTCTGACCACGCTCCGGTCACAATTAAATTGGCTTCCCCATTTCAAACTCCTAGGCATACGGTCTGGAGGCTTAACACCTCCCTCCTTAATGACCCCAATTTTGAAACCGAAATACGCCCTGAGATTGAGACTTATTTCCAACAAAATGTCAACTCTGTATCTGATCACGCCATTGTATGGAACGCACATAAGGCTTGCTTACGAGGTCTTTTTTATTAAACTTGGATCACAGGCAAAGAAAGCATTCACGCATGACAGAAACCCTATTAACAAAAATCTGATCACTAGAATTCACCAATAAGAAAACCCCGTCGGTCATCTCCTCAGAACTTAAAACCCTCCGGCTCCAGCTCAGCGACCACCTTTGTAAAAACTTTGACTACTACATTAAAAGACTGCGACTGATAACCTACTCCACAGCCAATAAACCGGGGGCCCACATGGCTAGACAATTTAAGAAGCAACTAGCTAACAAAAAGATTACTTACCTCACTAACTCCCAGGGTAAACGCCTGACTAACCCACTCGACATTGCAAATGAATTTGGAAATTTCTACACAAAATTATACAACCTATCAGAATCAGATCCCCTTCCACCCCCCTCCCAACAGGACATTGCCAAATTCTTATCTTCCATCTCCCTTCCTTCCCTCTCCCCGACACAACTTGTACAACTGGAAAATCCTTTTACGCACACTGAGATCCACAAACTAATCCAAAACCTTCCTCTGCATAAAGCTCCAGGCCCCGACGGACTACCTAGCGAATACTACAAGCAATTTCCCCAACTGTTAGTGCCCCACTTATGTGATATGTACAATCAATTCGCCACCACAGGAGTGCTACCGAAAGAATCCCTCGATGCCTTAGTAGTCACCATCCCTAAACCAGGTAAACCCCCCAGACAATCCAGCCAACTACCGTCCTATCTCCCTCCTAAACACAGACACAAAACTGTACGCTAAGCTACTCGCACAACGACTTTCCCAGATTATACACCCTGATCAAGTTGGATTTATGCCTGGTAGACAAACGTCCGATGGAACTAGAAGATTTATCGACCTAATCCAATGGACAGAATATACTGGAACGCTAGAAGCAGAGAAGGCATTCAACAGAGTATATTGGCCCTATATGGAGGCAGTCCTCCACAAATTTGGAGTGTCTGGCACGTTTCATAGTGCCATAATGGGCTTGTATTCCCATCCATCAGCACATATATGGACCTCAGGAGTAGTCTCCCAACCTTTCCAAATCACCAATGGCACCAGACAAGGGTGCCTGCTATCCCCATTGATTATCGTCCTGGTGATGGAGCCGTTAGCACAGACCATACGATCGGATCCAAAGATCTCTGGAATAAAAATCGGAGATGTTGATCACAAAATTGGCCTCTACGCCGATGACGTGATTATAGCCTTGACTGATCCCCTTTCCTCTCTTCCAGCTGTACACACAGTCTTAGAACAATTTAGCAGAATATCCATGTATAAACTGAACCACAGTAAATCCCTCATGCTGGACCTTGGTCTAGATCCGCAAACATCAAAATCAATTTATTCTACCTTTCCCTTTGCCTGGGCCCCGAACTCCTTTCTTCCTTACTTAGGAATTCATTTGACATCCCCTAGCCGAATGCTAATTAGAACCAACCTAGAAGACCTCGTGGGCAAACTTGCTAGCCTAATTAAGGACCTGAGCCAAATTCCGGCCTCTTGGGCTGGAAGGATAGCTCAGTCTAAAATGTATCTGCTCCCGCATGTCCTATACTTTTTTCGAACCATACCCCTCCCACTGATGCAACATCAACTTAAAAAACTCCAGGGGCTTAACAATTTCATTTGGCAACAAAAACGCCCCAGGGTGAGGAAGTCTGTTACTGACTCCAGTTTTCTCTGGAGGCCTAGGAACGCCAGATGTCCAGGCTTACTACCGAGCTTCCATTCTAGACCAACTGAAAACTTGGTGGTCGAACAATCGTCATTCAAATTGGAAACGGATTGAAGCCACCCTACTGCACACAAATCCTAAACTTCTTCTAGCAGCCACCTGGCTCAACCTCCCTCCTCAGCGCTACCCACTCGACACCATCACAGCTTCCAAAAAAACATGGACTGCATTAATACAGTCGACGATTGGGATCTCAGTGGAAACCTTGGCTAAACTACCCATTGAAGCGCTGCAGCTTATCTCCCCGGATTTACTCCTTTCAGAATGGATCAAAAGAGGCATCACTAACCTTGGCTCGCTCTTCTCGGGAACAACCCTAAAGCCTTTTACCCGTCTCGTGGAGCAATACGATCTGCGCAAACAAACCTTCTTCCTCTACTTAAGGATCAGATCCACGCTCTCCAAGTTACGACACTCAACCTCGGACTGTCTCTCACTCCCCTTGCTCACACATTATAAACTTGAAATACCCAAATGCAAAGGGATCTCTGTGATATACAAGCTCCTTACCATACCTCCCTTGGACCTTCTCTCCCCTAGCATACACTACTGGTCCCCTCTAACAGACCAGCCATCTACGCAGTTACAATGGCAAAAAGCCCTCTTACTACCCCTACGCTTATCCCACTGTATTACTCACTGGAAATCTGCACAAAAGCTATTTCATAAATGGTATTTCACCCCAGAAAGACTGGCTAAAATATACTCAAACACCTCGCCCAAGTGTTGGAGAAACTGCGACAAAACGGGATCCCTACTACATATTTGGTGGGAATGCCCTTTGTTGAAGATCTACTGGGACAAAGTTAAAAGCCTCATCCTCTCAATTTCTGGAGTGGCCCTTCCAATATCCCCACTGGATCTACTCCTGGGACTTAACATCCCCAGTTGGCCTAATCCTCTCCGTACTCCGGTAACCCATATACTTATTGCAGCAAGACTGGCAATTGCAAGAAGATGGAAATCGGCCCAGCCCCCTACATTGAAAGAAGTCATTCAAATACTCAATCAGAACTTTCAGATGGAATACTTTTTTGCTAAAGCTAACCACTCCACAAGTCGCTTTCACAAATCCTGGGAGCTCTGGATTACAAACCCTAGAAGCGCACCTCTACACTGACCATCCCCAACGATTACCTCCCACATAAGATCTGTATGCTCTCTCACAAATAACATTCAGTGACTAAATCTGTATTTATAGCTATGCTCCTCTGCCTTTCTTCCCCCCCCCCCCCTTTTTTTTTTCTCTCTCTCCTCCTCTCTCCCTTCCTTCCCCTTCCTCTATATAACTATGTTTCGCTGTCAACCTCACAAGATTCTATTGTACCTCCTCCGATACTAAGCGTCTAGATACCTTGCTTTTGTTATCGCCTTTTTCTATATAATGACACCGGGTTATGCCCTTTTGGTGATGTTTGTTTTGCTATGTCGAAAACTCAATAAATGTTAAGTTTAAAAAAATTAATAAAAAACTATATGTGCCCGCAATATTGCAAAAAAAAAAAAAAAGACAGTGCCCAAATATCACACTAGGTGGCATTTTAAAAGATTTTACAGCTCATTATTCTCATGCTGCAATTTGTGGAGATGTCACACGTGTGGTGCACGTGCGCACCCGGGGCTTGGGCCTGCATATGTGTGTGAATATATTTTACTAAAACATTTTTTATTTTTGCTTGATTTCTATCACAAGGAGTTAATAAACACCTGTGTGACAGCACTGAGCAGGTGACCGGTACTGTTTATGTGGAGACCCCAATGTCTCCCCTCACCTTCACACCATCTAACCAAGTACAGTTTGTCTTTGTTAGATGTGTCCTGTACTGGCTAGGAAATGGTTCATCTGAAACCAGACATACCTTACAGTTTTATTGTTTACATGCAAGTTTAAGTAAGAGCAGGAAATCTCAGGAACCACAAGAGGGGGACCACACTGCCAGCTTTGTTTAAAGTGATCGGCAGCTATGGAGCCGGGAGTTGGCAAAACATAACCTGCAGCAGCCATCAGCTTATGATTAAAGGTTCACTTTTTTTTTTTTTTTTTTTTTTTTATGTATGTAGTACGGCTGAACTGCTTAAGGATCTGCCAGGGCTGGGCTCAGCCCTTCCTTCTCAGAGCTCTGTGCTCAGCTGTTGGTTCATTGTTGGTACTCTTCATTCCACAGGGACATACCTGGTCTTCATTTCCTGCTCGTCAGCTAGCCCTGCTGGCTATTTAAAGCCTGGATCAGATCTCCTGTGCCTTCGCCTGGTCAACCTCTGGATACTCTGCTTTGTTTTTCTGTTAAAGACTTTTGCCTGGCTGACTTCCCTTCTGGTTCCTTATCCGGTTTACTGCCTCTACTACGCTGATCTCTGGATTCCTGTTTCACTGGCTTGTTCCAACTACCCGCTGTAGTTACCAAACCCTGGCTATGTTTTGACTATGTTTGTACCATTTTATTAAAGTGTAATTTCTACTGCACTTCTGTCTGTCTGATTCATGATTCCTGACAGGATCAGCTCCAACAGAGCATAATCAGAAATGGCGATGGGTAATTCTGTATATCAGGTATTTTATGCAATCGATCTGTGGATGTTAAGATAGTCTAATCTGGATAGTCTTGTGTGAATTTGATTGATGGGAATACTCTGTGATCAAGATGCTTTTCTCTCCAACTCACTTTTAGGCTAAGTGAGTTTGCATCCCTTTGATCATTCCTTTAAATCCAGGGGGTGCATTCAAGTGCAACTAAATCTATCTAGCAGTGAATTATTTACTCTATTATAGTCACCTCTAAAGATGAGGTTGCCCCAACTGTGCACACCCTACCCAAGCATTGGTTTAAACTGCTTACAACAAATGGAGGAGGTAGGTAAACATGGGATTTCCCCTTTCCCCTTCTACTAATTCTGGGGAATCCTGACTTATCCCTCTGGCCTGATTGTCAGCTAACCAAATACAGAAATCAGCCTTTTCATCTCAAGGTCCACTATGGATCCTTCTTTTTCATTTTCTAAGATCCTTGCCAAATGGCTCACCAGTTTTCAGTGGCCACTAACACAATTTGAAATGTGAATGCCAGTCCACTGGTCCGATAACACACGTTCACGCTTACATACAATGTACTGCTTTCAGAACTATCACAAACTCCACTCTGATTTTAGACCCATTGAAAGCAGACCATCAAACACGCTTTTTCCCCACATCCTGAACTAAAACACACACCACTTCTTTTTTTTTTTTTTTTTTTTTTTTTTTTATAAGCAATACATACCAGGAGTCTGGATACAAAAACATCATTGGTGAACCCCCACAATACTACATTCAATATACCCATGGAGATGTAGCCCAGCACACGTTGTGACATATTACATATCTTCCTGTTATGCAAATCAAATTTCTGGAAACAAGTTTGCACATTAGTACACAAATTCAGACTGCCTCAACCCAGAAGAACATGAATTCTTCCTTTTTCATCATAACAATATTCCTTTCAATGTTTCCTAATGCATTTAGTTAACAGAGCCTGTGAATGCCTATCATTATGGAAACCTCCTTCTCCACTTTCTATGCAACATTGGTGCTGCCGCAAAGAAGATATTAACTTGATGGAAAACTTTGCCAGCTCCCTCAAAGACTAATTCCAAGTTTTGAACCACATGGTTCTATTGGGTATACTTTTTTTTATGCAAACACCTGTCCTATCCCATGTAACTCTGACTGAAAGAAAGCATAACAAAGTCGACACATGACTTTTTAAAACCTGCCTTCGAGCAGTACTCACCTTCACCTTACAGTGATGCAACAGTTACATACCTTATCAACCACTGGCGTCTTCAGTGTGCCAAAAGTCAGCATCTTGATTGGCTGCTGGGAGACAGGGTTGATGTCATGTTGCACATGGGCTCGGGTATCCATCATTCCAGCACAACATTAACAGCTCAGTTTTAATTCAATAAAAGTGAGCAGGCAGGTGAGTGTGGTGTTGCCGAAGAGACATGGCACGTCTCTTCTGCAATAAGGGACTGCCTGTTTGCAGTCTTAAAAAATGGTTTAGTTCCACTTTAACTACCCCCCCCCCCCCCAACAAAAATACTTTCAAGCCATATGCTGTAAATAACTGAAATGACTGTCACATTTGCTTTTGCTCTTAAAGTGGAACTAAAGCCCCGCTGTAAAAACAAAACAAAAACAAAGAAAAAAAAAACAGCAAGGCAGTCTTTTTTATTGCAGAAGAGTCTTACACTGTCCAAAAAAATAAAATAAAAATAAAAACCCTTGCCTGCTCTGTCTCTTCTGGCACTGGAAACTTGGCTCCTTTATCAGCCATGCCCAGTTTCCTGCTGCTGGACTACAAGAGATCAACCCCCTTTTACATTTCCAGAACAATCAGGGCCAGTATTCTGTAGTTCAAATCAGGAGTAAGCAGACATGACAATGTTTCTGCTCTACAGATACAGTACAGTGAGTCGGCTTTGTCACCGTTAAACAGGAAATGTGTTACTGGCAAGATCACAAGGTCCAAAAACAAGTTAAATTCCTGGAAAAAATAATGTAGTCCCTGCATCTTGAAACTAGTGTCAGGTCACCTGATGTCATAGGATGCGCACGGTTAAAGCACTCCGGCGCACAGCTGTGTGCAAGAGGAATAAACGAAAGCACACAAGCACACACACACAGGGTGTGACCCCTCGCTGACCTATAAAGGAAGTGAGGTCATCCAAACACACTGCTGGTTTGTCTTCAGCTTCCTGTGATTCCCATGTCTGCTTCTGTTATCTGTATTACCCGTTGTGACCCGGATTGCCTTATCGACCTCGCTGATCTTCTCCTGACCCGACCTCTGGCTTGATCTTGGACTCCTGCTTTCTAACGTGTTTGACCCTCAGCCTGCATCTGGACTTACCTGCTGTCTCCTGTGTTCGACCCCCGGCTTGTCTTGGATTATCCTTCTGTCTCAGCGTTCCTGGTACTTGTCTTCTGATCTGGACTGTGTTTGACCCCTGGCCTGTCTCCTGGATTCTGTCTTTGCCTTACGGACTTGCTACCATTGCTTTCGGACCTTCCCACGGGACATCACCTCTCAGCTCTGCTCAAGCTACCTGCTGATCTGCTAGCAAGTGACTGTCCTACTGGTAGCTTGTGCCTCTTGGTGCAACCACTCTCTGTGCCACTTTCAGGGGTGGTCTGCGCCGAGTCGCAACAGCGACCGCTCTCGGCATCTTGGCCTCGGTGAGTACATTTATATGATACCTGAGGTCAGGTGACAGATGCACGCTGTTGGGGTCAGGTGTGTACCTCTAAGGTAGTGGACCCTATCCCTGACTGCTGCAGATAGAGCTCTGGGTTGTTCAGGAAAGCTGGTCCACTGGACCACCAACACAGATCTCACTGGGAACTAGAGCATACGATTCCCCAGAGTGTGGGGTCTAAGAGCCAGCAGGTGTTCACCAGAGCCTCTAGTGGTGAGGGTGGACTGCGCTGCAACCCGCTCCAAGTTGGGGCCCCAAGGTCTCCCAGCTCACGGTAGGCTACAGGACAATAGAGAGGAAGCAGCAGCCCAGGACAACGAAGGATAGTCAGGAGATAATCCAAAGGGTGGGG
>NW_027507784.1:221022006-221042006 GCF_037356315.1 Lithobates pipiens
TGTATTCTTTCAATCTGAGGGAGATTCCACTTATGTCCGTGTCCTCCCGTATAGCTGCAGCTAAAGGTTCCAGGCATACTATAAACAACAAGGGAGAAAGAGGGCATCCCTGTCTAGTACCATTACTGTGTGTAAAGAGTGGGGATCTATAAGATGCCAGTTGGACTTGGGACGTGGGAAGCGAGTATAAGGCCTGCAGAGCTGACAGGAAAGAACCAGAAAAGCCAAAACGCTGGAGCGTAGCAAACATGTAAGGCCATCCCAGCCTGTCAAAGGCTTTTTGTGCGTCTAAACTCAAAACGATGGCAGGGCGGGATGTTTTATCGAGCAAGTCTATGAGGTCAATGGTACGTCTAGTGTTGTCCCCAGCCCGTCTACCCAAGACAAATCCCACCTGGTCGTTGTGGACCAGGACGGGGATCATTAAGGAAAGTCTATTAGCTAAAATTTTGGTGAAGATTTTATAATCGGAGTTAAGTAAGGCTATGGGTCTGTAATTATCCGGTAGGGTAGGGGATTTACCCGGTTTCAGGATAACTGTGATGTGTGCATGGAGGAACTGAGAATGAGGTACAATGCCCTTCTGTAGGGAAGTAAAAAGACTTCGCAGATGAGGGCTTGGTGTCGGAAGAAAAGTTTTATAATAAATATAGGGAAGCCCGTCGGGACCCAGGGATTTATGGGACGGGAGGTCTTTTACAACCGCTGCCAATTCTTCTGGCGTGACGGGAGCATTAAGGGTATCTACTTGTGAGGAGGACAACACTGGCAGTTTCAAGGAAGCGCAGAAATAATCAAAGCTGTCTTGAGAGAACATGTGATTGGGATCTGAAGCTAGGCAATTATATAATTTTTTGTAGAAAGCACCAAATACCGTATATACTCGAGTATAGGCCGACCCGAATATAAGCCGAGGCCCCCAATTTACCCCCAAAAAACTGGAAAACTTATTGACTCGTGTATAAGCCGAGGGTGAGACATGGCTGTCCATTCCTGTGTGTCCGTCCATCCCTGTGTGTGTGTCCGTCCATCCATCCCTGTGTGTGTGTCCATCCATCCATCCATCCCTGTGTGTCCGTCCATCCATCCCTGTGTGTGTATCCATCCATCCCTGTGTGTGTGTGTGTGTGTGTGTGTGTGTGTGTGTGTGTGTGTGTGTGTATTCATCCATCCATCCATCCCTGTGTGTGTGTGTGTGTGTGTGTGTGTATCCATCCATCCATCCATCCATGTGTGTGTGTGTGTGTATCCATCCATCCATCCATCCATCCGTGTGTGTGTGTGTGTGTGTGTCCGTGCAGCCTTGTGTGTGTGTCCAGCCTACCTGTGTCCCAAGCCTCCGTCCCGAGCCGCCGTCGTCCCGAGCCTCCTCTGTTCCGTGCCTTCCGGTGTCCCGTGCCTCCTCTGTCCCGTGCCTCCTCCGTCCCGTGTCGTGCCGATGGATCGCCGCTCTTCTCGGCGGCCATTCTACGATTCAAAAGCTGCGCCTCCGTCCTCCGCCTGTGATAGGCGGAACACTCAATTTCCCAGCAGCCTGTGTTCCGCCTATCACGGACATCCTCTCATACTCGTCCGTAGTATGAGAATGAACGGATGTCCGTGATAGGCGGAACACTGACTGCTGGGAAATTCAGTGTTCCGCCTATCACAGGCGGAGAAGGAGGCGCGGCTTTTGAATTTTAATGTCCGCCGTCTGTCTGCTCGATACGCTGATCGAGCAGTCAGACAGCGGTGACTCGAGTATAAGCCGAGGGGGCACTTTCAGCCTCAAAAAAGAGGCTGAAAATCTCGGCTTATACTCGAGTATATACGGTACTTTAGACATCGTTAAGGGGCAGTAAGTCGGAGTGCCGTCTGACTGTATAAGGAGATCAGGGTAGGAATGAAATGGACGTGGATTTAGCTTGTTCACCAACATCCTATGAGGCTTGTTGGCAAACTCATAAAATTTCTGTTTTGCCCAAAGAAGAGCCTTAGAACATTTATGCATATCTAAGGATTTTAACCGTTCGCGTAGAGAGGTCACTGTGCGAAGACGAGGCACCGATGGGGAGGACAAAAGCAGAGCCTCAGCTTTTTGCAGTTGTGAAAGAATGTCCAGTCTCTGCGCAGCCGAGTCCCGCTTAAGGCGGGAGCCAGCCGAAATACACAATCCTCTGAAAAAGGCCTTGTGGGCCTCCCAAAGGGTGGACACATCTCGCACTGACCCTTCGTTAAGTAGAAACAATTCGGCTAAACTCTGGGACAAATGGGTTGCAGTGACCGGATCACGGAGGAGAAAATCATTGAGTCTCCAGTGGCAGGTCCTGGGTGTAGAGGAGAGGGCGAGGTCGAGCTGAACCGAGGCATGATCCGACCATGGTATGAGGTTTAACTCCGAGGCTACCGCCGACGTTAGAAGAGGCGCCGTAACAAAGATGTAGTCCAATCTGGAGTACATCTTGTGGGGGGGGGGGGAGTAGAAGGAGAATTGCCGGTGCATATTGTGTTTAATCCTCCAGATGTCTAAAAATTATGGGACCTAATGAGTTTGCGAAACGCAGTAGATTGACGTTCCGTTTTTGAGGAGGGGTTGTCTGAGAACAGGGTCTGTCTATCCCTCCTAGCGGACATGGTCATATTAAAGTCCCCGCCGATGATCATGAATGGCTGGGCATATGTGCCCAGGTTACCCAAGACCTCAGTAAGAAAATGAATCTGACCCGAGTTGGGAGCATAAACATTAATTACAGTAAGAGAACGAGATAAGTAGTCACATTCTAGGAGAATGTATCTTCCCTGCGGGTCAATAAGTGAAGACTTAACCCGTAGCGGACAAGTCTTTTTAATCCGTATCGCCACCCCCGCTTTACCAGAGGGGTCAGAGGCCATAAAAGAGACCGGAAAATGTTTGGCAGCAAATTTGAGAGAGCCCCCTGGGCGAAAGTGAGTCTCCTGGACAAGGACCACGTCTGCGTTTGAGGATTTGAACTCCTTCAAAGCTAACCAACGCTTATGAATTGAGTTCAAGCCCTAACGTTGTAAGTAAGTACCCTCAAAGCCATCGTGTATAAAACAGTGGCAGCTTAAAGTACCCATAATATACACACAATAAACAGATATAACCGTACAAACCAAGAAAATATTGGGTCACATGGTGTATCCTAGGAATGAAAAGCAAATGAAGGCATATAATAACAACAATGCATCTATGGAGTGAAAAAAAGGGCATCAAAATTGAGAAATAAGTGCAAGAAAGGCCAAAAAAAGGCCTGAAAAATAGAAAAAAAAACAAAAACATTAGTATTAGAAAAAAGGCCTGGGGGGTAAAAACCACCCAGGAGTCCACAGCCGTAGCCGCGGAACAAAAGGAGGCACATCAGGGGTTCCAGCTCATCTGGAGACACCCCACCACCTTCCAGCAATAGTTACAGGTAATAAGAACAGTATACTGTAGTCCCAACAACCAAAAACGGGCAGTAGAAAAGATATAACCCGTAACTAAAGTTGCAAACACCCCTTGTTAAGGAGAAAGCATGGTGAGATAGGGGCCGAGGCCGAGGCCAACCAAACACTGCACATGGAAGTTCTCATCAAGGAGGGAGTCTAGGATGTAGGTTACACTGGGGGGTAGAAAAGGACTTCTGCGATTTCTGGCGTGCTGGGGTCCAAATCCGAGCAGGGATGGAGGAGGGTCTGGGCGTCGTCGGAAGCGGCATGGGATCCTCGTCTGGTAGCCGTGGTAGGCCCAGGTTGCGTATGAAAGCTTCACTTTCCTGAAGATCTCTCATGGAGTATTGAGTCCCATCTTTAGTAGCTGAAAGGCGGAAGGGGAACCCCCAGCGATACGGGAACTGATGATTCTGCAGATGAGCAGTCACGGGGCGAAAACTACGACATTTGGCAACAGTGATAGGGGATAAGTCACAGAAAATTTGTATCTTGGACCCTTTAAATTCCAAACGAGACTTGTTTCGGGTGGCCATGGTCAAAGCTTCCTTGCTGTCGTAGTAGTGGAAGCGTACGATAATGTCTCTAGGGTTGGCCCCAGCGGGGGGCTTTGGGGCCAGGGATCTGTGAGCCCTATCCAATCTCCAGTCTATGTCCGGGATTTTAGGGGCGACAACGTTGAAGAGGCTGAGTAGGTACAGTTTGATCTCTCCCTCACTAACGGCCTCAGGAACACCTCTAATACGTAGATTTTGGCGACATTCCCTATTCTCCAGGTCTTCCTGTTGGGACTGGAGCTGAGAGACAGATTGCTTCAGACCGGTGTTGTCTTCTTCTAAAACGTGTAGATACTGTAACAGGTCATTAAATTTGGTTTCCAGGACGTCAGTCCGTTCTCCAATCTGAGCAAGCTCCCCCCGCAATTCATGGGCCAGTTTACCCATTTCCTTAGAAACATTGCTTGTCAGGTCTTGCAGGAGAGCTTGCAGTTTATCGACAAGTACTTCAACTGTGACATGGGCGGACATCGTGTCTGAGTGGCTATGTGACAAAGAGCTTGTTGTCTTGTACCGATACTTGGGAGGCCACTTGTGCATATGTGAAAGAACCTGGAGAAGGAGCAGGGGAGGCCGGCCTGCTCAGAAATCGA
This sequence comes from Lithobates pipiens, assembly GCF_037356315.1. Classification (NCBI taxonomy): domain Eukaryota; kingdom Metazoa; phylum Chordata; class Amphibia; order Anura; family Ranidae; genus Lithobates; species Lithobates pipiens. Next base: position 221,026,586 of record NW_027507784.1, read on the forward strand.
TCTAGAGTCTGTGAGGGCCGCAAATCCGGTGACAGAGACTGAGCAAGGTGTTTCGGCCCGTATTTCACCATGAGGCGTTGGGACTAGGCATATATTCAGTTACATGTGGTGCTTCCCATATAGAAGTAGCAACTGTAAGTAGCACGGGAGCATTGGAAGGCGGCTAAGGCCCAAGTAGAGGATGGATGGGCCGGTGGGCAAAAAAAAAAAAAACGTGCGGCGGGCGAGGATGGACAAGGATAGAGCAAGGCCTCGACAGAGCTCCACTCGGGCACCTGATAGATATATTTTGCAGATATTCATGCAATGAGCCAGTTTTTGTGTAGTGAGATGAAGAGATTGTTTTAAAGTTGACACCCCTCTGTTCTGTTATGAGTTTATCTTTCATACGTACTTGTCTAAAATCTTTCAACGTTGGCAAAATAAATCATGAATGCCTAGGTGAAAATTTTTGCACTTTGTTTAGTCTGGAAAATATAGCTAGACTGAGGTTCAGCTCCTAACAGTTTAGACAAGGGTTAACTATGCAACTAACCTACAGTATGGCAGCTATAGTTGGCATTTCTGCAAAGTCTTTATTTTCCTCCACTTCTGTCTCGGGTGCAGACACTAATAAGCCAGCCATAGATCAAAATTTGGCCTGCTCTGTGGGAACTGGACACATTTAGTTCCATATATGGGCAGCCTGGTTGTACTGGCACTGATCTATCAGCCAGCTTCAGCACAACCAGCCTTTTATTTTTTATTTTTTTATTTATTTTTTTGATCTCTGCTGGTGGATGGCTATAGCCACAGCAGTGGTCCTTGTATTCTGACAGCTGCAAAACCTCTTGCTGTCAGCTTACAGTATCACAGTGGGAGGGATTCCCACATCAACACAGTGTGTTAATGGTGAAATCAAGCAATATTCTATCCTTCGACCTGTGCTTAAAATAAACACAATTGGTTAATGTATGGCCTGCCATATTTTAATAGAAGAGTATATGATCGGCACCAGGAGGTCATCTACACTGTGAAGTTTTTTTTTTTTTTTTTTTTAGCAAACAGGTAGTGTATCTGTAACCTTAAATTGTTTACAAATTTGAAGTGGTGCTATGCTTCAAAATTAAAATGCAATTTTATATGTAGTTTAAACAAACTGTAATATTATGTGTCTGATCTTTCAAAGTCATTTTTCATTTTTTTATTTTTTTTTTATTTTTTTTGTTTTGCAAAAGTAAAGATGTTACAAACATTTCAAAAGGAAATAAAAACGGAAGTACACAGACTCCTTTTCTGATTTATCAAACTACTACAATACCAAAAAGAATATACCACATTGTTAGTGAAAAGCAAGTAATTATAGATTATAAAGATTATAAATTTCCAGCTGTTTCAAAAGAGAGGAGGATTTCTCTTTTATCACTTCCACCGATATACCTGAAAAATCTCTGTACTATATCATTACTGTCCCCCTTCCTAGTCTGAGGTGTGCGTCTTATAGGCATGGGCCCACAGCTCCCAACGTTTTGTGAATGCCTGTAGTGTTTCTTCCTTAATTTCCATATGTCTGTCATAAGTATAGGAGTAGTTTACCAATTGAAGTACCTCTCCTACTGATGGGGCAATATTGGATTTCCATTTACATGCTATTGCTAGCCGGGCTGCAGGACATGTAGTACTACTGTTCGACAAGGAGGATACAAATCCACGTCCACACTCAATAGGGCCTGTTCTGCTTTGAGCTGATTTAGAATGCCAGTAGTCCGTGCTATTATTCTCGCTATTGCTGCCCAGAAGCTACATAGAGATGGGCAAAACCACATGTGTCAGGTTACCCACCTGTCCACACTATCTCCAGCAAAGGTTGGAGGTGTTACCTTTAAATTTCGCCAATGTATATGCAGTCTTATACCATCTCTGTTGTATTTTCTGGGCCGCTTCTCTAAAGTTGGAGCAGTTTGTGTGGGTACCTGTGTCCATTGAGCCTTTGAGATAGATATGTTTAGATCAGTTTCCCATTTAAGGAGTTGTGTTGAAAGTTGGAAATGTCGTTTGCTATGAAGGTCATTGTATATGTCTGTTATGCCTTTCTTACGTTTGGGTGCCGGTTGCCACATCTGCTCCGACAGATATACATAGGGTGATTTGGTAGTTGCTAGAATGCTAGATACCCTGGCATATGTCACAAATTCTGTCAGGTAGGGCATATGTAGCCTTCAATTGTGTAAACAGTTTTATCTTTCCTTGGTCTATTATCTCATGTACAAATTTAATACCATAATTCTCCCAGTGTATTAGTTTCAAATCTGGGGTGAGGAATATCAATGCAGTTATGGGGATTGATACTCGCTTAATGTTACCCGCTGTGCTCTTGTGCTGGAGGAAGAATTTCCAAGCTTGTAGAGTGACACTTATTGTCGGATGTTGTTTCATTACTTTAGGTTCCGCTACTGTTTGGGAGAAAATTAAGTCTGTCAGGTCCCCCTGTTCTACTTGTGCCTGTTCTATAGTGCGCCAGTCTGTCAGTTCTGGGGAGTGGAACCAGTATTTAAGCTGATCTAAAATTGCTGCTGTGTGGTAATCTCTAAAGTCCAGAACTCCCATGCCCCCTGCTAGTCTGTGCTTGGTGAGGAGGGTGTGTGTACATCTTGCTCTCTTGCATATTATTGTAAAATGACGTTGGGAGCTGTATTGGTAGGGCTCTGAACAAGTATAAGAGCTTTGGGAGTAAGAACATCTTGTATGCAGCCAATCTACCTGACCAGGTTAGGTAACATTTCTTAAGTCTGTTCATCTCTTTTTCAAAGTCCGACACCAACTGCTCAAAATTGTATTTATAGAGCTGTGCGGCAGAGACTGTCATCACCACCCCCAAATACTGAATTGAACTTTCTGTCCACACATGTGAGAGTATATTTTGTAGCTTGGCTTTCAGGTTATGATTCACTACTATCCCCAATATGCTAGATTTGGTGGCATTAATCTTGTAAAATGAGACTGCATTAACATTTTCCAGCACACTATGTACCACCACCAGTGACTGAGCCGTGTCCTCCAATGACAGTATGACATCATCTGCAAATAACATTATAGTATGTTCTTTGAACCCACCTGGATCCCCCTGGTAAGGGAGTTTGATCTGATCCTCCCCGCCAGCGGCTCCATCATTAGGGCTAAGATCAGGGGTGATGGTGGGCAGCCCTGTTTTGTCCCGTTAGTAATAGCAAATTTCTCGGAGAATAAACCTTTTTCGAACACATGAGCTGAAAGTACTGAATATAAAGCCAATATGGCGGAGAGGATCCAACCCTCAAAGCCAAGCTTTGAGAGGACAGATGACAAGTAGCCCCAATGTATAATATCAAAGGCTTTTTCGGCATCCAGGGACAGAAGGCTCACTGCCCCGGGACGTCAAATGGATCAGGTTTAGAATTCTTCTTGTAGCATCCATAGCCTGCCTACCCACCACAAACCCCACCTGATCCGGCCCAATTAACCTTGGTAGTATTTGTGCTATTCTGTTCGCAAGCAGCTTTGCATATACCTTTACATTAACGTTTAATGAGATTGGTCTGAAATTTTGTGCTTTGTCTGGCTCCTTCCCCGGTTTTGGCAGTGCAATCACTGTTGCTTCCAGCAATTTCTGGTGGAAAGGAGGACGAGGAAGCGGCAGCATGGAATACCCTCTGTAAAATTGGAGCGAAGATATCCGTACATCTTTGATAGTACTCAGAGGAGTAACCATCTGGGCCTGGTGATTTGTTCTTTCTTAGGTTAGATATTGTTTTCTGGATTTTTGGGATTGTGAATGGAGCACTAAGCATGTCTTTATCTACTGGGTCTATGGCAGGCAAGGATATGTCGTGTAAGAATTGATCTATCAATTCAGGTGTTGGCTGTGGAGTATTCACATCTTTTTCCAAGTTGTATAGGCTGCCATAATAATTGCTAAATGCATCGGCTATTTCTTTTGGGTTTGTTAATTTGGAGTGTGTGGTGGGGTGGAATAAGTGTGGGATTTTTTGCCTAACTGCTCTGTTTTTTAATTGGTTAGCCATAAGTTTCCCTGCCTTGTTGCCGTGTGTGTAGAAGTTGGCCTTCAGTTTGAAGATGTTACAAGAGTATTGTCTTAGTAGATGTTTGCGTAAGGTATTTCTAACTCCTGTTAATTTGGTGCTTGTAGCTATTGTAGGTGTACTTTTGTTTAAAGATTCTAAATTTTCAATTTCTTTTAAGTTATCATCCCTACTCTCCCTCCTCCTTCTCCCCAGTGTAGCACTTCTCTTGATCAATAGGCCCCTAATAAACGCCTTGTGGGCGTTCCACAGTACAAACAGGTCTACCACCTGGACATCATTTCTGTCTAAGTAGTCCTGGATATATTTTGCTATTTCTTTTGCCTCCTCCGGGTTCCTGAGTAGCTGTCAATCTATTCTCCATCTGTGTTGAAAAATTGTTGCCCACTGATATGGACACTGGAGCATGGTCCGTCCAAGTGATGCTCCCTATTTCTGATTTGGATATATTTTGTCACAAGAATTTGTCCTGCAAGAAAATGTCTATCCTTGAGTATCCTTGAGTAGGAGAGATGCACCCGTGAGAAAAAGAGTAGTCTCTCTCTGTGGAATGATGACCTCTCCATACATTGTATAGACCGGTAGACCGTATGAAGTTGGATATGTCAGGTCTACCTCCCTTTTGAGTTGTGTTGGACATGTCCATTTGTTTATGAATGCAAGTCGCCACATAAAATGTGGCCTAATTTGTGCTTTTGTACTTTTTTCCGGAGTTGGTTCAAAAAGTGTATCTGCCTGGCATTGGGAACATATTTATTGACTATGGTATATACCACATTGTTAATTTTGCATACAAGTATGATATATCTTCCGTTTATATCATAATAGCTGGCTATGTGTTTGAAAGCCACAGTGTGCTTAATCACAATGGCAACTCCCCTATGCTTTTTGGAAGCATTCACATAATAAACGTGTGGAAATTGTCTATGGGACAGGTTTGGATGGTTGCCTTCTCTGAAGTGAGTTTCCTGGATACAGAATACATAATATTTTTGGTTAAGAGCTTCCTTCCATAGCATGTGTCTTTTTGGTGGACTGTTTAGGCCGTTAACATTTAGGGATGAGATTTCAAATGACATTGTGTTGTATATCTGCAACTTCTACTACTAGAGCGTTTGGGATTGGCGTAGGTGTACAGAAAAACAAAACAACAAATTCTTACCCTATTAGTGAACTTCGATGACCGTAGCTGTGCACTCAAGTTGTAAGATCGCACTCTTCAGGTTATGGCGGTTGAATGTTTCCTCCCAGTAGTTAAGTACGGTAAAAGATATTGGAGAACTTGCACTCCAGTGATAGCAGCCAGAGATAGTCCAATAAATCAGTTTCCGAAAGAGAAAGGAAAAAGAAAAACAACAAGTTCAATAATACTACTGAGTCAAAGAACCAGTACAAACAGGAAATCCTAGCGCAAAATTAGGCGCTTTGTTAAAATTTTGTTGTTTCCTAGAAATCTGAGCAGGGATGCAACCTGCTAACTTTGGGGGTTGTAAAGTCATTGGATGCCGGGAGGGCCCTCAAACGCCATGACTGGTCAGTTAAGCTTGGCAGGGCACCAATTTTAAGTGCAGTTTCGTCATGCCTCAGAATAATTTGTTGATTCCTGCATATTTGACATTATCCTCCTGACTCTGAGAGATGATTCCCCATTTCTCCAGTAGTCATAGTCCATCCTCCATTGTGGAGACCCAGAATTCCTTCTCCCCTTTTATTATGATCAGGGATGCAGGCTAATTCCAACGGTATGGGATATTATTTTTTCTGAGTGGTTTGGCGATCATTACGAGATTCCGCCTTCTCTGCATGGTGTGAGCGGAGAGGTCGGCGAAGGAGAGCCCCTGCATACTGTCAGGGAGTTGTTCAGCGGGTCTCGTAACGCACATCAGCTTTTCTTTGGCCCTGTAGTAATGGATCCTAGCAATAGTGTCCCTTGGGAGCTTTGCTGGGATATGTTGTGGCTTTGGGAGCCTATGTATGCGGTCTATTGCTAGTTCTTCTAGTGGCAGATCAGGAAGAGCTTCTTTCATTATGTTAGATATGCCTTCAATTCTTGAGGCTTGACCGTTTTAAGTATTCCTCTTATTTTAATGTTGTTCCTTCTGGAACGGTCGTCAAGGTCTGCAACCTTTGACTTGAGCCACACAATGTCATCATCATGCTCATTGTGTGCATCTACCATGCTGTTGAATGTTGTAATTTATCCCATTTCCCTTCAGTGTGGCTCACTCGATCACAGACTTGCATAGTTACATAGTCAGGTTGAAAAAAGACACGTCCATTAAGTTCAACCACAAAAAAAAAATATATATAATACAATCCCATATACCAAATTCTATACCCACAGTTGATCCAGAGGAAGTCAAAAAACCCCAGCAGAGCATGATCCAATTTGCTAAAGCAGGGGGAAAAAAATCCTTTCTGATCCCCCCCCCCCCCCCCCGAGAGGCAATCAGATTTCCCCCGGATCAACTTTACCTATAAATGTTAGTACCCAGTTATATTATGAACACTTAGGAAATAATCCAGGCCCTTCTTAAAGCAATCCACTGAGCTGGCCAGAACCACCTCTGCAGGGAGTCTATTCCACATTTTCACAGCTCTTACTGTGAAGAAACCTTTCCATATTTGGAGATGAAATCTCTTTTCCTCTAGACGTAAAGAGTGCCCCCTTGTCCTCTTTGTTGACTGTAAAGTGAATAACTCGACACCAAGTTCACTATATGGACCCCTTACATATTTGTACATATTGATCATATCCCCCCTTAAAGTGGTTGTATACTATTTTTTTTTTTAACTTTCACCTACAGGAAAGCCTATAATAAGGCTTACCTGTAGGTAAAAAAAATATCTCCTAAACCTGTACGGTTTAGGAGATATTCCCCTCTGTATGCGCCACTGACTGCAGCTGCGCATGTGCGGGAGTGGCAATATCGTGGCTCCGGCCACTCACAGCGCCGGAGCCGTGATACCCGGAAGAAACACAGAGGGAGCATGTCAGCTCCCTCGGGCCAGATGTCGGGGCCTCGTTCTAAGGTAAGTATTTCATAATGACCTAGTAGCTCATTATGCCTTTTGCTTTGCAGGTGTTAAAAAAAAAATAAAATAAAAAAATTAGCGGGTTTACTACCGCTTTAATCTCTTATTGAGAGAATAAATTCCTCTAATCTTTCCTCATAGCTGAGTTCCTCCATGCCTCTTATCAGTTTGGTTGCCCTTCTCTGCACTTTCTCCAGTTCCCCAATGTCCTTTTTGAGAACTGGTGCCCAAAACTGAACGGCATATTCCAGATGAGGTTTTACTAATGATTTGAACAGGGGCAAAATGACATCTCTCTCTGGAGTCCATACCTCTCTTAATACAGGAAAGGACTTTGCTCGCTTTGGAAACCGCAGCTTGGCATTGCATGCTATTATTGAGCTTATGATCTACCAAAACCCCCAGATCCTTCTCCACTATGGATGCCCCCAGTTGTATTCCCCCTAGCATGTATGATGCATGCATATTCTTAGCCCCCAAGTGCATAACTTTACATTTCTCAACATTAAACCTCATCTGCCACATAGTCGCCCAATTAGACAGAGCATTGAGGTCAGCTTGTAAATTGGAGACATCCTGTAAGGAGGTTATTCCACTGCATAACTTGGTGTCATCTGCGAAGACAGAAATGTTACTTTTGGTCCCAGACCCGATATCATTTATAAATATATTAAAAAGTAAGGGTCCCAGCACTCAACCTTGGAGTACACCACTGATGACCTTAGACCATTCAGTGTAAGAATCATTAACCACTACTCTCTGAATTCTGTCTTTTAGCCAGTTTTCTATCCATTTACAAATCGATACAGTTCCGCACACACGGCTCATGTATAAGGTAAAGTCTATAGGTTTGGAATTATCAAACAATTTTGCAAAATACCACGTCCACCGCCACCCCTCCTGTCCAAGGTTTTACTTAGGCATGACCTACAGAAAACGAGAGAGCGCACCACCGCGGCGGAAGGCCGCATCAGTGAGATAGAGGACAAGCTGACACCCCTGCTGAGACGCACACAAATTACAGCCAGGATTGCTAGAGCAAATGAACTGAAATCTGACGAAATTGAGAATCGCTTGAGATGGAATAATATCCGTATTGTGGGGCTTCCCGAGAAGACGGAGGGTAGGGACCCCACAGACTTTGTTGAACAATGGCTATTGGAGGTGTTTGGGAAAGAAGTGTTCACACCATTGTACTCGGTTGAACGCACGCACAGGGTACTGCCCAGGCCCCTTCCACCAGGGCACCCGCCCCGCACTATGATAGCCAGGTTACTTAACTTTAAAGATAAAGACATAGTACTGCACCAGGCAAGAGAGAGTCGCAATGTCCAATATAATGGGGCACACATCTCATTCTATCCTGACTACTCAGCGGAGATACAGAAGCGCAAAGCAAGATTTACTGATGTCAAAAAATGATTGCAAAGGCTTAGAGCATCATACGCCATGTTGTTCCCGACGTAACTGCGGATTACGGCGGGGGGCCAATCCCACTTTTTTGAGGCGGCTGCCGAGGCGTCCGCGTGGTTGGATACTAATGAACACATTATCAGACAAGTGGGAAGAAATGCGGCAGGAGACTGACCAGACCTCCATTTCAGCATGATTGTATAGCGGTTATCATCACACCATTGGGCTGGGAAGCCATTACCTACTGTTTTTCCACAAGCGACGTGAGCAAGTGAAGTTACCTTTAACACAGTTAAGCAACACTTTGGTTTGGAACATTCAGTAGTTTAACCGAAGAGCCATTTGGAGTTTTTGGGTATGTTCAACCCAAGTTTTTTTGTACACTTTTTCTCTTGGTATTCCCCCCTTCTATTGAATGTTATTTACCCCCTATTTTGCCGCATGGAGGGCCCACTCTCACTTTTTGGAGAGGGTTACCCTCTCTGCCCCTGCGGGGTCCGGGAGAATTTTTGCTTTACAGTTGTGATTCTTATTTTTTTGTTTGTTCCATTACCGTAGCTTCAGCTCGAGTAAGAACCCGCAGGCGTACAGGAGGGACTGTTCTATGCTGTTTCACCTTCCATGCCTTGGCAGACTCAGTTCATTGGGACTTAGGTATCGAGATTTTGTCACACTTGGCACCCCACACATATGCACGCCCTAAAGCGCCTAGGGCACACACAATGCCTTACCTTATTATGTTGATGAGTGACTATCTTAAAGAGGAGGTCCGTTTAAAAAAAAAAAAAAAAGCCAGCAGCTGCAAACACTGCAGCTGCTGACTTAATAAACACAATCACCTGTCCAGGGCGCCCGCGATGTCGGCTGCCCGAGGCCGACCCGTCCCTCGGCTCTCGGGTCTCGGCGCCGCCATTCCCTCTAAGGGAAACAGGCAGTGGAGCTTTATGGCTTCACTGCCCGTTTCCTACTGCGCATGCGCGAGTCCCGCAGCTACTGCGCATGCCCGAGTCCCGCAGCACTTTCTAAATGGGACGGGCTGTGTTCTGGAACACACAGTTACCAGAACACAGCGCGACCCATTACCCAGAAGACGCCACAACGAAGAGAGAAGACAGAAGATCTCCGCGGAGGAGGAAGAGGAAGATTAGGAGAAAGTGCCTAGCAACAGGCATTTCTGGTAAGTAAAAAAAAAAAAAAATCATTTTATTTTTTTTTTATATTTTTTTGTAATTTTTAATATTTTTTTGTTTTCAGGGTGGCCCTCCACTTAAATGAGTACTGTACCTTTGTTGTCTTGGAACATTAGGGGCGTTCAGAATCCTCTGAAACGATCTATGGTTTCTACTATCCTTAGGAAATATTCCCCTGCCATTTATGCACTGCATGAGACTCACTTGGGGCCGGAGACTACCTCCTGCCTGGGATTTTCCTGGGTGGGTAGTGCGTTCCATTCCACTCACACCTCGTATTCCAGGGGGGTGAATGTACTGGTGCACCGGGCCATAGCTTTCCAACTGCTGGATAAATAGATACTGAGGGGAGATATGCGATCCTACTGTGTAAAATTTACCAATTGCATTGTATACTTGCTGCTGTATATGTGCCACCTCCTTTCACAACAGAGGTGTTGAGGGTCATGCCGACGTACCAATTGGGTCACTCGGATGTACCCTTTATTATTGTGGGCAACTTCAATTGTTACATGGATCCAGTCCTGGATAAGCATCCATCTCCGGCGGCCTCCAACACGAGGGCTCGAACGGCATTGCAGAAGTTTACGGAGGAGTTTGGATGGGCTGATCCGTGGCACAATCGTAATCCACTACAGAAACAATTTTCTTGTTTTTCGAAGACCCACCTCTCTCTGTCGAGAATTGATCTGTGTCTCTGCTCACCTCAGGCAATCCATTTATTGGAGGATATTAGGTATCTGAGGGGTATATCCGATCATTTGCCCCTATTGGTTTCCTTGGTTACCAAGCCGTCTACAAATTTGCCGAGGGCACCATGGAAACTCAATGCATTTTGGCTTAATCTATTTCCCTCCCATGACAGGGTGTTGACTGAGATCTCTGAGTTTTGGAGACTGCATGAGGATTACCCTGATTTAAGGCTTGTATGGGAGACATTTAAAGCACATCTTGGGGGACTCTTGATCAATGAGGTGGCGGAAATTAAATCCAAATCACATGCTATCAGGGAACAGACAAAACGACTGGTTAGCCGACTGGAGGCAGACTACATTGCTGACCCCTCTGAGACAGCTAGGGCGGCGTGGCTAGTTACCCGGATCTCCAAGGAGGCGGCTGACAGGACAATATTTTTCCACAAGCAGGCCTTCTATGAGGAGGGAGAACAAACGGGCCGTCTTTTGGCCAAAATTGTTAACGTCTCCCAGATGTTCCTGTCTATTGGAGCGTTGCGCACTGAGGGAGGGAGGCTGGTAAACACCCAAACTAAGGTTATGACAAAATTGGTGAAGTTTTACTCAGATTTGTACAAATCCAGGGCGTCTTATTCGACCACTGACTTAGAATGCCCACAGGGAATTGATCTGCCTAAACTTTCTGACTCACAGAGCACTCCTGGACTCTCCAATTAGCTTGGAGGAACTGCAAGGGGCTCGTAGCCTCTTTCCAAACTCTAAGGCCCCGGGGGACGATGGTCTCCCAATGGAGGTCTTTAAACAATGTGGGGAGGCAATTCTGCCTCTCCTATTAAGAGACCCACTTCTCAAGTCTTAAGCAACCCTCCTGCAGTCACAAACAATACCCCCATATTTTTTTTGCCAGCGCCCCCCTTAAAAAGAGAGGAGTTATGATTGCTGTAAGCCACAGAGTTGATTTCACACTACATCACTCCGAAATTGACCCAGACGGTAGATACTTAATTCTCTCCACTACAATTGACAACCGTCCTCTTACCATAGTCAACCTCTATGCCCCCAACACCGCTCGTAAGCAGTTCTACGCAGCCCTGTTGGCCAAATTGGAGCCCTATCGATCCTCCCCGGTGATGATCTGTGGGGACTTCAATGATATTGTCGACCCAGACCTGGACACCTCACACACTATGTCCCGTAGAGCTTCTACGCTATCTTCCATGCTCAAACGGGAAGACCTATATGACGCATGGAGGTGCCTTCACGATGTGGAAAGAGACTACACCTTTTTCTCACCCCCCACCTTTCTTATTCTCGGATAGATCTTGGACGGCACAGTGGTGTAGTGGTTAGCACTCTCACCTAGCAGTAAGAAGGTCACTGGTTCAAATCCCAACCATGACACTACCTGCCTGGAGTTTGCATGTTCTCCCTGTGCCTGCGTGGGTTTCCTCCGGGTACTCCGGTTTCCTCCCACAATTCAAAAGACATGCAGGTAGGTTAATTGGCTTCTGTCCAAAATTGGCCCTAGTATATGAATGTGGACCTTGGATTGTGGACTCCTTGAGGATAGGGACCGATGTGGGTGTAGCAATGTACAGGGAAAGGGACCATTGTAGACACACACTCAGGTTGAACTGGATGGACTGGTGTCTTTATTCAACCTAACTAACTATGAAACTATGAAACTAGATCTCTTTGTCACAGATAAATACCTACTACAATCTATTACTGCTGCCACGATTGGAAGGATTTCGTGTTCGGACCATGCGCCGATCACGATCAAACTGGCCCCCCTATCGCATACACCCAGACATACGATCTGGAGACTGAATACCTCCCTTCTCAACAATCCTAAGTCAGAGTCCCAAATTAAATCCTAGATTGAGGACTACTTTCAATACAATGTGGGATCTGTACCTAATTATGCCACTGTCTGGAACGCTCACAAAGCCTGCCTGCAAGGTCTGTTTATTAAATTGGGTGCCCAAGCCAAAAAAGCTCATTTCCTTACCACGCAAACCCTCTTGACTCAAATTAAGAATCTAGAGGCACTAAACAAAACATCCCCCTCTAAAAACCCTATACTCAGACTTGAAGACACTTAGACTCCAACTTGGCGACCAGCTCAGAAAGAACTTTGAATATTATATCAGCAGACTTGAGCTCCACACCTATACCTCTGCCAACAAACCTGGTGCCTATATGGCAAAACAATTCAAACGTCAGCTCTCCAACAAGAACGTATCCTTCCTTACTGATCCCCAGGGCAAACGCATAACCAACCCATTAGACATCGCCAATGAATTTAGCAAATTTTATGCCAATCTGTATAATATTACCGAAGCAGGACCTGCCCCACCCCCCTCCCAAGCACACGCCAAACTATTTATTTCTTCTCTTTCCCTACCATCTGTGTCCCCAGATCAACTCGCCGAGTTGCGGACCCCTTGTTGCCCTTGGAAGTCCAGGCGCTCATTAAACAGCTCCCCCTCCACAAGGCCCCTGGCCCCGATGGACTTCCCAATGAATATTATAAGTGATTTCCCGATCTTCTAGGGCCTCATCTATGCAACATTTATAACCAATTTGCAAGCACTTACAATGTACCTAAGGAATCCCTCGAAGCCCTGGTGGTCACTATCCCTAAACCTGGAAAGCCCACAGATTTCCCCGCCAACTATAGACCAATCTCCCTCCTCAATACTGACACCAAAATGTATGCCAAACTGCTTGCGCAACGCCTCGCCACAATTCTGCCATCAATTATACACCAAGACCAAGTCGGCTTTGTGCCGGGCAGACAGGCCGCCGACGGCACTAGGCACTTTATTGATTTAATACAGTGGGTGGAGCACTGTCAAACGCCTTCTCTCTTCCTCTCTTTGGACGCGGAGAAGGAGTTCAACAGGATATACTGGCCTTATATGGAGGCAGTCCTAAGAAAATTTGGAATCTCGGGTACCTTTCTCTCCGCTATACTGGGCCTATATGCTCAACCAACCGCACGGGTGTGGACCTCCGGGGTAGTTTCTGCATCATTGAATATCACCAACGGCACTAGACAGGGCTGCCCTCTCTCGCCCCTTATATTTGCCATGGTAATGGAACCACTAGCCCAAGCTATCAGAGCTGAACCCTTAATCTCAGGCATTACAGTCAGAAAAACTGAACATAAAATCGGCCTTTATGCCGACAACGTTATTGTCGCACTAACAAATCCTAAAATCTCCCTCCCTGCAGTCCAAGTGATCTTAGTTTCATTTAGCAAAATATCCCTATACAAAATAAATCATAGTAAATTGCTTATGCTCAGTCTAGACCTAGACCACCCCACGAGACAATTCATCTCTGCCAATTTCTCCTTTGCTTGGGCACCAAATGCCTTTCTACCCTTTCTAGGAATTCAATTGATGTTCCCCCAGCAAAATCTTACTCAGAGCTAGTCTAACAGACCTTGCTCACATAATTATCAAAATAACTGTGTCATGTTCCTGACTCATGGGCTGGAAGGATCACCCAATCTAAAATGTATCTATTGCCTCACATATTATATCTATTTCGTACTATTCCTTTACCTCTGCTACAAAGCCAAATAAAAACACTCCAAGGGATCGTCAACAACTTTATCTGGCAACAACACCGCCCAAGGATTAAAAAAGCCTCACTCCTCGCCCCAGTTCCACAGGGAGGACTAGGCGCTCCGAACATTCACACTTACTACCAAGCAACAATCCTGGAACAGCTGAAAACGTGGTGGTCTGACTACTCACAGCGCACATGGAAACAAATTGAAACAGAAGCATTTCAAGCAGATCTAAAACTGGCCCTTGCAGCAACTTGGCTCAGCCCAAAGCCTAAACACCACTTTCTGGACACTATTAACTCCTCATTAAAAATATGGTCTGCTCTATCACAAAGAAAATCTTCCCTGTCGACCGACAGCTTATCAGCATTCCCCACTGCATCCCTAGCTCTTTTAGCTCCTGACCTACCAGTACAACAGTGGATGAAGGCCGGAATCTCAAACCTTGCAATGCTCATCTCTCCACCCCCTTTCCTACCTCCAGCAACAATTCGGAATATCCCATAAGACCTATTATCTTTATCTCCGGATAAAATCCCTTCTCTCTAAATCAAAATGATCGACCACAAACTCTCTAGCTACTCCCCTTTTGAAGTTCTACGGGAACCAAAGTCCTATAACAAGAGGCATCTCACTCGTTTACAAACTGCTCACTGTACCACCTCCGGATCTTCTAAAGCCAACTATCCAACACTGCTCATCTCATCAAAACCGAGCACTCCCACAGTCTCTCTGGCTGAAGGCCCTCTCACTTCCCCATGACACTCTCACTGTTTAACACATTGGGAATCGCTTCAGAAACTTTTTCACAGATGGTACCTCACCCCACAAAAACTGGCAAAAATCTACCCAACCTCCTCCCCCAAGTGTTGGAGGGGCTGTGACGATACAGGATCATTAACCCATATCTGGTGGGACTGTCCTTCCATCAGGAAATTCTGGGGAGAAATAGAACGCTTAATTCACTCGCTATCTGTTGTGTCTTTTTCATTATCTCCTCTGGACCTACTCCTAGGCCTGTCCATCCCCTCCTGGCCCAAGCAAGAACAAACTCTGGTAACACATATATTGATCGCTGCCCGCCTGGCAATTGCGAGAAAATGGAAGTCAACCCAGGCCCCTCTTTTAAAGGAGGTAATCCAGCTACTCAACCACCACTTTCAAATGGAGTATGCGTTTGCAAAGGCCACCCAATCCACAAACCTGTTTCACCAACTCTGGCAACAATGGATGGCTGATCCTAGAAGCTCGCCTGTGGGGTAGACATGTTTCTCACTCGCTTATCCCCCAGACCTGGACACTTATTGTCTGCTCTGCGCCACCTCTTTCTTCTTTTTTTTTTTTTTTTTTTTTCTCTTTCTTTGTAGTAATCAACCCAGTATGACATACATCTTTTATTGACATTGTCTATTTGCTTGTCTATTTGCTTGTTTATTTGTACTGCAA
>NW_027507784.1:222339591-222587091 GCF_037356315.1 Lithobates pipiens
AGACAGAGAGAGAGACAGAACAGAGAGAGAGACAGAGAGAGACAGACAGAGAGAGACAGACAGACAGACAGACAGACAGACAGACAGACAGAGGGACACAGACAGAGAGACACAGAGACAGAGAGAGAGAGAGAGAGACAGAGAGAGAGAGAGACAGACAGACAGACAGAGACACAGACAGACAGAGAGAGACACAGACAGACAGAGAGAGACACAGACAGACAGAGAGAGACACAGACAGACAGAGAGAGACACAGACAGACAGAGAGAGACAGAGACAGACACACAGAGACAGAGAGACAGAGACAGACAGACAGAGACAGAGAGACAGAGACAGACAGACAGAGAGACACACAGAGACAGACAGACAGAGAGACACACAGAGACAGACAGACAGAGAGACACACAGAGACAGACAGACAGAGAGACACACAGAGACAGACAGACAGAGAGACACACAGACAGAGAGACAGACAGACAGACAGAGAGACAGACAGACAGACAGAGAGACAGACAGACAGACAGACAGACAGACAGAGAGACACACAGAGAGAGACAGACAGACAGAGAGACCGAGACAGACACACAGAGAGAGAGAGAGCGACACGCAGACCGAGACAGACACACAGAGAGAGAGAGAGCGACACGCAGACCGAGACAGACACACAGAGAGAGAGAGAGCGACACGCAGACCGAGACAGACACACAGAGAGAGAGAGCGACACGCAGACCGAGACAGACACACAGAGAGAGAGAGAGCGACACGCAGACCGAGACAGACACACAGAGAGAGAGAGAGCGACACGCAGACCGAGACAGACACACAGAGAGAGAGAGAGCGACACGCAGACCGAGACAGAGACACACAGAGACAGACAGAGACACACAGAGACAGACAGAGACACACAGAGACAGACAGACAGAGACACACAGAGACAGACAGACAGAGACACACAGAGACAGACAGACAGAGACACACAGAGACAGACAGACAGAGACACACAGAGACAGACAGACAGAGACACACACACACAGAGACACACACAGAGACACACACACACAGAGACACACACACACAGAGACACACACACACAGAGACACACAGAGACAGAGAGACAGAGAGACACAGAGACAGAGAGACACAGAGACAGAGAGACACAGAGACAGAGAGAGACACAGAGACAGAGAGAGACACAGAGACAGAGAGAGACACAGAGACAGAGAGATACACAGAGACAGAGAGAGACACAGAGACAGAGAGAGACACAGAGACAGAGAGAGACACAGAGACAGAGAGAGATACAGTCTTTAAAAATTGGCAGCTGCAGCTCTGTACCTTCAATCCCAAGGCTAGGTACTGCACTGTAGGGGGAGGCAGAGCACAGCACACACTGCTAGACATCTCTCCCTTGCTTTTACTTTCACAGTAAACAGCGTGACCGAGCTCCTGCATGGCCGATTAACACATTGGCTGAGGAGCCATATGCAGCCACCGCTGGGGAGAGGGGGACTTTACAGCGAGACCCCACGGGCTGCCTGCAGCATGGCTGAGGAGGGAGGGAGGGGAGGAGGAGAGGGTAAAGATGGAATGACACCCGCGTGATCGGCTGCACCAGGGCGGGGCCAAGCCCAGCAGGCCCCGCCCCATTTTTGGCACCAGTATCAGCGAAAATTTTCGGCTTTTTGCCGAAAGGGCCATTTTCGGCAGCCAAAATTTCGGTGCATCCCTACTTTAAATATACATTCACATTAGTCCCTGCCCTCAAGGAGCTTACAATCCAAGGGTCTCTAACTCACATTCATACTAGACAAACTAGCCAATTTAGACAGGAGCCAATTAACCCACCAGCAGGTTTTTGGAGTGTGGGAGAAAACCAGAGTACCTGGAGGAAAACCGCACTGGGAGAACATACACAGGTGGTGCCATGGTTGGGATTCCAACAAATGACCCTAGTGCTGTTAAACAGAAATGCTAACCACTTTCCGACAATTTGAATGCCATTGGGGCTCCCAATTTCAAGCCCTGAACTACTAGCCAGGCCTTAAGGATTACTCACCACCAGTTGCCCCACGCAACCCTTACCCTGCCCCTAATTCCATCCTAAATTATCACATGAAATTATACTTAAAATGTTTTTATGCAGAAATTACAAAAATAAATACCAACAACTTTCTCAGTGCCTCCTCATCAGTGCAGCCTTATCTGTGCAGAGGAAGAGAGGGCAGGCAGGATCACAGAGCGGGGATTGCCCGCTGTAACAATTTTCATTTGAATTGCCATCCGCTCACAGTAACACAGCGGGCAATCCCTGCTCTGTAATGCCCTGGGCGATAGCTGGGAGAAAAGCTCAGATTCAACCACCCCTGCTGGTGGTGCTCGCCCCCCACCCCCCAAGACAGCCCACGTTCGCCAGAAATAGTTTTCCCACTAGCAAGTGGAAAATTTGGGGGCTACTAACACTATTATGTTTTTATTTTGCAAACAGTAGGTCAACATTGTAAAATGTGAGGTACAGGAGCTAGCAAAATATATACACACACTATCTCACAAAAGTGAGTACATCCACCCCTTTTGGTAATATATTATATCTTTTTATGTGACAACACTGAAGAAATTACACTTTGCTACAATGTAAAGTAGTGATGTACAGTTTGTATAACAGTGTAAATTTGCTGTCCCCTCAAAATAACTCAACATACAGCCATTCATTAATGTCTGAACCACTAGCAACAAAAGTGAGTACACCCCTAAGTGAAAATGTCCACATTGGGCCCAAAGTGTGTGGCCACCATTATTTTCCACCACTGCCTTAAGCCTCTAGAGTTCCCCAGAGCTTCACGGATTGCCACTGGAGTCCTCTTCCACTGCTCCATGACATCATGGGAGTGGTGGAGGTTAGAGACCTTGAGCTCCCCCACCTTCCATTTGAGGATGCCCCACAGATGCTCAAACAGGTTTTAGGTCTGGAGACATGCTTCTTTAGCAAGTCATTGGTCATCTTGGAGGTGTGTTTGGGGTTGATATGTTGGGAATACTGCCCTGTGGCCCAGTCTCCGAAGGGAGGGGATCACGCTCTGCTTCAGTATGTCACAGAACATGTTGACATTCATGGATCCCCTCAATGAACTGTAGCTCCCCAGTGCTGGCAGCACTCATGCAGCCCCAGACCATGACACTCCCACAACCATGCTTGACTGAAGGCAAGAAACACTTGTCTTTGTCCTCCCCTGGTTGCCGCCACACACGCTTGACACCATCTGAACCAAATAGGTTTATCTTGGTCTAATCAGACCATAGGACATGGTTTCACTAATCCATGTACTTAGTCTGCTTCTTGTTCATTTTCTTTAGAAGAGACTTCCTTCTGGGATGATAGCCATGCAGACCAATTTGATGCAGTGTGTGGCGTATGGCCCTGAGCACTGACAGGCTGAACCCTCCACCCCTTCAACCTCTGCAGCAATGCTGGCGGCACATACGTCAGCATTGCTGCAGAGGTCGTCTATTCCCAAAGACAACCTTTGTATATGACGCTGAGCATGTGCACTCAACTTCTTTGGTCAACTATGGCAAGGCCTGTTCTGAGTGGAACCTCTCCTGTTAAATCGCTGTATGGTCTTGGCCACTGTGCTGCAGCGGAGTTTCAGGGTCTTGGCAATCTTCTTATAGCCTAGGCCAGGGCTATGCAATTAGCGGACCTCCAGCTGTTGCAAAACTACATGTCCCATCATGCCTCTGGGTGTCATACTTGTGGCTGTCAGAGTCTTGCTATGCCTCATGGGATTTGTAGTTCTGCAACAGCTGGAGGTCCGCTAATTGTATATCCCTGGCCTAGGCCATCTTTATGCAGAGCAACAATTTTTAGTTTTAGTCCAATTTTAGTCTTCTGCAAGTGTTTTAGTCATAGTCTGACTAAAATGCCATTTTAGTTTCATTTTAGTCATCGTATTTTAGTAGACTAAAATCTCCAGTACATTTTAGTTGAATAAAATCAATTTAGTCAACTAAAAGTAAATGTGTTTAGTTAGACTGTAACGCATTATTTAAGCATTTCTCTAGATTTGCCAAACTCATTATATTCTCCTGGAATAAAAAATCTAATATGTTATTATTTAAGTATTAAGGTTTGAACAAATTCAGATACAGCTCAGTGAAAACCAGAAATTAATGTATTTATCGGCATATAACACACACCCTAATTTTTTGGATGGAAGTTTTAGGGGAAAAAAAAAAAATGTTTACAGTCCCCAACCTCTGCACAGTACACAGTCCCCCCCCCCCCCCCCCCCCACCCTCAGACAGTACGCAGCCCCCAACAATACACAGCCCCCTGCACACTCCTGGGACAGCACTACCAGCACACTCTAAAATTAAGAATAAATCACTGCCAGCCCTCATACACCACTCCTGTGTCACTGAATGTAAATCAAAGTCTCCCTCATTAGCTGTTCTTTCATTGACCCGGTCACATGACTGCTCTCTTCTGACGTTTCATGAATGGTCATGTGACCGCTCTCCTCCTCCAACAAACCAACACTCTAAGAAGGAGCGGGAGGAGGAGAGTGGCCGACAAGGAGCTATTGAGGTATTTAGAAGCTTTGTTTTACAATGAGAGTGACACAGGAGGAGTAGTGTAGGAAAATGGTCTGGCAGGGATTTTTTCCTAACTTTAGACCATGCTGGCAGGGCTGTCCAAGGGCCAGGAGAGGTGGGGCGGCCAGCCTGACACCCCCACAATGTGTGGCACCCAGGGCAATCGCCCAATTCACACACAATAAATAAAAATATCTATATCTCATATATCTATATATATCTATATCTCATATATCTATATCTCATATATCTAATCTATATATATATATATTTTTTTTATTATTGTGTGTGAAGTGGGCGATCTGCCCCGGGTGCCACACATTATGGCGGGTGTCAGAGAAAACCCACAGATCGAGGGACTATGTTAGCATACCGGTGCAATGCTGTGAAACGCAAACCATAAAAAGGATTCAGTGTTCAGAAAAAGAAAGAAGTTACCTTCACTGTTATTAACCACTTCAGCTCCAGAAGAGTTTACCCCTTTCCTGACCAGAACACTTTCTGCGATTTGGCTCTGCGCCGTTTAACTGACAATTGCTCGGTCATGCAACATGGCTCCCAAACAAAATTGATGTCCTTTTTTTTTCCCCACAAATAGAGCTTTCTTTTGGTGGTATTTGATCACCCCTGCGGTTTTAATTTTTTGCGCTAAACAAAAAAAAATGCGGCAATTTGAAAAATTTTTTTTTTTACATTTTGTTATAAAAATATCCCTCAAAAATAAATAAAGTTTTTTCCTCAGTTTAAACCAATACGTATTCTTCTACATATTTTTGGTTAAAAAAAACAAAAAAAAATGCAATAATCGTTTATTGGTTTCAGCAAAAGTTATAGCGTTTACAAAATAGGGGATAGTTTTATGGCATTTTTATTCATTTTTTTTTTTACTAGTAATGGCAGCGATCAGTGATTTTTATCATGACTGCGTCATTGTGGCGGACACATCGGACATTTTTGGGACCATTGTCATTTATACAGCAATCAATCAGTGCTACACAAATGTACCGATTTCTGATCTCTACTTCTCTTTTAATCAGCTGAGCAGTAGAGAAAAATTGCAGAAATTCAAAACAGATCTTACTACACTATCTTTTCTAGGTAAGAGATCTGGTGTCTATATGTCACTAATTAGTGATTAAAGTGACCACTTCAGGACTGTAGGATGTCCATGGATGACCTTAGGTCAAACTGCTTATACCGGGATGATGCCTGCACCTTGGCATAATCTTGGTATCAAAATTTGTAGTCTGATTTCCTGTTAGCACAAATGATTTCCAGTTCAGCCACTCCACTTCTGGTGGTGGTCGAAGGGGGTCCGCGATTAGATGACAGAGCCCGGGAGCGATGCAATTGGTGGTACTACACAGAGAGCTGAATCAATGTTGTTCCTCCCTGTGACCCCAGAAACAGTGAGGATTTTCTCACTTACGATTTCAGCTCTTGTTTATCTGGCTGTTTACGGAAAGGAAAGCAGCCAACAAGCCCAATCTGTGTCGGATAGGCTGCATTGGAGGCCAAAGAATAGATCTGGAGTCCAATGGTAATGACAAACACACATACTCAGTTTTGAGGTCTTTATTCAGTTTTACCAATTATTTAATGATGCATCCTCAACCGGCAAAGGAGTCTTTTTGGTTGCCATCACCTGTCAGACATGTCTACGTTGAAGGCGCTTTTAAGGTGCTCCTATGCCCAAGTACATCCCTTTCTTCATAAGGTGGCATCAGTCTTCCACCTCATTGGAGACACTGGGGTCAATTAGTCGATTTAAAGAACGGCTAATAAAATGTAGTAAAAAATACCAAATGCAATAAAACGGCTGGGAAGCTGTCAGTGGGTTCCCATACTGGATCCAATTGCTACCAAAATCGGATAAAAGGTCAAAGCTGTAAGAGACTCGAAACCAATCCCCATCCAGGCCATAAGAGGAAGGCCCCCTGAGCTGGGAACGCAAAGCAAAACTACGTCACATGACATCAAATGACGTCACACATGCCATCAGTGTGATGACGTCCCACTCTCCCTGGCATACGTCTAAGCCCTATTGTAAAGGGAATAAGAACCGATGAGCATGGACTGGAGCGGCATGCGATAGGACGTGAGTGAGTAGAGCTCCACCGGCCCGAATATACTACGACAGAATCCTGAGACCCAGAACACTGACCTGTGCCAGATACAAGCACCCCTCGGATCGGACACCCCCCGGGAACATGTCGCCACCAAAAAGGAACACCGGAGCGGCTGCTAAGCTGGCGCAATACCGCCATGACGATTCGGACCCCGCTGACCAAGATGGCGCCGCCAAACAGGGGGAGCAGAACATACAAAGTGCCCAAAGCACAGACACAGCCAGGCTCCTAGAAGCAATCACAGCATGCCAAGAAGCTGTAACATCATGTCAGACCAACCTCACAGTGCAGATTGAGGAAGTAAAAGTTTATATTTCTCTGGTCAGACAGGATTTTCAAAAAAAAAAAAACTTAAGGAAAGAGTCACAGAGGCAGAGACCCACCTGAGCAATGTAGAGGATGCCCTCCCCCCTTGCAGATCTCCTCAGACGCCATGCAGCTGCAGGTTAATCCGATATTGTAAAAGCAAGATGATGATATTGAGAACAGGCTCTGCAGGTGCAAGCTGTGCTTCATAGGTTTACCCGAGGGGGTGGAGGGGAGAGACCCCCCCCAACATTTCCTGAAACGCTCCTGGCAGATACATATGGAAGGGAATCGTTCTCCCCCACATCTGTAGTGGAGCTACACCTGGAGCACCCCCCGCACGTTCAGAGATGTTATCCTCCGCCTCAGTAGGGAAAAAGGCAACATCCCATTTGGCAACAAAACAGTCACAATCTTCCCCGAGTTTTCTGCAGAGGTCCAGAGAAAGTGCAAGAACTTTATGGAGGTGAAACATCGCCTGCGGATCAAGAATGTGAAGTATGCCATGTTGTTCCCAGCTCAACTGCGGGTGGAAGGCGAGGATAGTGTGCATTTCTTTGAAGACCCAGAAGCTGCCATGCAACGGCTAGAGCGACGGGAAGCGCACAGATAAGTACATAATACACCCAAGGGCGATATCGGTTTGTAACACTCACGGCGGGTGTAGCATCTGATTACATGCCGAAATTGCTCTCTGATTCAGATTGCCACCTTAGCCTGAAGGGATTGTGCCCCATGTTTTCAAGGTCGCCCCAGCCTTCCCGATTTACCAAAGCTGGGGCCTTCTTTTGTGCAACTGCACTGGCTATACTACCTGCGACAAAGTCGCAGCATTCTACTTTGCGATTCACTCTAGATGTGCCCTACTCAAGCTATATTCACCTATTGCAGGGTCATCTCACCGCAGGTACCTTCTCCTGGAACTGTCTTATGTGGTTAACCCTTGCCAGCAGAGGAAAAACACCCCACCAATAGGCACACATAAATCGTGAGCATAGTCCTACATCGTGTTACATAGCACAGCGAAGTTTCGCCCCCCTGCTCTACAATGCAAACCTGAGATGGAACATATGGCTGGATGCTAGGATATCAGTTGACAAAGAATATGCATATCTTGTAATTTTCTGAAGTCTTTCCTTCACAGGTTGGACAATGGTTATGCCCTTTTGGCAGTTAAGAAGTAATGCCCGCACTAGTTGGTCAGTGCTGGGGGGGGGTGTATGGTTCCTAACGATTGAAAATGTTCATATTTCTTTAGCACATATCTATCTTCTTTGGTACCATATCCCTGTAATAGTGCTGCTGGGACACGCCCCTTTCATATTAAACCCTGGGGGATCTGGATCCTAAAATTCATTACATGGAATGTGCGGAGAATGAGAGACTCCATTAAAAGATCTGCAGTGTTCGGACAACTGAAAAAACTGAAAGCGGATGTGGTGGCTTTGGTAGAAACACATGCTGAAGGCCCAATACTGAGGGAGCTCCGGCAACCCTGCATAGGATGGGCCTACCACTCTGTCCACACCACACATTCTAGAGGGGTCTCCCTATTGATAGCTAAACATACCCCCTTTGAACTCCAGGATTCGGTGATAGACCCATTGGGGAGATTTGTTTTTATAAAAGCAAAGTTGCATGGTGACATGGTCCTCATACTAGCATTTATGTGCCACCACCATTTCAATTCAGTGTGCTGATGGAGGCATATAAATATATGACATTACACCCCACCATACCAGCAATATGGCTGGGGGGGGGGGGGGGGGATTTTAATAATGTGCTAGACGGGTCACTTGATAGGATGACTGAGCCCAGTTCGCACCAAACCGACGAGATTTGCAAGACTTCTTAAAGCGGTTCTTCATCCTAAAGGGGAAGTTCCGCTAATCTGATCCCTCCCCCCCTCCGGTGCCACAATCGGCACCTTTCAGGGGGGAGGGGGGTGCAGTTACCTGGATAATCCAGGTATCTGCACCCACTTCCGGGCAGACCGCCTCAGACCCCCGCCCCCCCCCCCATTGTGTTCTGGGAAACACACAGTTCCCAGGACACAGCGGGGGACCAGAAGAGATGCGCAGCGCAACTCGCACATGCGCAGTAGGGAACCGGGCAGTGAAGCCGCGATGCTTCACTTCCTGATTCCCTGACAGAGGATGGCGGCGGGGGCAGCAGCAAGAGGAGCGATCGCTCATCTGCCACCGACATCGCTGGACCCTGGGACAGGTAAGTGTGATTTTATTAAAAGTCAGCAGCTGCAATATTAGTAGCTGCTGGCTTTTAATATTTTTTTTTAGGTGCAGACCACTTTAAGGACTTTAACCTAGTGGATACATGGAGAACTAGGCATCCTACACAACAGGCCTACTCCTGCTTTTCCGCATCACACCACTATGTCCCACATAGATCTTATACTTCTTTCCAAATCACTTCTCCCTAGGCTATTAGATGCAGGGTTTTCGCCCAGATCACCGTCTTATTGTCCATACTGGACTAAAATCTCACTCCCACATACACACCCCCCACTAACATGGTGCCTTAACCCCTTTTTGTTGACCCTTTTACCAGAAGACAACGACCTAGTATCCGACTGGGAGCACTTTTTCGAGACCAATGAGGGCTCAGCACAGACACAGATAGTGTGGGAAGAGTTTAAGCTGCACGCCAGAATGAACCCGATGACCCACATTAATAATCTAAAGCACAACTCCACAACAAGCATGGACGCAGCGACGAGTAACTTGCAGACAGCAGAAAGGGAATTCCTCAACAGCCCCATGGCAGAAAAGGCAGGCAGTCGCAAGCTATGCTCCAGAACACTAGATCAACTACTATACGAAAAGTCCAAAAGCAAACTCTCTCGCAGAGGACATTTGAGAATGGGGAAAGAGCGGAGAAGCTACTAGCTTACTTAGTTCACAGTGAGGAGAGACCCCCGGTGATCTCCCTTCGCACTGCTGACAGTACTCTTGTAACTGAACCTGTACAGGTCACGAGGAGGTTTTGCAACTTCTTCACCGAACTGTACACAACCACTGTCTCGGATGGCCTCTCCCAGATGGAATCTTTCTTCGCAGAAATTCAGATCCCACAACTGAGGAGCAGACCCAGGAACTAGAGGAACCTCTAACACAAGAGGAAATCTCTAAAGCCATAGCAGAATTCCCCTCGTCCAAACCCCCGGGCTCCGACGGCCTAACCGTGAAATTTTATTCCATGTATTTAGACCTTTTGGCTCCTAGGATGCTAGCACTGTATAACTCCATTTTTGAAAACTATGAACTCCTGGCATCCATGAGGGAAGCAACCATAGTGCTAGTGCCAATTCCCAAACTGGGTAAGGATCCACACCTCCCAGAAAATTACCGCCCCATATCCTTGTTGCAAGCGGATGTCAAGATTCTTGCAAAAGTCCTTGCCATCCGCTTAAAGTTGTCCTATCGCTGATTCATGGAGATCAAGCAGGCATCATGCCAGGCAGGAACACGTTGTTTAATCTACGCAGACTGTTTATTAATCTTCAGACTCTCCATGATAGACCGGGGTCCAGGATAATAGTCGCCTTGGACACCGCCAAGGCGCTTGACTGTTGAGTGGCAGTATCTTTGGACCTGTCTGACCAAGTTTGGATTGGGGCCAAGATTTATAAAATGGATCCAGCTGCTTTACCAGAAACCGGTGGCTAAAGTACTGGCAAATGGTTGGCCCTCAGAGCAAATTTCAACTATCCAGGGGTACTAGACAAGGGTGCCCTCTTTTGCCGTTGCTTTATGCATTGGCGGCAGAACCACTCGCCATAGCAATTCGTACACATACGGGGATAGCAGGCCTGCACAGGGGAGGGGTTGAAAAGATAAGCACATATGCGGATGACACCCTGCTGTACCTAGACGACTCAGAACTCCCTACCGCTGGCTCTAACCCTAATAGAAAGGTTCAGCACATTTTCCAGTCTAAAGATTAATTGGGACAAGTCCCAGATTCTCCCCCTGGACAGCTTCCCACCGCCTAGAGACAGGGCCCTGCTCCCTCTACAGAGAGTAGACAGTATTAAATATCTATGAATTCGGACAGAGCCCCGGCGGACTATGTCTCACTCAACATAATACCATTGTTTGATATGATTAAGCAAAAAACACAGACATGGGCATACCTCCCCCTGGGTGTCATGGGACACAAAGCTTATTAAAATGGTCATACTCCCCAAAATTTTGTATATGGTCTGGCACACCCCAGTGTATCTAGTATTTAAGCATTTTAAAAGTGACAGAAGCCCTTCTGAAACCATTTGACTGGGGCAACACCAGACACAAGCTCCCATGGCACAAACTCAAACACCCCACCAATTTAGCAGGAATGGCTTTGCCCGATTTCCACACATATTACCTTACAGCTCAGCTAAAACAAATCTTTCATATAGATAAGACAGATAAAGGAAGATTCCTATATTTCTTGTGCCCAAAATGGACCAGACCAATTCAAGACTCCATGATGGTGATTATTGGGGAAACAGAAGGTGGGGGTAGAACAGTAGACCGTGGGACACTTTTTTACCAATTCCGGAAAATATGGACTATAGCTTCTAAAAAAACTACAACTCCCACCCCTAAACGACTACACTCCCCTATGGTATAATAGGACCCTTCCTGAACATCAACAGATCCCGGATAGTGAAATGTGGTGCAAATGGGGCATTTTCTACTTATCCCATATTACTACTAATGGAAAACTACAGTCCTTCCATAGCCTGCAATCAGAGTTTACACTGCCAAATAATCAGTACTTTCGATACCTACAGCTCCGCCACGCCTTTCGTGCACAATTTACTCTAGATAACCTCTCCTTAGGTAGCAACCCCTTGATGGAAGCAATCAAAAACCCTGACCCCAAAAAACTAATCTCACAATTCTATGTCATGCTCTCACTCCCTCCGATGACCATGGCGGCCTACGCATTGAAGACCAGGTGGGAAGGAGAGATGGGTCCCATAGAGGATGATGAATGGAGTGATGCTTTGGACACATGTAAAATGGTATCCCCCAAACTTTCTGATTGATTGACCCAAAATTTTTATAACTCAGAGCATCTCACACCGCTTAGAATCTCAAAATATAAAAACAACTACTCCAGTGCTTGTCGTAGATGCACCCAAAAAACTGGTACCTTTTTCCACCTTTTGTGGAAATGTCCCAAAATCCAGACAGACATTTTGGTCACAAGTGGTAAGATTTCTGCATGACACGATGGGCTCCCCTATAAACACTCCAGCCAAAACCGTGCCTTCTGGTAATCTTTCCAGACCCAGACTCCAACAAATTTACCAAACTATTCCTACATGAAACATTGTTCTCGGCGAGGAAGGTGGTTGCTAGAGTATGGCTGAGACCCGATCCCCAAAACATCACACACTGGATCACAGAGGTTAATACTGTACTACCATATAAGCTCATATACACCCATAGAGGTTGTCCTTCCCAAGTATGAAAAAAATATGGGACCGATGGCTCAAGAACCCCGCAACATGTATATATAGTGAAATAGGCCCTGGGTAGGTCCCTTAATGTATCCTGGGAAACTACAGAAGGGAGGGGAGGAGAAGAATGGAGAGGGACCCCAAGCGGCACAAGTTAATGTCTAGAATTGCCTATATATAAATGGTATTAACTATGATATAGTTCACTTTCGTGTACATATATCCTTTGAAGGTGACACTCTATAACTGTATTAAGAAAATATGTACCACACATTTGTCAATGTCTTGATATTTCTTTATTTTTGCATGTGCTATATTTTAATAATAATAAAAAAAAAAAAAAAGATTTTTTATTTTATTTTATTTTTTTAATTCCAAAAAGAATCGTTGAGCCACCCCCCAGTTTAAGATGTAACCCTTCACGTTACATTGTATGGCAGAAAGGTCGCTTGTCACAAGCAGGACAGCATGCGAATGTGGCCTGAGTGCGCCAGGCAGTGAAAAGAGGGGGAAAGAAATGGATGTAAAAATGTGGGACTTCCATGTATGAAAATGTGATACACGTCACATAACACTGTGCACGCCACAGTGAGAGCAATATTTCTAGCACCAGACCGCCTCCATAATGCTAAACTGATGATCTATAGGGGGCTTTTAAAGCACTGCCTATAGAAAATATAAGGTACTGAAGTGAGCCGTATGCAGATTTAAGGTTTAACAATCCCCAGAAAAAAAAGTATGGAATCACCACTCTTGAAAAATGTTCAATTGTTTAACTACTTGCCGACAACCCGCCACAGATACTGTGCAAACCAACGTACCCGTACGTCGGTCCGTGTAACGAGCAAGTGCGAGGGTCCAGCGGACTTGATGTCCTCCGGCGATTGCTCCTCAGAGGCAGAACGAGGATCTGCCAATGTAAACAAGGCAGATCCCCATTCGGACAGTCGAGATAGAGATCTGCTGTACCTACTGATCCAGAACAGTGATCTCTGCTCCCGGTTAGTCCACTCCCCCCACGGTAAGAAAGCACCTCCCTAGGGAACACTTAACCCCTTGATCGCCTCCTAGTGTTAACCCCTTTCCCTGCCAGTGTATTTATAGCACTGATCACTATATTGAGGTCACTGGTCACCAATAAGTGACTCAGATTTGTTTACCGCAATCACGCAAAAAAAAATTACAGACATGCCTCAAAACGATTTTCATTTAACATTCCAACCCTCCGGCTTTAAAGAAGTCCAACCTAACACTTAAAAGTTCAGCCTTATGTCTCAAAATGAAAAAAAAAAAAAAATAATAATTCTACCTTTATTATGCAGAATCCAGTGCCATCACATGACTTAAATTCTACTTCCTCCTGAGACAAAAATCACCCAGTGGGTATAGTTACTGAAAGCTAGTGACATCACTTCCTGGGAGGGACACTGTTCCTGTGTAGCCAGTGGGCTTATACAGGATGGGAGGAGCTGATCATAGGTTGCTGCCCAGCATTTTCTCATTATACATTCTAATTCATGAGAAAATTAAGAAATAAAAAGCCCCATCCACACAGGAGGGGGGATGGGAGGTGCAGTGCACATATACAGTATAGCTGTGCACAGGAGAAGGGCGCTGGACGGGGGGGGGGGGGGGGGGGGGCACTGCCAGAGTAGCTGGAAGTTCTGGGGTCTCAGCTCACAGTCTATAATGATCATAGTAAAGGCAACCACACTAAGGCTCTGTTTCCACTGATGCAACTTTGGACACAAAGTCACAGCCCATTGATTTCAATGTCACCCTTTCCCATCTATGCGACTTCGGAAATCAGTAACTTTGAAAAGGTGCCTGCATTACTTTGATGCAACTTTGATCCAGAGTGTAAAGTCTCATCAAAGTCCCACTCTAAATTGTGCAACTTTGTGGTCGCAATAGTGGAAACGTAGAATAAAGCTAGTATGCATTGTCATGCGACTTTGGACACAAAATTGCATGAGAAATCATAGCCCATTGATTTCAATGGCACCCGTTCCCATCTATGCGACTTTGAAAATCAGTGACTTGACAAAAAAAAAAAAAAAAAAAAAGTACCCGCAATGCTTTTATGCAACTTAGATCCAGGAGTGTAAAGTTGGATCAGAGCTGCACTCAGTCGCAGACCAGTGTAGACCAAGGCTCCATTTCCACTAGTATGAATGGTCATAGTGGAAAAGTGACTTGTCATGCGACTATGCGTCCAAAGTCCCATGACAAGTCACATCCCATTGATTTTAATGGTACCCATTCCCATCTATGCAACTTTGAATATCAGCAACTTTGAAAAGGTACCTGCAATGCATTAAATTAAAAAGGAAGGTATTCCTGCGCCACCTCAAAGAATACTAACTAGCGTACTGCTGCGCGAACTGAGGGAAATATCTGAACCCACAGAAAAATTAAAGGATAAGAGGATAGTGGTGCACTGTACAGAGAAATAATCAACTAAAAAAAAAAAAAATCAGAATAGAAAATAAGCAGTAACCAGTGACAGTGGCCACACTGATACTAAGCAGAGGTATCAGGTGACCTAATTAAAATCTAAGGAAATTTTAGAGATGGCATGACATAACTTTATGTGCAATAAAGTGCTTATTTAAAAATAAAATAAAAAGGAAAATGTATAAAAAGCAAATAAATACGTTTCCATAAATGTGGTGTGTATCAAAAATAATAATCAAAGCTCGAATATAGCAGTGAGTGTCAATAATAATGAACCCACGTGCTGGAGGAATATTACAGTGCTGGTCCCCCAACATGAAATCGCAAGTAAACGAAACAGATGAATTCAATCAATAATACAAAAGAAAAACAAAATAAAAATTCAAGTGTCCATAAATATTCCCATTGATATGAATCCTAAAGTGCACAACGTGACGATATTCTACATTCAATTCATAATGTGCTGGTGCTTGTAAACATAATAATATAAAAGGTGCTGCTAGTAGTGGGTATCCCGTGCAATCCTTTATGGTAATTATATGGGTGCTCCCTTACTGCTGTAAGGTAAATGCATAAAAATTGTGTGTCTTTGGGGATAATTCAATGATTAAGCCACGTGATCCATGAAGAACGCGCAATGCCAACTGAAGGGAGGGAGAGACGAAGACGACGAAGAAGACGAAGAAGACGAAGAAGACGAAGAAGACGAAGAAGACATCAGGATGAGGCCTCAATACAACCTCATCCTTCTGAACAACCAATATGGCTCTTTACAAGAAAGAGCAGCCAACTCTGATACTCTTCTTGCAGAAGATATAGCAAGCAAGAAAATCATTTTTCCCCCCGTCAAGAGGGCCAAGGGAATATCTCGTATTGGCTCAAAAGGCTGCTTCTGTAAGCAGACAGGACAAAAATTAAGTCCCAACGGTTCATGGGTGATCAAACTGGAGGATTAATCCGCATTACCCCCTTAGTACTATCTGTAGGAATTCAAGGATCCTACCTATGAGATATTTCCTGGGGTGCCAACCCCTGGAATCATACCAGGGGACATGCCTTCCAGATTCTATAGTATACGACTCCGGAGGCTGGCCTTCTAGCATTAACCAAGTAGAAACTAGTGAAGCTAACAGCCCAGGATCTTTGGAATGTGGGTCTCAAGAGCCAAACCGTTAAATGTAGCACTTCTAAAAAGGTAGGATGGATTACCGGACCTTGCGCGAGAAGGTCTGGCCATAGTGGTAGGGTCCAAGGGTCCCCTACCGCTAGCTTTACGATCTTCTGGGCCACAAGAATCACCTCCTCCCCTTCTTGCTTGACCCTGTAAGAAGGCACGGAAGCAGCAGAACAGAAGGGAACTCCTAGATCAGTGAAAAACTGATCCCATGGAAAAAATAAGGCATCTGTTCCATATGCCATCGGATCCCTTGTCCTTAACACAAAGTTGACAATCTTGTTGTTGAATCTGGATGCAAACAGATCCACATCTGGAACTCCCCATCTTTGGCATATTGACAGAAAGATGTCGCAGTGAAGGGACCATTCTCCCGGGAACAATTTTTGGCACCTCAAGTAGTCCGCCTGCAAATTCTCTATCCCTGGAATGAAAAATTGCCGATAGGCAATGAATGTTGTTTTCTGCCCAAGATCGAATACGATTCACCTCTTTCTGAGTCGCACAACTTCTCGTGCCCCCTTGGTAAATGACATAGGCCACAGCTGTGACACTGTCGGATTAGATTCTGACAGGATAACCCCCTAGTCTGAGCGTCCAGACCTCGAGGGTCAGGCATACTGCCCAAAACTCTAGAATATTGATGGGCAAAGCCATCTCTGATTTGGACCATTTCTTTTTGACAGATGCTTCTTCCAGGACTGTTCCGCATCTGTTGTTGCCACCTTCCAGGTAACTGGTAGAAAGGATTTCCCCTGTTTGAAGATTCCTGGATATCAATCACCAATTGAGGCTCTGAAGCACATTGGGGGATAAACGCATTGGGAAGTCCAGAGCTTGGACCCTCTTGTTCCAAGCTGACAGGATACTGTTTTGCAGCAGTCTTGAATGAAACTGTGCATAAGGAACAGCCTCGAAAGAAGCCACCATCTTTCACAACAACTTCATGCAAAGTCAAATAGAAGGATTCTTCTTTGTTTTGATCAACTGAATCAGCTCCCTTATGGAACTTTACATTGTTCCTATCAGACCCTTGAAAACTGTAGAAGCCCCCCCTCCCCCACTCAAGCGAGCTTTATAAGGGGGCTTTAGTATCTTGTTTTGTGGGTTTCCTTTGACCCTGGGACTAACCCTGAGGTTTAACTCTTGAAAAAGCAGGGCACTGATGATCAGTGCCCTGATTACTTCTTAACTAGCTGTCCCCTGTGAGGAGATGCTGCTGATCGGCTCTCGTTTCCTCACACTCTGTCAGTATGAAGCGAGTAGCGCCGATTACCGGCATCTCCGTGTTTACATGCGACTGGCTGCGATTGGACACAGTCGATCACATGGTTAAAGAGCCACGACTCTTTACACAGATCGGGGGCAAGCTGTGTCCTAGCAACATGGCGCAGCCACAATCGCCGCAGTGTGCCCCGGGGGGGAATGCGTGTGGTCGTTCTGGCAAGCCGTCATGATGTCCACCCAGAACAAGAGCCGCACCGCCCAACCGGCGGGCGGGTAGCAAGTGGTTAAGAAACAAATAAAATAAAAAAAAGAAGGAAAACTGTAGTCAGTTGCAACTGTTTTTGCAGACATGGGGGGGGGGGGGGGATACGGAATCGCTTAATTGTCCCTATCCCTGTACATTGCACACTCACATCGGTCCCTACCCTCAAGGAGCCCACAATCTAAGGTCCCCATTCATATACTAGAGCCAATTTTGGACAGAAGCCAATTAACCTACCTGCATGTCTTTGGAGTGTGGAAGGAAACCAGAGTACCCGACGGAAACCCACACACGCACAGGAAGAACATGCAAACTCCAGGCAGGTAGTGTCGTGGTTGGGATTTGAACCAGCAACCCTTTTTACTGCTAGGCGAGAGTGCTAACCACTACCCCACTGTGCCGCCCAAACTTGTGCATTTATTGAAGATTTATTTACTGTAATCTTCCCCGTGATCCCCCCACTAAATTTTTCATGTTTTCTTCAGGCACCAAACAAAAGTTCCAGCATCATCACCCCGCCCAGTGTAGATTTGTAATTCATTGCTTAATATCACTTTAATCCAGTCATCCACAGTCCACGATTGCTTTTCTTTAGACCACTGTAACCTTGATTTTTTCTGTTTATTAGTAATGAACAGAAAAGAAGCACACTCAAATAGCCACATCCGTAAATTGAGGAAATACACAAAAAAAGGCTTACTATAACAGTAAACCTAGATCGGACTTTGAAGGCATAGGAAACAACGAAGAGGTATGAAAAACACTATTTATTGGAAAATACACAACATGAATAGAACAGTACAGAAAAATGTAATTAAAAATTAATCAACGTGGACACCCACCGGGAAAATAGTCCAGATATGAGATGGAGAGATTGTCCACAATATTTAGCAAAATCTTAATATTACGCCTACCAGGGGCTACACATTGTCTTAATATTGAAATTTTGCTAAACATTGTGGACAATCTATCAGTCTCATATCTGGACCATTTTCCCGGTGGGTGTCCACGTTAATTGGTGGGCTCTGCAGCCCATATTTGGCCCCTCTTTGGCACAGAGTCCACTCTTTGTGCATTATTTTGCCCTCGTCTCTGGAACAGTCTGACTTTTTATGCTCTTCTCTTACTAGCAGATTGGGCTGGCCTGACCTCTGTGCATAGATCCTGACGGTGGTGTAATAGAACCGGTTTCCAGTGGGATGGTACCCTCTGAACCAGTTTACGAGTACTTATAAGCGAGACTCATCTCTTTGTAAGGCAGTGAGGTCTGTTCTCCATTTGCTATTTGTAGTACCTTGACTTCATCCTGAAGAAACCTGACGGTGAAACGCGTGGATACATAATGTGAAGTGAGCCCTTGTGTATCAATATACATGATTTAATTTTTATGTACTGTTCTATTCATGTTGTGCATTTTCCAATAAATAGCATTTATTTTCATACCTCTTCGTTGTTTTATACCTTCAAATCCAACCTAGGTTTACTGTTATAGTACACTTTTTTAAATGTATTTTTCTGTTTAGGCGTTGACGGCTTTACTGTATGTAAATCCCATTTCCTTTAGCCGGTGTCTTACAGTTCGGTCAGAGACTAGTCTTTAAGGCATATTGCTTTAAGTTTTATAACTTGACGCTTTGAAGTCTTCCTTAGTCTACTAGTACCCTTACCTTCCCATTTGATTTGTACTAACGAAAACCATCATTAAGGCTGCGTTCATACCTGAGCGCATTGTAGTCTGGCTGAGAGTCATGCGATTTTGTACAGGTCTAAAGGTCCCCAATGAGCTTCAGCCATTTTGGAGTGGAGATGTGAACCATCTCCATAGAGAATCATTGATTCTCCCCCCCCAGTGTGTTTAAGCTTCAAGCTACAAAAACGCTCAGGTGTAAATGCAGCCTAATCCAAAAAACAAAAAAAAGTTACAGTGGGCTAAAGAAGAACAATTTACACTGGAGTGCCAGCTGTTTTTTCGCTTATACATATAGCCGTCTACCCATTTTATTAAAGCAGAACTCCGGGCAAATTTTTTTTTTTTTACATGTGTTGTTGCTGATCTCCTATCTTCACTGTCCATGTTCTTCTGAGCCCTGTAGTTCCTCTGTAATAGGCTGCTGAACTTGCTAAAAACAGTATTGCCTGCCAAAATCCTATTTGTAGACCCGCGGCTGCTATCCCTCTCCTCAGCTCAGCCAACGGTCTGGCACACCCTCTTGTAGTCCTCTGAAAGCCAAGCAGGGAGTTAAATTTTTTGAAGTGGGCTGAGGGGGTCTCCCAGCCCACAGGTGTCCTCTCTCCTTCCTGCCTGGTGGTCTGCCCCTCCCCTTCTATATCTGTACAGAGCAGGATTATCAGTAATCAGTTGTATGACTCAACGGGGATGTCCCAATGTATCAGGTATAGTATACGAGAACATAGATCGCTGATGCCCCGCCTCCCTCCGTTATGATCGACAGTGCACTATCATAGCGGGAGGCAGGACATCAGTAATTGGTGTTCTCGTATACTAACAAAGCGGGAGATCCCGCTGTGTCATACAACTGATTACTGATAATCCCCGCTCTGCACGGAGATAGCAGGCAGAGTGGACGTGCTCCTAGAATGAATTCAGCAGATTTAAAGGGCATCTATACTGATAATAATCCCCGCTCTGCACTGGTGGGACTGACATGAGGCACTGATGTGAGGAATTTGTGGTCCCTGACATGTTGCACTGGTTTCTATTTATAAGGCTGTAACCTATCATACCATGTGTTATGTATTGACTTGCTGGCTGCAGAATGAAGGGTGTGATTTATGTTAAAATGGGTTGCGATACTAATGGGAGATTTTTTGAAAATCCCAGAGTTCTGCTTTAAGGTCTTCTAGTAAAGTGGGCATATCTTGTTGTGTTATTTCCCCAGCTTAGCTTTGTATCTTCAGGAAACATGAGACTGAACTATTAATTTTAACCTCAATATCTAAATTTATGAACAAGTTAAAACAGAATTGGTCCTTGTACTCCCCCCCCCCCCCCCCCCCACAGGTACCCCGCTCACAACTCCAGACAATTCAGAAAAATATGGCACTTATCGCCACTCTCTGGACACACTCCTGCAACCAGTTTTCTACCCAGGTACATAAAAAAAAGTCAAGTGTCATAAATAAAAGTGTCAAATATAAACATCCATAAAGCAGTTCCTTCAGGTGCAACAAATCATCCACCAAAATAAAAATAGTGAAAAACAATCCAACATCCAAATCCTGGATCCACAAAGCGGAAATGGGGCACCAGTCACCCAGAATATTAAGCTTACCAGAGCTTCGGTCCAAAATAGAGGCAGACAGCGCATGAAGGCTACTTTCACACTGGAGCATTGTGGGCGCTATCTCACGCTAATCACCGAAAAGGGGTTCAAACTGCCCGCAAAGCGCCGCTGAAAGCACTCGTATTACAGCAGATGGATCTAGGCCTTAAGCAGTCTGATGCGCAAACACTTTCCACACAGCAGCCCTTTTGTTGTCTCATTGCCTTGCAAGTTAAACGCTGCCCAGTATTATCACAAGAATGCAGGACAAGATTAAAAAAAAAGGCCCCTCATGGTGCAGCCTAAGAATTCAATATGAAACCCATATATAATAATAAGACAAAATTAAAAGGAAAGCGGAAACCACTGCGTAATAAGTAAATTGTCTGCCAACTCACCAAAACTACAGGTGGTGT
This sequence comes from Lithobates pipiens, assembly GCF_037356315.1. Taxonomy (NCBI): domain Eukaryota; kingdom Metazoa; phylum Chordata; class Amphibia; order Anura; family Ranidae; genus Lithobates; species Lithobates pipiens. The sequence goes on from NW_027507784.1 coordinate 222,360,914, forward strand.
TACTGGAACCTAAAATCAGTATACAAGCTAGGTTAATTTGAACTCAAGATGAGTCCACATCAAAAAAAAAAAAATATATATATATAAAAGAGGGCGGGGGCGCGCGCTCCAAGTGAGAGCAAACTGTGGCATTACAATAGGGATGCACCAATACTTTTTTTTTTTTTTCTTTAGTACTCACCAATAGCTCAGCGAAGCTGGCCCTCCTACAATCAACACAAATAAAAACTCAAGTGTGTTTCTTTAGGGCTACGTGTTAGCTGTTCTGTGCTGCTAAAATTTCCATTCCATCTTTTATCATTTATCATTTTTGCATTATTAATGATTTATTAAAGGTCACCAAAGGTCACTCAGCCCCCCTACAACGCCCAAATGACACAAAACTGGTCTCGTTGGTTAGTGCAACATTTGTGTTGGTTTGTGCTGCTAAAATTTTTATTTGTGCTGTTATGGTTTTTAACAGTTTTTTTTTTTCAAACCCCACTCACTTTGCCCACCCTATTATAAGCACAAATAAAAACTCAAGTTTTTTAGTGCTACGTTTGTGCTGTTTAAATTTATTTTCTATCTTTATCGTTTTTGCATTATTAATGATTTTTTTTTAAAGTCACCAAAGGTCACTCAGCCCCCCTACAACACCCAAATGACACGAAACTGGTCTCGTTGGTTAGTGCCTCATTTGTGCTGGTTTGGGCTGATAAAAATGTTATTTGTGCTGTTATGGTTTTTTTTAGTTATAAACAGCTTGTTTTTATTCTTGTGCTTTTTTGTGTCATAATAATTAATTGTGCTGCTTTTATTTTTAAGATAATAGCAGTTTGTTTTTTCCAGACAATGACATCACCCTGCCCTCCTGTCACATACCTGGTTAGTGAGCTCCTGGTTAGAAAGCAGCCATGGGAGCACAGTGAGGTATGAGTGCCTGTGATCAGTCCAGCAGTCAGCAGGTGGATGTGGCAGCTGTACCGGCTGGTGGCAGATGAGCTGGCACTGAGCTTGGCTGGTGGCAGACTGTGGGTAAGCAGATGAAAGTAGGAGACATGAGACCTTGCTGGGCTGAAGAGCTGTAGCAGCCTGGATGAGCAGGATGCAGGGTCAGATGAGCCGGGTCCATAATGGTCAGGCAGATCAGGCATAAACGGCAGACAACAGGATAGTCAGGTCACAAGCCAAGTCAGCAACAAGGAGGTAGATCAGGCAAGAAAAGAAAGCAGAATTCAGAGACGAGCCAAGGTCAGGGCAGGTAGCAGTCAAACGGAGGTCAGGAGAAAGCTAGGTTAAGATCAGAAGTCAAAGCACAGGAATTAGGAATGAACACACGGAAGCTGCACACCAAATTGCAGCCCGTTTAAATAGTCTGGTGGCAGCATTGCTGACAGGCTCGCACTCATCTGCCCAGCCAGTTGCCAGTCTGCCTATGGGCAAGCCTTCCCTGACACTCCCTACAACAGCCACCAAACTAAATGAAAACAGGCTGGTTGGTTAGTTCCACGTTTGTGTTGGTTTGTGCCATTTTGCTCTCCATTCTATCTCCTTTTGTTTTTCAGTTATTGTTGATTTGAATAAAAAGGTCTCCAAAGGTTACCGAGCCCCCCTACAAGAGTCAAAAAGGCACGAAACTAGGCTGGTAGGTGCTCCTTTGTGCTGGTTTGTGCACTTCAACAGTCTAAAACCATTCTTTCACATACAAAATGAGGGTGCGTGTGAAAAAAAATAACAGATTTTCAGGTATCCTTGAATAAATATAATGGAGAATTCCAAGTTGTACTTATATTTTGGTTTGCTGGATAAATTAATATACACACTGCTTATATATATATATATATATATATATATATATATATATATATATATATATATATATATATATATATATATATATATATATATAGCAAAGAACAATTTGGTGTCTTGTTGTTTAACCACTTGAGATCCGCGCTATAGTCAAATGACGGCTACAGCGCGGATCTCAAATTCCGGGACTACGTCTATTGATGTCGTCCCCTTTAAGAGCTCCCCGCACGCTCCCGGGAGCGCGCATCGGGGAAAATCTGTGTTGGCCGTGTCCACTGGACACAGCCAATCACAGATCGCTGTAAACGGCCAATCACAGCGGCCGTTTACAGCGCGATCGCCGCCTTCAATGGGTGATGATCTCAAATGTAAACAAATGAGATCATCACCCATTGCCGAATCTGTCTCCTCACACAGCGATAGCGTGTGAGGAGAGAGATAATGTGAGTTCAAAAAAGTTGAGTGTTTTGTGCCGCCTGTGCCCAGATATACCCTGCCAGTGCCCAGATATACCCCACCTGTGCACAGCCAGTGCCCATCTGTGCCGCCTCAGCAGTGCCCATCTGTGCCGCCTCAGCAGTGCACATCTGCAATAAATCTGCACATCTGTGCAATAAATCAGTGCACATCTGTGCCGACCCATCAGTGCCCATCTGTGCCGACTTGTTAAGGAATCCAATGTACATAATGATAATCAGAAAATGTCTATTTGCTTATGTGTATACATGTTCCCATGCTCCTTACTTATTATGTAGCATACAGATTGACCCTGCTCTGCGGGAAGATGGCGTCTACACCCTACATCCCACGCGTGCAGAAGAATGCATTCGAGATAACAGAACCAGCTTCAACTGAACTTCAAGCATCAAGTTTCTTCATTTCTCTTGTATTGTAACCAATAAGATGTACCAATTAGACTGACATAGTAATGACGTATCTTTCTGTATAAAATATTAACACCGCCCACGAATAAATCAGTATTTAGAAGTAGCCTGAGCTGAACATATCTCAGAGAGTGTTTACTTCTAATGTGCATGCACATTTATACTTTAATTAGAAATAGCAGCAGATAACCAAGAACTAATTTATAGTTCTAATCCATCACAACTGGCACCCGTGTGTGGGGGCTTTCAGGCTTCAATCGAAGGGAGACCGCATTCCAGGACTGAACGGCTGGCCAGATCAGAGAAGGGGGTTAAGCGCGCAGCCCTAACAGTACGGTAAGCATATTTATCCTTACCATTTGTACGACTTCTCTGGTTTGGCTGGTTGATTTTGTCTTGTTGGCTCCTTTCGATTGTTCAAAGGGGCAGGTAACTTATTTCTGAAGCCGTTTTAACGAACCTGCTAATGGTTTTCTGCTGACTATTATCTGTTCAGTGTCTGTCATTCTGAAGGATTGCAAATTTAGCAGACTGAAAGTGCAGCTGCAGGCGTGTGTCCATCCTCACCCCTAGATTCTACCTCTAGTGGTGGGGTGGAATTCTGCAGGCATTTATAGACGGGGTTACTCGAGGTTGGCTGTGTAGGACCTCTGAGGGTTAATCTCAAACTGTGAATTAGGGCAGTTTGAAAGAAGGCTAGCTGGAATTTGGCAGTCTTGTGACTCAGGTGAGCTTTTCCCGAGAGCTATCTTTGCAGTTCAAAGAGTGTCAGGTGTCATGTCCTGTGTGTGTATTTGTCCATTACTGTTTGATATACACGAAGAGGGTTGGAGAGAAGGTGGCTACCTGGAGATTCAGTTGGGCCATAAGCCACTGCTCCACACCACCTCTGACGTGCTAGTTTTGACCCTCGAAGAGATAGAATAGTCAGGAGTGTGCGAGGAGACAGATCTCTCGCAGGGATGCGAGCCCCCACCCTAGGAATTCTTTGATAAGACAGCAGTCAGAGGAGTATTAACCACTTTGTTGCCTGTATTCTCCTCTTAAGCCGTCCGCTGAAAGAGAGAGAGAGAGAGAAGGGAATGCTAGAATGTGATATTAGAAGAAGAGAGAAGATGTTGCAAGAAGCAGAGGAATGGCATGTGCTGATAAGAAGACAAAGGGGACTCTGTGTGATAACGGCTTATTGGATGTGGCAGAAGCATGGTACAGGACGGCAAGGGCATTGCACAAAGAAGGTTGGATAGAAGAGGATGTATGTGTATCACAGAGTTGATAATGTGGCTGTACCGCCCCCATATACAAAAAACTGGAACGAAGGAGGGGAGGGACAACCCTGCTATCCGCCTAACGCCCACCCCCTTCTCACCACCCCAACCCGAGCACAACCCACTGTGACCACTCCCAGTGGCGGCCATCTTGGTACACCCAAGCCCACGCTTCAAGCACAGCCCTGTGCACTTCCTGCCGGCGGCCATCTTGGTACACCCAATAGGCCCAGCCATGGCCTATACCCAGTTCTTCCCGTTTTAAACCAGGATGGTTCCTACCACACACCTGTCTTCCCTAATATGGAAGCACTACCTTCACTTGCCGGATATGTTAATGATGAAGCATCCGAGTGGGAAGACCAACAACAGGCAGCAAGGCCACCTGCTGATTTAACCCCTAATCCGGCTCCAGCCTCACAGTTCCGGGAGGATCTCAAACGTATGCTGACAACCATAAGGAACAGTGCCCCTTCCCTGCCCCAACACCAGTCTCGGTTACCAGAAGGGGCACCGGTGATGTATGTCGCTTTTACCCCATCACAAGCAGCAACCTTAGTGACAAGTCTGCTTGACCCAGAGAAACAGCCAATGCCCTTCTACCGCAGGATAGTGCAGATACAAGAAGCTTACTCAGCTGCCTGGAGAGACTTGATCAGCCTATGCCAAATTAAAGCAGGACATGTCTTTTGGCCAGTCATGCAGACAGCCTTCGATGATGCCTGCCTGGCAAGTGCCACTTCTTATACCTCAGGCTTGGAGTTCTGTGCACAACTGCGCGACTGGGCAAAGGAGAAATTGGCAGATCAGACCACCACAATCCAAGATATTGCCCAAGATAAAGGGGAGTCTGTGGAGAAGTATCATGCTAGACTCATACAGGCCTTTGATGATCTGGGCTTCTCCCTCTATGAAAAGACACACACACACGTTATCTGCTTTCGTCTCAGGACTCAGAGAGGATATCAGAAAAAGCCTGATGGTGGCCCACCCTTAATATCGCTCAATGAAAATGTCCAATTTACTGTTGGTGGCCAGAGGGATAGAAAACCAAAAAGGAAAAAACCAACGCCCCTCATGGTAACACAAGACGAAGATCCTGCCTACACTCGTCCACCACCACTGCCCAATACCAGGGAAAAGATCATCTGTTACAACTGTGGGAAGCGGGGTCACATCAGAAGAGCACGCAGAGCCCCAAGACATCTGAGACATGACAGAGATCCCCACGAAGGGCAACGTGGACATGGACCTTCACCACCACGCCCCAACTCATGCTAGGAAATGGGCAAACCCGTGTCACCCCTTATGACAGTGTCCTCAAATGAGACTGGGGGACCCCTAGCAAAGGTCACGTTACCTATACAAGGAAAACCTACCACTTTTCTCATTGACATGAGTGCAGCCAGGAGTGTGTTGAGGGCTGAGGACCTGCCTGATAATTCTTTCCTTTCCACTATTGATGTTTCCTGCGTGGGAGTGGATGGGGTGCCCCGCTCCAGTCCACTCACTGAACCTCTCCAAGTGAGGACATTTCCTGATTTGCTTACCAGATTTGTGGTGTCCTCTACATGTCCCTTGAATCTACAAGGAGCTGATGTGCTGTCCAGACTACAGGCGTCAATCATTTTCACACCTATAGGGGGGGGGGTGAAGTTACATACTCCCCTATCCTTGGAAGACTCATCTGCTTTGTATTCTCTGCCTCTCCTGATGACACTTCATGGAGCAATAACTCCAAGTTCAATACCACAGGAAGTACTTGACAGAATTCCTGCGTGTCTATGGTCCACAGGCCTGGAAGACATTGGTCACTTAAAAGTGCCACCAGTTTCAGTCAAGCTCAAAGAGGGCGCATCATTGCCCCGGAAACCACAATACCCACTTAAGTTGGCGCAATCAGAAGCTATCTCGAAACATGTAGCTGCCTTGGTCCAGAATGGGGCCTTGATCCCCTGTACCTCACCATGTAATACACCTCTTTTTCCTGTCAAGAAGAAAACACCTAAGGGAGAACCTGACAGATACAGGATGGTGCAGGATCTGCGAGCAATTAACGAAGTCACAGTGTTGGACACCCCAATTGTGCCAAATCCACATACCTTATCAGCTGTACCTCCAATGGCTGAGTACTTCACTGTGGTGGACCTGGCAAATGCATTCTACAGTGTACCCCTGCATCCTTCCTACAGGTACCTCTTTGCCTTCTCCCATGAAAAGAAGCAGCAACGTACCCAGACAGTTATGCCAAAAAGGGGCACAGAACTCTTCAAGCTAGTTTGCAAACGCTATGGCTATCATCCTTGACATATAACAAGAGGATCACCTGGAAGTGAGTCTCCTCCAATATGTTGATGACCTTCTCCACTGTGCAGCTGACTTACCCACTGTTGAAGTCACCTCAGAAAGCCAGTTGGGCTATCTTGCCACACAGGGTTGCGAAGCCTCAAAGCCCAAATTGCAGTGGTGCTCAACATCTGTAATTGTTCTTGGACACTGTCTTGTCCCATGGGACAATACACCTCACTGAAGACAGGATGTAAGCAATCTCTGACATCCCACTGCCACAAGGCCAGAAGCCCCTTCATTCCTTCCTTGGACTAATTTCGTATTGCAGAGCATGGATTCCAGAAGGCTCCCTACTGATGCAAGCTTTGTATGATGCCCTGAAATCAGACCCCTTCCAGATGTCTCCTGAAGCAATATCAAACTTTGAGGCCTTCAAGCACACCATCTCTGGCGCTAGGGCTCCCAGACTACGACAAAACGTTCAAGCCCTTTGTATCCGAACATCTGGGACATGCTACAGGTGTACTCGCCCAATCACACGGCATCTGCCTACGCCCTATAGGATATTATTCCTGTCGGCTGGATGCGATAGCAAGAGGAGGCCCATCGTGTCTGCGAGCTGTCTTTGCTGCACAAGCCTTGTTTGACAAAACTTTGGACTTGGCTCTCGGACTCTGCCTCGTTCTGCTTGATCCCCATGACATTGCTCCCATACTCCACCAAGATCCAGCCAAAACATCTGTCCATTGCCAGACACTTGAGACTCCTGTGTTTCTACCTTCTAGACAGCATTACTCTATTACGTTGTCAAACACCGAAACCTACCACCCTTCTTCCACTTCTCGAGGGGGGTAAGGAGGAGGAGTCGAGTCTTGACTTGTCACCCCATAACTGCATCGAACTAATGCGGCTGGAAACCACGCATATCCCCACCGTGAGTGAAATACCCCTGCAGGATCCAGGTCACCACTGAAAACTCGGTTCTCCAAACTGAAACCTTACCGCCGGTGATGTCTGCACAGGTGGCAGAGCTGCAAGCACTTACTACAGCATGTAAATTGGCAGAGGGAAAAAGAGCCAACATTCATACGGACTCAAGATATGCTTTCAGCATTGCCCATGATTTTGGTGTTATCTGGAAGGACAGAGGGTTCCTGATGGCTGCAGGAACACCTGTGAAACATAGCTCAGCCATCAAGGACTTGATGGACGCCCTGCTTCTCCCAACCCAAGTGACTATTCTAAAGTAAAGCACACGACAAACTAAACTCGAAGGAAGCTCGAGGCAATCTAGCCGATTCAGCTGCCAAACAGACAGCCAGTGTTCCACGGGAAGTGGACAGCAGGGTGGTAGAAGACCACCCTGTGCATACCCTACAGACTCTCCCAGTGGACAGAGTTTATCTGAAATAATTACAGGAAGCAGCAAGTCCGGATGAGAAGGAAAGCTGGAAAACGGAGAGGAGGAACTCTCAGAGATGGACTATTCGAGTGCAGCAAGAAGCCTTGTCTACCCAGGAGTATGTACCCAGCCATGGTGCAATGGGGAAATGGAACTGCCCACTTGACAAAGACTCTTATGAACTTATGAGTTACTTCATTGACCAACAACTTCTGCAGATCATGCACTATCTGCAACAAATGTAACCCAGAACGTACAGAAAAGGCACAGAAGAAGCACCTGGCAAAAGCTCTATACCCCTTCCAGAGGATACAAATTGATCACTCCCAAATGCCAAAAGGAGTGACAGATTCGAATACGCCCTAGTGCAGGTGGACATGACTGCCAGGACCACAGCTAAGGAACTACTGAGTGAGATAGTATGTAGATTTGAGGTCCCAGAGGTGATAGAGAGTGATCAGGCCCTGCCTTCACAGCAACCCTTACAAAAGATTAGGGCAGCACTGGGGGTTCAGTTGGCTCTACACACCCCTTACCACCCTCAAAGTAGCGGGAAGGTAGAAAGGATGAAAGGGACACTAGAAAAACAGGATGTTAAAGATGGCCCAAAAGACTAACATGAGTCGGCCAGACAGTTTGCCCACTGCCCTGTTCAGTGTCAGACACACACCCCGGGGGAAATATGCCCTATCTCCTTATAAAATTTAGTTTGGTTCAGCCCCCAGACTTGGCTGTCACTTTCCACAACAGTTACAGTTGCAATCTGATGTGTTGACTAATTATGTAACCGCATTATCACGAGAATTAACCCAAATGCATGTCCAGGTGTTTTCTTCCATTCCAGATCCTGAATTAGATACAGGAACACACCAACTACTGCCTGGAGATTGGGGGCTGGTAAAGAAATTTGTGAGAAAACATTCTCTTGAACCCAGATATGATGGTCCATTCCAAGTTTTGCTGACCACAGCCACCTCAGTGGAATTGGTCGGGAAGAACACCTGAATACACGCTTCCCACTGCAAGAAAGCTCCACCCCCAAGGACAAGATCCCGCCCACTTCATGACGACCATGCTGCATATCCTTTTTCTGTTTGGTCTAGAGGGGAGGCCCAGGAGGTGGTCATCACAAAAAATTATAACATAATTACATTTTGGTACAACTCTTCAGGTACACATGTGACCACCTTTACCTTTGATTACTGTGACATAGTACCTTGTCCGTTTGACTCTTTCATGGCAATGCCATTGGTACAGTGACATCCCTGATGGGAAGGATATATATGTGTGTTTTACAGACAGTTACTGGGGCCAGAATTGTGGTTCCTGGGAGGGAGAGTGGGTTGGAACATAGGACCAGATTAGAGGGTATCTGGACCGGTGAATGTGCCCTTGAAAAGGTGATTATGCCCCTCCATATCCTAGCAGAAGATACCCCTGATACATGCACTGACCCAGCACACAGTCAGAGGAGGAAGCGAGCAGCTCTCTCCAGAAGCTTTGACCCTCATGTGTACATAGATGCTATAGGAGTTCCAAGGGGGGTCCCTGATGAATTCAAATCCAGGGATCAGGTAAAAGTTGGTTTTGAGTCTTTGATTCCCATAATAAATGTGAACAAGAATGTAGATTGGATCAATTACATATACTACAACCAACAAAGATACGTGAATTACACTAAAGATGCCCTCCAGGGAATTGCTGCCCAGTTACCCCCCCACTTCCTACATGACATTCCAGAACCGGATGGCCTTAGACATGCTGTTAGCTGAGAAAGGAGGTGTCTGTAAAATGATAGAAAAAAACGGGAACCTGTTGCACCTACATTCCTGATAATACCGGCCCAAATGGTAAAGTAACTTTAGCTATAAAGAAATTAGAAGATTTGACATTGGAGTTGAAGAAGAAATCAATAATATAATAAATATTTTAGCTGGATGAGTGGGTGGCAGAAGGTGCTCGCCCAGATAGGGGTACCGGTACTAATAATCCTGGTTCTTTTACCCCCCAATTGTATGCTGTATTCAACCTTTCGTAAAGAAGTTAATGAGCAAGGCTGTAGACAACAGCCCACCTACATCTCTCCACCAAGAAGAAGAGGACCCTCTTATGATGGAGGGTGACAAACCCTTCACTCCTCTACAGTCACTCCCTGTCCAAAATCTCACAGTCCTCTAGGGTTATAGGGGTAGATAGCACCTGATTGCCCTTCTCCAGCTGTATCGAGGGGGGTAGTGAACTAGTTGCTGCCCAACTCTATATACAGCTTAAAAAGAGTTGCTGAGGAGAATGGGCCAGGTGAGTAGGACCTTTAGATGAGGGACAGAAGAAAATAGCCATTTTAGGGGGGACTGTTAAGGAATCCAATGTACATAATGATAATCAGAAAATGTCTATTTGCTTATGTGTATACATGTTCCCATGCTCCTTACTTATTATGTAGCATACAGATTGACCCTGCTCTGCGGGAAGATGGCGTCTACACCCTACATCCCACGCGTGCAGAAGAATGCATTCGAGATAACAGAACCAGCTTCAACCGAACTTCAAGCATCAAGTTTCTTCATTTCTCTTGTATTGTAACCAATAAGATGTACCAATTAGACTGACATAGTAATGACGTAATAAATCAGTATTTAGAAGTAGCCTGAGCTGAACATATCTCAGAGAGTGTTTACTTCTAATGTGCATGCACATTGATACTTTTTTAATTAGAAATAGCAGCAGATAACCAAGAACTAATTTATAGTTCTAATCCATCACAGACTCAGCAGTGCCCATCTGTGCCGACTCAGCAGTGCCCATCTGTGCCGACTCAGCAGTGCCCATCTGTGCCGACTCAGCAGTGCCCATCTGTGCCGACTCAGCAGTGCCCATCTGTGCCGACTCAGCAGTGCCCATCTGTGCCGACTCAGCAGTGCCCATCTGTGCCGACTCAGCAGTGCCCATCTGTGCCGACTCAGCAGTGCCCATCTGTGCCGACTCAGCAGTGCCCATCTGTGCCGACTCAGCAGTGCCCATCTGTGCCGACTCAGCAGTGCCCATCTGTGCCGACTCAGCAGTGCCCATCCGCCGACTCAGCAGTGCCCATCCGCCGCCTCAGCAGTGCACATCCGTGCAATAAATCTGCACATCTGTGCAATAAATCAGTGCACATCTGTGCCGACCCATCAGTGCGCATTTGTGCCACCTCAAAAGCGCCTATCTGTGCCACCTCAAAAGCGCCCATCTGTATAATCAGTGCACATCTGTGCCACCTCATCAGTGCACATCTGTGCCACCTCATCAGTGCCCATCAGTGCTACCATGGCTAAACGAGTCTTTTCCGCTGAGGAGGCGTACCAAATTATTTCCACGGCCGACAAGAGCAACGGGGAGCTCTCCTCTTCAGATTCCTTTTCAGATTCGGATTCTGAAGCCGACGTAAATTATGAGCCAGTCCTCAGCAGTGAAACACTGACTGAATCCGAGGAGGAAGATATCCGGCCCATCAAACGAAGGCGTTCTAGTGAGGCAGTGCCGTCCACCAGCACCGCAGTGCCCCGGCATGAAAGGCCAAGTACCAGTGGGGTGTCATCTCAGCCCCAAAGGGTTAGGAGCCATGCTGGCCTTCCCTATGCCCTTCAGAACCCCTTGTGGCTTCCTCCTATTTCAGGAGAGGCCAATGTTCCTCCTTTCACCGCCCAGCCAGGAGTCCAGGTGGACACGGAGAATTTTACCCCAATAGATTTTTTTAATTTAATTTTTACGGAGGATATGTTGTCGTCAATTGTGGCCCAGTGCAACCTGTATGCACAACAATTTATTTTTCAAAATCCGACCTCTTATTATGCCCGTCCCTACGAATGGAGAGACCTAACGGTGGAGGAGTTCAAGGTTTTTTTAGGCCTCACATTTAATATGGGACTCAACAAAAAAAAAATCAATTACGTACCTACTGGTCAACCCACCCCCTCCACCACTCACCGCTCTTCTCCGCGGTAATGCCCAGAACCAGGTATCAGATCATCCTGAGGTTCTTACATTTCAGCGACAATTCCCAGTGCCTTCCACGAAATGATCCAAATTATGACCGGCTTTACAAAATTAGACCAATACTGAATTATTTTTCAGAAATATTCCCCAAATTGTTTACCCCGGACCAACACATATTAGCGGCAGGCTTAGAATGCAGCAATTTATGCCCAGCAAAAGGGCCCGCTATGGGGTGAAGGTCTACAAATTATGCGACCGAGCCACAGGGTACACATATTCATTCATGGTGTACGAAGGGAAGGACACCCAGCTGCAGCCCCCTAATTATCCGGACTACTTGGGATCCAGCGGAAAAATTGTTTGGGACCTCATATACCCCCTATAGGATAAAGGCTACCACCTGTATGTAGCTAACTTCTACACATCTCTGCCCCTGTTCCACAACCTTCACCGGAAGAAGAATCGGAAGGGCTTTCCTCAAAGTCTTGTAAACAAGAAGCTGCGAAAAGGAGAAACCGCAAGTCTGAGAAACAAGGAGGTTCTGGCAGTGAAGTGGAGGGACAGAAGGGATGTGTATATGTTATCTTCTATCCACAACAATACCTTCGTGGAAATCCCCAGAAGGAATGGCCCCGTAAAGAAACCCAAATGCATTTCCGAATACAATTTGTTCATGGGAGGAGTCGACTTCAACGACCAAATGATGGAACCATATCTTGTCACAAGACGGACATACCATTGGTACAAAAAAGTAGCAATTTAATTTTTTCAATTGCCCATTTATAATTCCTATGTCATTTACCGCAACTCCACCCAAAACCCCAAACGTTTCTTTGGCTATCAGGAGGAAGTTTTCACTGCCCATATTTTCCCAAACGGCCCACCAGAAAATATCCGATCAGACGTTGTTAGTCGACTCTCCGAGCGCCACTTTCCCGATAAAATCCCCCCCAAACCAACAGGCCAAAGACGTAAAAAAAGATGTAAGGTGTGTACCAGAGCAGGAGTCAGAAGAGACATCTTATTATTGTGCACAATGTCCTTCCCCAACCAGGCCTCTGCATAGGCGACTGTTTTTGTCGTTACCATACTTCAATACATTTTTAGTGAAGTATGGTAAACATAATCCTCAGTTCCTGCCTTCATACACCTTTACACCCCTTATGCCACTGCCTGCTCTGTAACTGACCCTGGCTTGTTATTTGACCACTCTTATGCCTGCCGATTCTGTACATACCGCTGCCTGATCTGGAACTGACCCTGGACTGTTATTCGACCATGCTTCTGCCTAACGATTCTGTACATATCTCTGCCTGATCTGGAACTGACCTTGGACTGTTTGACCACGATATTTGCCTGCCTCTTGGACTGATCTTGTATTCTGCAACTGGACTAGTGGGATTCAACACGGGGTCTCACATATGTGAGGGGCTCCAGTATAGTTTTTCTGGAAGAAAACAATTTTCTTTGTTTTCTTATTCCTAGATTAGGGTCTGGAGACTCAGAGGCTTCAAAGAGATTTGGGAGGGAGAAGCCTCTACCCCTATCCCCATTCTGTCCTGAACGAGGCTCTACTTCTGTCTGCTGCCTGTAGGACTTACTGCCATCATGCAGCACTGACCACACCACAAGGACCTGCCTACTACCAGGACCAATATTTTTGGCACTGCTGACATCTCTGCACTGACCCTGGACTGTAATATGGACAGTATCCCTGCCTGCTGCCTGAAAAACTGTGTTCGCTGTTGCTGACCAAGTCCCTGCCTGCTGCCTGGACCAGTGATATCCTCCTGTGGACAACTGCGCTTCTAAAACCACAGGTAATCTTTTCTTTACCCTTTGCTCAGCATAATGTATTTGGGGGTGTAATTCTTGGTATGTGCAGGCTATGTGTCCCTGGAACGCCGACGGTGTTTCTTGCATGTTGCGCCTCTGTATGTGGCAGGCTGTGTAAACGTCTCACACATGTGGTATTGCCATACTCAGGAGGAGTAGTAGAATGTATTTTGGGGTGTTATTTTTGCTATGTAAATGCTATGCGTTGGAAATATCTTATAAACTGACAACTTTGTGTTAAAAAAAAAAAAAAAAAATGCGTTTTCATTTTTTTCCACATTTTCCAAAAACTTCTGGAAAAAAAAATGAACCATTGAAAAGACTCATTATGCCTCAGATTATACGTTGGGGTGTTAGCTTTCCAAAATGGGGTCATTTTCTGGACGTTTCCATTGCCCTGGTGTTCCAGGGCCTTCAAAACTGTAATAGGTGGTTGAGAAATGAAATGTGTAATTTATGCTCCTAGAATGCCTGAAGGTGCTACTTTAAAATTAGGCCTCTGTATGTGGTCAGGCTGTGTAAAAGTCTCACACATGTGGTATCGTTATAGTCAGGAGGAGTAGGAGAATGTATTTTGGGGTGTTATTTGTGGTATGCACATTCCGTGTGGGAGAAATAAGCTATTACAATGAAAATTTTGTGGAAAAAAAAAATAGTAATTTTACAAAGAATTGTGGGAAAAAATGACAACTTAAAATAACTCACCATGCCTCTTACTAAATACATTGGAATGTTTATTTCCAAAAAGGGGTCATTTGGGGGGCATTTGTACTTTCCTGGCTTGTTAGGGTCTCAAGAATGGAGATAGGCCTTAGTACATCAGATGTGATCTTTTTTTGCAAATCTTTATGATTTGCATCATAGCTTGTAGACTCTATAAATTTCACACAGATCATATAATATGCAAAAATTTGGGTTATTTTTACCAAAGATGTGTAGTAGTATAAATTGTGGCCAAAATTTATGAAGAAAAATTGCTAATTTGCAAAATTGTCACAGAAACGAAGAAAAATTCATTTTTCTAAATTTTCGGTCTTTTTTCATTTATAGCGCAGAAAATAAAAAACCAAGAGGAAGAAAAGGACAAAAAAATCATTTGGTTACAGTGTTGCATGACTGAGTAATTGTCAAAATGTGAGCACTGAAAGCTGAAAATTGGTCTGGGACTGAGGGGGGTTTAAGTGCCCAGTAAGCAAGTGGTTAAGAATGCACGGAAACAGGTGAAAGAGGAGTGCAAGTTACACAAACACTTTTCACTAGTCAGTAAAAAATTTTTTCTAAATTGTAAAATCCATATTGTTATAATAATAGCAAAAATGTTTACATTGTTCCTTGCTAGGCCCCATACTCAGCCTGGGGTTTATTTTTGTAATGCTCCTCCTCTGTACCAGGCTCTGTAAACACTACACACAGTACCCTGGGGGAAGGCACTAATACAGCTTAACCACTTGACCACTGGGCACTTAAACACCCTTAATAACCAGACCAATTTTCAGCTTTCGGTGCTCTCGCATTTTGAATGACAATTACTCAGTCATGCAAAACTGGACCTATATGAAATTTTTGTCCTTTTTTTCACACAAATAGAGCTTTCTTTTGGTGGTATTTAATCACCGCTGGGTTTTTTATTTTTTGTGCTATAAAGGAAAAAATACTGAAAATTCTGTAAAAAAATGAATTTTTCTTTGTTTCTGTTAGAAAATTTAGCAGATTAGTAATTTTTTCTTCATAAATTTTGGCCAAAATTTATACTACTACATATCTTTGGTAAAAATAAGTACAAATTGGTGGATATCATTTGGTCTTTGTGAAAGTTATAGAGTCCACAAGCTATGGTGCCAATATCTGAAAATTGATCACACCTGAAGTACTGACGGCCTATTTCAATTCTTGAGACCCTAACATGCCAGAAAAGTACAAATACCCCCCAAATGACCCCTTTTTGGAAAGAAGACATTCCAAGGTATTTAGTAAGAGGCATGATGAGTTTTTTGAAGTTGTCATTTTTCCCACAATTCTTTGCAAAATCAAGATTTTTTTTACTTTTTTTTTTTTTTTCACAAAATTGTCATATTATCAGGTTATTTCTCACACACAGCATATGCATACCACAAATTACACCCCAAAACACATTCTGCTATTACTCCCGAGTATGGCGATACCACATGTGTGAGACTTTTACACAGTGTGGCCACATACAGAGGCCCAACATGCATGGAGCGCCATCAGGTGTTCTGGAGCACCCCGGCCAATTCTGACATTTCTCTCCTACATGTAAAAATCATCATTTATTTGCTAGAAAATTACATAGAACTCCAAAACATTATATATGTTTTTTTAGCAAACACCCTGGAGAATACAATGGTGGTCTTTGCAACTTTATCTCGCACGGTATTTGCGCAGTAATTTTTCGAATGCTTTTTTTTGGAAAAAAAAAAACAGTTTTGGGCTTAAAAAAAAAAAAAAAAAAAAAAACAGTAAAGTTAGCCCAATTTTTCCATAATGTGAAAGATGAAGTTACGCTGAGTAAATAGATACCTAATATGTCACTCTTCAAAATTGCACACGCTCGTGGAATGGCACCAAACGTCGCTACTTAAAAATCCCCATAGGCGACGATTTAATTTTTTTTTACTGGTTATATGTTTTGAGTTACAGAGGAGGTCTAGGGCTAGAATTATTGCTCTCGCTCTAACGTTCGCAGCGATACCTCACATGTGTGGTTTGAACACCGTTTTCATATGTGGGCGGGACTTACGTATGCGTTCGCTTCTGCATGCGAGCACATGGGGACAGGGGCGCTTTAAAAAAAAATTTTTTTTATTGTTCGTTTTACTTTATTTATTTTAGTTTGACATTTTTTTCCCCAAAAATAATTTTTTTGATCCCTTTTATTCCTATTACAAGGAATGTAAACATCCCTTGTAATAGGAATATGGCATGACAGGTCCTCTTTACAGTGAGATGTGGGGTCAATAAGACCCCACATCTCACCTCTAAGCTGGGAAGCCTGAAAAAAAAAAAAAAAAAGATTCTGTCTTTGATCGTATTAGCGATTCGGTAGAAGCACCGGAGGGCGGCGGGAGGGGGGGGGGGATGTCTATGGCTGGGTATTGCAGGGTATCACCGACTATGGCTGGGTATCTCAGAGTATGGCTGGGTATCTCAGAGTATGGCGTTGCAGAGTATTGCATTGCAGGGTATTGGCGGGTGTTGCAGAGCATTGCAGGGTATTGGCGGGTGTTGCAGAGCGTTGCAGGGTGTTGCGGAGCGTTACGGAGCGTTGCAGGGCATTGCAGGGCAATGCAGAGCGTTGCAGGGCAATGCAGAGCGTTGCAGGGCAATGCAGAGCGTTGCAGGGTAATGCAGAGTAATGCAGAGTGTTGCAGGGTAATGCAGAGTAATGGGGGTATTGCAGAGTAATGGGGGTATTGCAGAGTAATGCAGAGTAATGGGGGTATTGCAGAGTAATGGCAGGGTATTGCAGAGTGTTGGCAGGGAATCGAGGGGTTAATTTTCGGTGAGCAGCGATGTGGGCACTGCAGATGCAGCCCACATCGCTGCTGACACCGATCTCTTCCCCCTCCGCTGTACCGATCGGTACAGAGAGGGGGAGGGAGGAACCGGCGTCATAACATGACGCCGGTTTGTTTACAAGTGATCACTCCGTCATTTGACGGAGCGATCACGTGGTAAACGGCCGCGCTGAGCGGGCGTTTACCGTGATTCGTGATGCGCCGGGTCCACTGGACCCAGCGGTCACGGATGCTCTCGTGTGCGCGCCCCAGGGGGCGCGCGAGAGCAGATTTCTGGGAGGCCGTTAATTAACGGCCTCTCAGAGTTAAACAACCGCCCTGAAGCCGTTAATCGGCAATGGGCGGTTGTTAAGTGGTTAAGCAACCTTATGCTTTATGTTTTGACTGCTACCTGAGCGATTACAGGGTAAAGTGAAGTTTAATCCACTTATTTTTACAGTTTATGCAACTTCATGCTTGATATTTTGACTGCTACCTGAGAGTAAATCAAGTAAACGGAAGTATAGCCCACTTATTTTTACTTTTGTTGTGTTTGTTAGTGATGCATGCATGTGTATACACTGTGTTCTGGCCAGAATTTTAAATCCCCGTAGCAATATATACTGAAATCATAAGGGATATAAAGGGAATTGCAAATTATACATATACATACATACATTTTTTTTTTGACACTACTGATCCTTTGTTCATTTTATTATAATGTAAGTCTATGGACATCATCATGGCTTAGTATTTGGCGCCATCTAGCGGCCATGGACAAGAAATGGACTTGGATTCTTTCTTGAACATTGAAAAGCAACATAGGAAGCAACTATGTTTATTAGGGGTGCAATAGATCGTCACCGATCTGTGATCCAAACGGGTTACCCTGTTCGGATCGGCACACTCCACGATCCGCTAAGTGCTCCGCAGCCTCGGCCTTAGGAAAGGCCGTGGCTTCGGCCTAGCACTGGAGTGGTGGTCATCTTTGTACACCCAGGCCATTTACAATGTGATCTCTCCATCATTTGATGGAGCAATCACTTGTAAACAAACCGACATCATGTCATGACGCCGGTGGTTCCCCTCTCCCCTCTGTGTACAGATCTGTACAGTGAAGGGGAGAGATCGGATGGCAGCAGCGCTGCGGGCTGGATCTGTTGTGCCAACAGCGCTGCTCTGTGACAATTGCAGTCACAGCCATCCCTCAATACTCGGCAATACCCTGCCAATACCCAGTCAATATAAACTATGTTTATTAGGGGTGCAATGGATCGTCACCGATCTGTGATCCAAACGGGTTACCCTGTTCGGATCGGCACACTCCACGATCCGCTAAGTGCTCCGCAGCCTCGGCCTTAGGAAAGGCCGTGGCTTCGGCCTAGCACTGGAGTGGTGGTCATCTTTGTACACCCAGGCCATTTACAATGTGATCTCTCCATCATTTGATGGAGCAATCACTTGTAAACAAACCGACATCATGTCATGACGCCGGTTCCTCTCTCCCCTCTGTGTACAGATCTGTACAGTGGAGGGGAGAGATCGGATGGCAGCAGCGCTGCGGGCTGGATCTGTTGTGCCAACAGCGCTGCTCTGTGACAATTGCAGTCACAGCCATCCCTCAATACTCGGTAATACCCTGCCAATACCCAGTCAATACTCAGCGATACCCAGCCATACTCGGCCAATGTTACAGTGGGGGAGATGATGTGGATATTACATTGGGGAGATTGTGGATATTACAGTGGGGAGATTGTGGATATTACAGTGGGGACTATACAGTGGTGGAATTTTCACAGGTTTCTGCAAATTCAATTATTTGCTGATCCGTGACTCTGATCCGAGGAACGATCCAATCAGTGAGTTTTTTGATCTGTTGCACCCCTAATGTTTATGTCCCTTTTATCTGACCTTTGCCTACCCATAATGCCAGGTGTCCTACCCATGGTCACCAAGGACAGAACTGCCTGCTGAGTAGATTATAAAAAGGGCCCCATGCGGCCATCTTACGCCTCTTCCGGACGCATGGTCAACCCATGAGGACCTGTGAGGAGGTCTCCAGGAGGAGCGTCCTACAGCCATTGTGGAGCACAGTCAAAACAGACATTGCCAGTCATCTGACGACGAGAGAGACAAAGTGACCACATCGGGAAGGCTCCAGAGACACTTCTCGGAGCGTCACAGGACTCTGCTCACCCAGCGTAGCAGAGCAGTGTGATGGAGCGGCCGGCTTTGAAGCAAGCCACAGTACACCGGACCAGAGCTGCTGTACAGCACTTCAGATCCAGTTGGTGAGTGGGTTGCGGCCCACAGCTTCAGTACACATTTGCATCCAGTAAGATGCATATACAGTGTTTGCTGAGACCTGTTGTCCCTCAGAAGTGGCTTACAAAAAACTGACATTAGGCAGGCTTAATGCCTAATCCTCATTGCATCTTGAGCATTGTACTGTACCTGAGGGAATACTCACCGGAGCATTTAAAAAAATAGATCACTTTTAAATCCAGCCTACCTTCTTTACCCTTTGGATTAAAAATTATAAAAGACCGTCATAGCTATCTGAAGAAAAGAAGATCAAGGACTGTACACTATTAACAAGATCTTGCAAATAGCTTTTGAAGTAGGGGGGAGCTCCCTTTTGGTTTCACCTTGTATAATTGTTGTTCTGATTCATTGTTCTGTCATTTTATGTTAGGATGACAGTACAATTATTGTAACCACCTGTTTATCATAATTTACAGTAAAGTACATTTGTGGTTTAGTACCTCAATTGTGTAAAGTATTGTTTTCTCTCAGCAGGTAGAGCCATCGGGTATTCTGGTAATACGGGTATATGATATTGTATTTTGTGGGGTTCTCTCTCTCTCTCTCTCAAGGGGACCGAGTCAAGTCAAGGGGGGGTTCATTACCAAAGAGCAGGGCCATATTAAAACCAGCAGCTCCTTTGGGGGGTTAGTGCTACACGTGGGGGCTCGTCCTGTCACTCTGCAAGCAAGCTTGCCCCTTGGTGCCAGTATGGACCCCATCACAGTGGTCCAGTGGTGCGAAGCGGAATGCGCACGCTCAGAAGCAAGCGTGGCAATTGAACTCCCTGGGGAGGAATGGGAAGAGAAACAGATTAGAGAAATTGCACAGGCATTGTCCCCAGGCAGGAAGGCCTTTGCGATCACAGTGAAACCAGACTATGGAACCTCTTGTACCTATACACCTAGAATTTAATTCAATAACCCTAGTTTAGAGAATATGATGTCTTTGGGTGTACCTAAAGTTGAGGGAACTAAGATGGGTTGATGGCAGACCTTCCCCCTTTGTATATTTTGCTTGCTAGGAGTAGGCTAGAGGCCCCCCAAAAGTTGGCAGTGGGTCCTCTAGCATGCCAAGAATAAAAAATGGGAGGAGGGTCTGCCATCACATCTTGGATTCCTAAGTTTGAAGATGTCAGGGGCCCCCCTGGACATCATATTTCACCCGAATCTACAAACCGATGTACTGCACATATTACAGTTAATTGAAACAATCAATTAGTTGTCCAACTTGACAAAACATCAGCACAATTTTTTTTTTCAGCACACACAAGAGACCAAGGATTTTTTACACTTATCCAAGATGTCACAATTTTATATCAATATGGTTTTACAGATGCCCAGGGTACTAAAGTTTCCAAAGGAAGAGATTGTTAGAATCATTGTAGAGAGAAAATTAGAAAGTGTGACAGATGGCCAAATTCTTATGCCATCAGCCAAGGTATGGGAAGACCTAATCTAAGTAAACATCTGAATTGGGACATATCCTCCAAGGCTCTTTACATATTCCTTTAATTAAACAGATATAATCTGTACCGGGAGCTTGGTTTGGAATGTGTGCAGACAAAATAGATGAAACTGATGAGAACACATCCAACTCTGAACAAAACAGTGAGCTACATGAAGATATAGAAAAATTAGATGTAGTCCTGTCACCTGAGAATGAAGGCATATAATCAATGAAGCCATATGGTTTTCAAAAAAATATCCATGTACGTGGGTCTTTAAGAGGGTAAAAGTGTTTCCATCAGGGGAAAGTTACATAAATGTATGGATCCTGTAAAGAGTGTAAAGCAGAACTCTTTATTTACTGTGGCAAAAAACGTAATAGTTTAATGTTAGGTTATTATTAAAGTGGAGGGCCACCCAATGAAATTTTTTTTTTTTTTTTTTTTACTTACCAGAAATGCCTGTTGCTAGGCACATAATCCTAATCTTCCTCTTCCTCCTCCGCGGAGATGTTCTTTCTTCTCTCCTCGTCGCGTCTTCTGGGTAATGGGTCGCGCTGTGTTCTGGGAACTGTGTGTTCCAGAACACAGCACGCCCCATTCACAAAGCGCTGCACGACTCACGCATGCGCAGTAGGAAACGGGCAGTGAAGCCGTAAGGCTCCACTGCCTGTTTCCCTTAGAAGGAATGGCAGTGCCGGGACCGGAGAGCCGAGGGACGGGTCTGCCTCGGGCGGGCGACATCGTGGGCGCCCTGGACAGGTAAGTGTGCTTATTAAGTCAAGAGCTGCAGTGTTTGCAGCTGCTGACTTAATTTTTTTTTTTTAAAACGGCCCTCCTCTAAGTATATTAAAAAAAAGCAAAAATTTTCATTCTAGCAAATCAAAAAGAATTATGTCAGGGGATCTACGTGTTCCCATTTCCAGTGAATTATGTGAGGGCAAAAAACATCCAAATATTTGGCGTGCTTCTGAAGCGCTATGACTTATGGATGTCGGCGACCCTGAGCAAGTCCATTTACATAATTTGTCTGTTCTACGGAAACTTAAAAGAAAAAAATAAAAGAAAAATCTGAATGTTTTTGACAAAGACCCACTTATATCTGTCCTTCACATGAAATATTAATTTCCCCAATATGGCAGTGTGCATGACATTGGACCTTAGTATGAAGGTGCATGACATCAATGCAATAGCATATTGGCTAACAGAATGGAAACATGCAGGTGCTCCTCTGCCAAAAGAAACCATATGTGATTTTTCCCTGGCTTTACTTGGTGCTATTGTGAGGGCTTTTGCACCTTACCCAGACCTCGTGACTTTTATTAACCATTGCTTTGGAGTATTGATGGAAAATTTATCTTCCAACTGCCCCCACGCTTTGTCAGAGTCTATGTTGCACATTGCATCAAGCTAGTCACCAGGCAGGAGTGTGAGGGGAAAAAAAGGGAAAAAAAGAGTTAAAGAATTTTACATAAGGGCTGTAGCACAGCTCATCACATCTGTATCCCTTGCTGATGCCAAAGATCTCATCAAGTACATTTTTATAGTTGCTTTAAGTGAAGCCAAAGGCTGTGATGAAATGGGGAAAAACACTAATGTCAAACATGAAACCCTGCCAATGCGAGTTGACAAGTTTCTCATCCACCACTTTTCATAGAAGGACGTATGCGAATATCAGTTGCAAGAGACAATGTTCCCACCCACAGTTTGTGATGATACTGTCAAAACTGAAACTGGTTCAGCAAATAAAGAGTCAATTTACCCAGCAGATAAGGTTGTTGAAAACTGGAGAGGACTTGCTATTCCTCCCAAAAAACTAAAGAATACATACCTTTCCCCTTGTACAGAGTGGTTGCATGCAGACACAACAGTCTTGATAAAAAAAAAAAAAAAAAAAAAAAAGGCAAAATAAGGTTTAATAAGGAATGGCAACATCAGAGACCTGCAACCTATAAAAGGTGTGTGCGCACACTGAGTTACAAACACCTGTGCATTTGATGCATTTTGTCAGTGCCTTTGTAGTGCCTTTTGTGACAGCACATCCTACAGTAGTTGTGGCCCAAGAAATAAGCAATGCAGACATTTTTCACCCTGTGAAAACCATGGCAGAAAAAGGTGTACAAAAAAATCTACATGCTGAGAGGTAAAATGCTAAGGGACATATTTGGAGCAGAACAAATTAAAAGCAGGACTCCAGATGGTTAAAGCTGAATGCAACATATCAACAATAATTTCAAATGTATTTTCAACAGTGGCTGAGAGCAAATGTTCTTCAGAAACATGTTCAGGTCATTCTGGATTCAAGAAATATTGCGTTTGTATCAGCAGAGACACTGAAGTCAATGAGGAGTTTCAGCTCTACAAGAAGCAGTCAAACAAATGTATTTAAAACCTTCAAAATGCCTATCACGGATCCACGACGTGCAACCCATTCCCAGGGAAATGCAGTTTTTTGACCCTTCAGTTTCTGGAAACATTCTTTGTAATGGTACTGTGGAACACACCATAACAGGACAGCACCTTTGTGTTGATACAGACATGGGATTCTGGGAAGCTGGTGAAACACAGAAGCAGAGGTTCAAAAGAGATTTCTTGAAGCAGAACCCTTTCAATTTCCACAGGACCTTGAATTAAAGGGGAACAGGTTCATTTTAAGGCTTCATGCACACGAGACGCAGATGCAAACGCTGCTGGACACATGTTGAAACCGGCGTTTAGAAACGCGCGTTTTGCCGCGATTTAGCAGCGTTTTACCGCGTTTGCGTCTAGAAGCGTTTAGTTAAGCTAACATCATAGACCCTCCCCAGCTCAAAAAAAAACAGTATTATTAACTATTTCAGCAATTTTGTGAGACCAGAGTGAGTAGCAGCAGCTGTGAGAGCTGCAGTGTACTTGTATTTAGCGTGTCACTTGCCACGGCACCTGCTACAAGTTGTGGATTGTCCACTTGCCACGTCACTTGCCACATCACCTGCCACGTCACCTGCCACAAGTTTTGGATTGTCCACTTGCCACAAGTTGGGGATTGTCCAACTGCCACGTCACCTGCCACAAGTTGTGGATTGTCCACTTGCCACGTGACTTGCCACATCACCTGCCACGTCACTTGCCACGTCACCTGCCACAAGTTTTGGATTGTCCACTTGCCACAAGTTGGGGATTGTCCACTTGCCACATCACCTGCCACGTCACCTGCCACAAGTTGTGGATTGTCCACTTGCCACATCACCTGCCACGTCACTTGCCACGTCACCTGCCACAAGTTGTGGATTGTCCACTTGCCACGTCACCGGCCACAAGTTGTGGATTGTCCACTTGCCACGTCACCTGCCACAAGTTGGGGATTGTCCACATCACCTGCCACGTCACTTGCCACGTCACTTGCCACAAGTTGTGGATTGTCCACTTGCCACGTCACTTGCCACATCACCTGCCACGTCACTTGCCACAAGATGTGGATTGTCCACTTTCCATGTCACCTGCCATGCCACCTGCCACAAGTTGTGGATTGTCCACTTGCCACGTCACCAGCCACATCACCTGCCACAAGTTGTGGATTGTCCACTTGCCACACCACTTTCCACGTCACCTGCCACAAGATGTGGATTGTCCACTTGCCACGTCACCAGCCACATCACCTGCCACAAGTTGTGGATTGTCCACTTGCCACATCACTTTCCACGTCACCTGCCACAAGTTGTTGATTGTCCACTTGCCACGTCCCTTGCCACGTCCCCTGCCACAAGTGGATTGTCCACTTGCCACATCACCTGCTACAAGTTGTGGATTGTCCACTTACCATGTCACCTGACACAAGTTGTGGATTGTCCACTCGCCACGCCACTTGCCACATCCCCTGCCACAAGTGGATTGTCCACTTGCCACGTCACTTGCCACGTCCCCTGCCACAAGTGGATTGTCCACTTGCCACAAGTTATGGATTGTCCACTTGCCACGTCACATGCCAGTCACCAGCCACAAGTTGTTGATTTTCCACTTGCCACGTCACCTGCCAGGTCACTTGCCACGTCACCTGCCACAAGTTGTGGATTGTCCACTTTCCACGTCACTTGCCACTTCACCTGCCACGTCACTTGCCACAAGTTGTGGATTGTCCACTTGCCATGTCACTTGCCACAAGTTGTGGATTGTCCACTTGCCACCTGCCATGTCACTTGCCACAAGTTGTGGATTGTCCACTTGCAATTGCAATTGTTTAAAATATTTTTCTAATGGTTTTTCATCATTTGCAATTATTTTTGAGATTTTTAATGTAAAAAAAAAGGTCACCTTTAAAAACGCATATAAGCGCAAACGCGGCTAAACGCGGTAGCGGCGTTTTACCGCGTTTTGCGTCTGAAACGTGGAAATTTTTGCTTCTGAACGCATTTTTTTGCTTCTGGAAAAACGAGATTAAACGCAACTGCATAAAAACGGAAAAAAACGAGACTGTGTGAATGGACACATAGGATAACATTGAATGAGTTCAGGGGCAGTTGAAAAAACTGTCCAACTGCATCTGAACGCGCGTTTAACTGCGTCTCGTGTGCATGAGGCCTAAGAGGTGTTTTTGCATTCTGCCAACCAGCTACCAGAAGCTCTCTAGGCCATAGCCTACTGTAAAAGGTCTGATTTCACCTGGGAAAAATATGATTTGTATGGCAGTGGTGAATTCACACCCTAAGATCTGCCCCACGCTGTTCTGTACACAAGAGTTAGCGATTTGTAGTTCCCAGTTTCATAAATGTAGGTAGCAATTTCATCAACTGATGTGGCGTAGGGATACACCGCCTGGACTTTGGAAAAAAAATTCTGCTGTTTACCTTACAGCAGTAAGGTAAGGGGCCACTCCACCTGATGTGTGTGGAACACTGAAGAGGCACAAGAGTTTGTACACACTGGTTGCTGGCACCCTCTATTCGGAGAAGCACTTTATGAATTACATGTCACCTTACTTTTTTATATAGAGACTCTGCTATTTATTTTTGTGTATTTGCTGCAGCTGCACTGTGTGACTCACGTGTGTGGCATTATTGATATATGCGTTTATTCCTTTTTGCTAAATTTGATCGTGGAAGAAGTTTCGTTTGTACGTCATGATCTCACTAGTTTGAGTTTTGCATGTGTGGCTTTGAACTTATGAAGCACTGGACACTTTAATATTGTTTATATATTTTATGTTTTATTTCAGCACTTGACACTTTTGCTCGCTTATTGCTTAAGGGTGTAATAGGTGGTTTATACTATTGTTTATGTGTATGTAATTTGGTTACCCTAGGAATAACCCTTTAAGGGGGTTACTACTTAATAGCAACCACTAGGCACTTTAGATTTATTCATTACTCTTAAGGTAGCGCATCACCACTTATTTGATTTTGTTATATGTTTTTCAGTGGTAGGGTTTATACCTCTGTTGGTGGTTTTCTGCAACCTGCCCCTAGCATTTAGGTTTTATATGATAGCGCGGGGATACTCCAAATTTATTTTCTATACTAAATAACCCACATATCCCTGCTGCGATCATGGAGGTGTTTTCCTTTATGGAAAAAAGAAAAATTAATTTAGAGGAAGTTTTTAATAGTTCTGACTCCAATTCCCCAAAAAATGGTGAGTTAGAAAGTCTAATGCGTAAATTGAGTCATAACATGGAGAAAAAGGTGAGTCTATGGTGGAACATGACCACCTTTGAACAATACCTAAAGGATAAGATAGTACCCAGGCGTCTCAGATGGGATGCATCTCCCAATGATGGACTTTTGGACCAGGACTCTATGGACGAATGGTTCAAATTTTTTAATGAGAAGGGTCTAGAGCTTTTGGAATTCTTATTAAAAAGAAAACAAAGGAAGCTGAAAAAAAAATGAGCAGACAATAGGGGAAATTAAAAGTGAGTTAGAGATACATAAAGGAGAAATCGGAATTTATTTCCCTAACCACACAATTGAACAAAGATCTCAATAGGAAAGATAAGGAGGTCCAAAATAGGAAGAGTAAAAAGTACACTAGAGATATTAACGATTTTAAGAAGGATGAGGTATTCAAATGGCAGAGTCAAACTGGCCACCCTGACTTCATCTCTACATTTTTGACACCGGAAAAAATCCCACAACAGGATAAGACCCAAATAAGACCATACCCGAATGAGCAACAAAAGTATTCTCCAAGACATCCAAAAATCAATGAAGGACAAAATGATCACAACTGCTCTACTCCGCAAAATGGTGATCAAAGACCACAATATGCTTATAATACTCCACAGAATAAAGGAAAAAAGCCCTATTGGAAGAATAATAACAAGAAACCATACAATGGTAATGGTAATTGGAATCGACCAGTTTATGATCAAAGAGAGAATAGAGGCCCACCCCAGGGAACATATGGACCACGAGGGAGAAGTCCCCAGGGGTCATATGGACCACGAGGGAGAAGCCCATCATATAATTATGGAAATGGACAGAGATAACTGGGGCCCCCCGCAAAGAGAACATCGCCCATATGATCACAACCCATTACCATTGTATAATCACTATGCTCCGTTAAGGGATCATTATGATGATGAGAGAGATGGAAGAATACAGAACTACTATTCAGACTCATATCAGAATAGAGCTTTTTTAGAGAGGGATGGAAAATCATCCCCCAAAGCTCCCAATGGAACCAAGAGGCCCAAGAAAAAGTCCAGGAAGAAGAGAGGAAAGAGAGCTGGAAAGAGAACACAGGCCAAGAAGAAACTAAAGGGCGAGGGTATCTTTAACCTAAGTGGAAAACCCTTGTC
This sequence comes from Lithobates pipiens, assembly GCF_037356315.1. Lineage (NCBI taxonomy): Eukaryota > Metazoa > Chordata > Amphibia > Anura > Ranidae > Lithobates > Lithobates pipiens. The sequence continues at coordinate 222,388,403 of NW_027507784.1, forward strand.
ACATGAAGAGATTGGAATATTAGACAAGGGTTTGAAATATGCACAACAAAAAACCTGGATAAGTTTGAGACCTATATACAGATTCAAAAATGTGTTAGAACCTTGAATATTAAAAAGTATATAGCCAGTAACCCCATTAAAAAACGACTACCTATGGAAAATTCAGATGTTGTCCACAGTTCCTTAAGGAACAGATCTATTTTTAATCCACCTATGAACAATAATAAACATGTAGATGTTTTCAAAAAAGCTGTGATTCAAGATCTGAAGGAGTTGAAAATTAAAAAGTCAGAGGGACCAAAATTTATAAAAAGTGGCATAAGTAAACTGACAAAGAGAAACAATATTGTTGTTATTCGCCCCGCAGACAAAGGGGGCGGTATTGCAGTTCTCTCTAAAATCGCAATACAAAGAGACTATGAAGAACCTCCTGGAGGATAGAGGTACATATACAATACTACCCAGCAATCCGGTATTTAGATGTAGGAAGGCGCTTGAACAGGTCATTCATTTGGGATTAAAGAAAAATATTTTAAACAAAAAGGAAGCTAAATATTTGGTTCCAGAGTCATGTATAACTCCAGTTATCTACTCATTGCCCAAGATGCATAAAGATAATATGAATCCACCACCAAGACCCATAGTCAACGGGATTGATTCCCTCACTTCGAGAATTGGACAATACTTGGATAATTATCTACAACCAGCAGTGAAACAAACCACAGCCTATTTGAGAGACACTAAGCAAGTACTACAATTGATCGAAGAGGCCCCTACAGGAGGAACACCTTGGATATTAGCAACTGCAGATGTAGCTTCTTTATATACAATAATCCAGCACCATCAGGCATGTGAAGCTACGAAATGAGGTTTGAGAAAATTCTCCACTTTGCCATGCTTTCAGAGAAAATATTTAATTAAATGTTTAGATTTTTGTTTGAAAAATAGTTATTTTTGGTACGACCAGAGTTACCATCATCAGAAAGTAGGAGTAGCGATGGGGGCAAAGTTTGCACCTAGTGTGGCATGCTTGTTCATGTCGCAATGGGAAGAATAGACAGTATTTAAAAATCCCCCAGAGGAATTGGTAATTTTTAAGAGGTGCATTGATGATATCCTAATATTGTGGAAAGGAGAGAGAAACAACTTGATCACCTTCCTAGAAAAGCTGAATAGAAATGATAGGAATATCAATCTATCGTGGGAGATAAGTGATGGGGCAATTTCGTTCCTGGACTTAGAAATCTGGCAAGAAGATAATACGCTATATACCAAAACACACTTTAAAAATGTCGACAGAAATAGCTATCAATAGATAGTTGTCACCACCGGACCTGGTTATGTAATATCCCAATGGGACAATTGATCCGGCTTCGAAGGAACTGCTCTCACTCCAAGGACTTCTTGATACAAGCAGATAAAATTGGACAAAGATTCATCAATAAAGGATACAGAAGTGAAGATATTGAGACTAAGATCACAGAAGTAGAGAAGATGGATAGAGCAATGTTAATAAAGGATAAACTACCTACTACTGATAAACCCAATGGAGTACCAATACTACTGAATTATAATGCGCAATATAGAAGCATTGAGAAAATGATAAAAAAGCATTGGTATATACTACGGTCAGATACACACCTTCAGGAGATATTACCCCAATTTCCAAAATGTATCTATAAGAGGGCACCAACTTTAACCACTTGCTTACTGGGCACTTAAACCCCCCTCAGTCCCAGATCAATTTTCAGCTTTCAGCGCTGATGCACTTTGAATGACAATTGCGCGGGCATACAACACTGTACCCAAATGAAATTTTTATCATTTTTTTCCCACAAATAGAGCTTTCTTTTGGTGGTATTTAGTTACAGCTCGGAGTTTTATTTTTTGCTAAACAAACAAAAAAAGATGCAAAAAAAAAAAATCATGTTTTAATAGTTTGTTATAAAATTTTGCAAACGGGTCATTTTTCTCCTTCATTGAAGTGCGCTGATTAGGCGGCACTGATAGGCTGCACTGGTGGGCACTGATGGGCTGCATTGGTGGGCACTGATGGGCTGCACTGGTGGGCACTGATGGGCATAGTTAAGGCGGCACCGATGGGCACAGATAAGCACAGATAAGATGGCACGGATGGGTGGCACGGATGGGCACTGATAGGTACCACTGATAGATGGGACTGATGGGCACTGATAGGTGGCACTGATAGGTGGCACTGCTGGGCACGGATATGTGGCACTGGGGTGCAGCACCTTTGAGGCAGATTGTCGGCACTGTGGGCACTGCTGGGTGGCACTATGGGCACTTACTTTTAATAAGTGTGGCACTGCAGGGGGCAGGTGGGCACTGGCAGGGGGCAGGTGGGCGCTAGCAGGGCTGGCCGTGATCGGGACTGATGTCCCGATCACGGCCGCCGGTGATCGGCTTTCTTTTTTCTCCTCGCGCTGTCAGCGCGAGGAGGAATACTAGCCAATTACCGGCTCCCTTATATCACATGATCAGCTGACAGCTGATCACGTGATAAGGGGTCGGGATCGACCCCTTGCACGGATCGGTGATCAGGCGAGTCTCATGGACTCGCCGATCACAGAGCGCGCCGCGCACGCCCCTCAGGGGGCGCGCAGGCCGCTCGTACACGGGACAACGTCTATTGACGTCGTCCCGGAAAAGGAGATCCACGCTGTAGCCGTCATTTGGCTATAGCGCTGATCTCAAGTGGTTAAGGGACAAGATTGTGAAGAATATCCCTGACCCTCCGTATAACGGTATAACCTTTTTTTACAGGAAAGGGGTTTTACCCGTGCAAACGCTGCTATGCCTGTACAAGAATAAAAAGACCTGTGGAAAAGAAATTAAATTTCACCTCTACAAGTACCGGTAATTCATATGAAATTAAGGATTTCATATGCTGCAATACGGAAGGAGCTGTAAATGCACTCCAATGTAGTTGTGGCCTACAATATGTGGGGCGAACAAAAAGGCCCTTAAAAGTAAGGATCAAGGAACATGTAAAAAATATTACTAATGGCTTTGACAAACACAGCGTGTCTAGACATTTTAGCACCCACCATAACAGGGACCCCACTCACCTTACTTTTTGGGGTATAGAACCTTATAAAAAAACATTGGAGAGGGAGCCATAAAGTCAGGGCACTCAGCCAATTAAAATCTAAGTGGATTTTTATTTTAGATACTTTTTCACCCCAAGGCCTGAACATAGATTTTGATGTAAATTGTTTTATCAGTGATTTTTAGTTTTAATAGTGATTTTTATCTTCTTGAATAGGAGTCGGGGGTTATTTAAATCTAGCGTAATTATGTATATTGAATATATTTGTTTATTGACCTGTGTAAATTGACTGGCCTCTTGGACATCATTTCCGGTGTCCGTCTCTAACGTACCTTTGGGTAGCTACTTTTTTTTTAAAAAAATATTTTTTTTGATTTTTCTAGCTTGTTGCTGATTTTTTATATATATTTTTACTAATATTTTTTAGGTATACACTTTGACCTCCCTATATTGGCTATAATGAGGAACTACTTGTTAGTCCGTTCGTTTTATGCCAATTAAATATGTAGGAAGTATGCCCCCACAACGGGGACCATACCCTTTGTCCATTGTATGTTATTGTGTATAACTACTTGCATAGTTATTTTCCCTGGGCTGCTCTGATATATAGCGTATTATCAGCAGCCTATGCTCGCCGTATGATTTGCATCGGAAAGAGCTTGGAGCTTGGAGCTTGGAGCTTGGAGCTTGGAGCTTGGGGGCCCCCCCCCCCCCCCCGCCCTCCTTTCCGTTTTTTCCTAAAAGCTCCCCTTTCTCCATAGTTTTAATTCATTTTATTTCTAGCATGATTTTTTTTTTAAATGGATGTATTGGAGAAAAAAAATTTTAGGTTTATATGTCTGGACATGTCATGTTTATCCATGCATGGCTCCGGGAAAATGGTTACTTTACTATGTAAATAATGAAAAAATGGCGGCGAATACAGTCGAATGCATCACCCTATTTTGAGCTATGGGAGTGCTTCTGGAAAATGCCCGACGGCTGGGCATACGGAAAATGGCCGCAGCTCTAGTCCGATCCTCTAGAAAATGGCCGCGTTAATATTATCCTATGGGAGGCTACGGAATAATGGCCAATATAAAAGACACTTCCGTACACCTATGTCCCATTCTCTGATGAAGTCACGTGACGATACGCGTCGGAATAGGAGGAAATTGTGACACCGGAAGCGACGTCCGAGATACGAACGGAACGTTCGGCTGTGCTTTGATATGCAAACTATCTGTTGTATGTTTGTGAGTACCGCTCTATTTTTCTGGTTTTACTAATAAAAGTGTATACATACTTCACCATGGGAGCCTACCTTTCTCTTTCCCTATGAGACCCTGTTATTTCATCAACTGATGTGGAGTAGGGATACACCGCCTGGACTTTGGAAAAAAAAATTATGCTGTTTACCTTACAGCAGTAAAGTAAGGGGCCACTCCACCTGATGTGTGTGGAACACTGAAGAGGCACAAGAGTTTGTACATACTGGTTGCTAGCACCCTCTATTCGGAGAAGCACTTTATAAAAAAAAAGTAAGGTGACATGTGATTCATATAGAGACTCTGCTATTTATTTTTGTGTATTTGCTGCAGCTGCACTGTGTGACTCACGTGTGTGGCATTATTGATATATGCGTTTAATCCTTTTTGCTAAATTTTATCGTGGTAGAAGTTTCGTTTGCACGTTATGATCTCACTAGTTTGAGTTTCGCATATGTGGCTTTGAACTTATGAAGCACTGGACACTTTAATATTGTTTATATATTTTATGTTTTATTTCAGCACTTGACACTTTTGCTCGCTTATTGCATAAGGGTGTAATAGGTGGTTTATACTATTGTTTATGTGTATGTAATTTGGTTACCCTAGGAATAACCCTTTAAGGGGGTTACTACTTAATAGCAAGCACTAGGCACTTTAGATTTATTCATTACTCTTAAGGTAGCGCATCACCACTTATTTGATTTTGTTATATGTTTTTCAGTGGTAGGGTTTATACCTCTGTTGGTGGTTTTCTGCAACCTGCCCCTAGCATTTAGGTTTTATATGATAGCGCGGGGATACTCCAAATTTCATTTAGTTTGGCTGTTGTAGGGGTGTCAAGGAAGGCTTTCCCATACAACAATATATAAAATGAGAAATCAACCAGCACTAAACACAATAATTAAAGTAAAAAGAAGTGAAAAAATGCAGCTAGAATACTATAGGTCAAATTACCAAATCCCACATTACAAAATCAAAAAGTGACAGTACAGCGCAAATAATCAATACAAAGTCCATATAATGAAAAATGATATATGCAGTAATCAAGAAGAATCCGCTTGTGCAGTGTGTCTTCAATAAATATATCAAGTGACGATGTGATCCCTTCACCATTGAACAAGTTGGACTCTCACCTCAACTAGTGGACCCCTGATATATCAGACAGGTCAGAAACACATGTTCCCATCAAGGGTAGATCATAAGATTGCAGCAGACCAAACGGAAGTATTCCCAGGTAAGGTTCTCCTCCGTATCATCAGATCAATGTGATATATATAAAAAAAGAACAAGCAAATCTAGTGCTCTCCGTTGATACAAATTTATTAAAAGCAAGTAAAAGAGAAAATTACACTCACATTTGTGTGCACTGATCTCCAGTGCTGAGTGCTAGGCAAAGAATACCATGCGTGGATCAGTGTGTCAGCTTGCGGATGACGTCACGGCGCGAGTCACGTGGTCCGTACGCGTTGCGTCCCAAAAAGTAGGCGGGACTTCATCAGCGGTGACGGAATGACGTCGGACGGCCGCTTTTAAACCAACACACTAATATTGAGCCAATAGAAAGCAGAGTTGTGCGGCACGTTTGATACGTGCTTCCCCTGGCACTTGTCTGGCGCACAACATATATATATATATAAATAAATATATATAAATATATAAATATATATATATATATAAATAAATATATATATATATAAATATATATATATATATATATATATATATATATATATATATATATATATATATATAAATAAATATATATATAAATAAATATATATATATATATATATATAAATAAATATATATATATAAATAAATATATATATATAAATATATATATAAATAAATATATATATATATATAAATATATATATAAATAAATATATAAATAAATATATATATATATAAATAAATATATATATATATAAATAAATATATATATATATATATATATATATATATATATATATATATATATAAATAAATATATATATATAAATAAATATATATATATAAATAAACATGAAACCATGAATTAGCTACATATAAAGTAGTAACATCACCCTGTAGACCATGAATGATGGAACCTCCCAACACCCAGGGACTACATTGCCACAGGTCATAAAATTCTCAATAATTGTGAGTGGTATCGCCGAATTCCGGCTGATATCATTGAGAAATTCAGAGAATTTTATACACTAGTAGAAACGGCCTATTTGAATAATGTCATTACCAAACAAACATGGAACTAGAGGTCGACCGATATGGGTTTTTCTCTGGCCGATGCAGATTTTTTTTGGGCCGATATGTTAGGCCGATTTTTTTTATTTTCCTTTTTTTATTTATTTTTTTTATCCCCTTTCATCTCATAAAACCTAACAGACACCTTTCCCACTGGGGTGTTTTCTAGGCGCTTTTTGGCTAAAAAAATAAATAAATAAAAAAAAAGCGCCTGTAAAGTGGCTCCCCTGCAGTCTGTGTGAAAGACAGAGTGCTTTCACACTGAGGTGATGCGCTGGCAGGATGTTAAAAAAAATAAAAATTCCTGCAAGCAGCACGTTTGGAGTGCCACTCCTGCCCATTGATATTAATGGGCACCACTGCCGAAGCGCATGCAATGAGATTTGGCAGCGGTGCTCTAAGGCGCATTTAACCTCTTTGGTTGCTAGCTGGGTTATATGCGCCCCACTAGCAGCCGAATAACACCGCTAAAATTATGCTAAAGCACCGCCAAAACTAACAGCGTTTTACCATCAACGCCTGCCCACTCCATCAAATGCCTGGCGCGATTTACCATCAAAGCAGAATTCATAAGTGATACAGAAAATGTCTTACATTTATTAAACAAAACTTTTGGACGAAAAAAATAAAAAAATAAAAATAAAAAATGGGCTAACTTTACTGTTTTTTTTGTTTTGTTTTTTATAATTTAGTGTATTTTTTCCCCAAAAAATTGCATTTGAAAGACCTCTGTGCAAATGCTGTGTGACATAAAATATTGCAACAACCGCTATTTTATTCCCTAGGATCTCTGCTAAAAAATATATATATAATTTTTTGGGGGGTCTAAGTGATTTTCTGGCAGAAAATACAGGACTTTTAGACCCCTTTCACACCACACCGCCGATCGCGTGGGCGGTAAAACGCAGCTATTTTTAGCGGTGTTTTACCGCCGGATTTGCGGCGCATTTCGGCCACTAGCGGGGCGCTTTTACCCCCGCTAGCGGCCGCGAAAGGGTTAAAACCGCCGGCAATACACCGCAATAGCGGCGTTTTGCCGGCGGTTGATTTCAATGGGGAGCAGCGGTGGAGGAGCGGTAAACACACCGCTCCTTCACTGCTCCAAAGAATCTGCTGGCAGGACTTTTTTCTGACGTCCTGCCAGCGCACCGCTGTAGTGTGAAAGCCCTCAGGCTTTCACACTACACACAATGGTGCAGCTTCTTTAGGGCGTTTTGCAGGCGCTATTTCTAACGCTATAGCGCCAGCAAAACGCCCTGGTGTGAAAGGGGTCTAACTTGTAAGCAACAAGTGTCAGAAAAGATTTAGTTTTTAAATGGTTAAACTGAGAACTCTACACACTGAGTTGAGTTCATTCATTCAAGTGTAAACATTGTATCTTTTTGCTCTTTTCTTGGCAGACTGCCCAGAGAGGAGGAAAGTGTTTCTATGAAGATTCAGGCAGCTTACACTGACTTCTATTACAGAAGTCATTTGCAAGTCACGCTGTAATTCTAAATCGGCCTTTTTATCAGCTCAATCGGCAGATGCCGATTAATTAAAAAACTGCAAATATCAGCCGATATATCGGTCAACCTCTACATGGAACTTCATTAGAAATAACTTTTCTAAAGGACCGATATTTTATATATTACCTAAAATTCATAAAGATCCTAAAAATCCCCCTGGGAGGCCCATTATTTCGGGAATTGGCTCAATTAGTGTCAACACAAGCAAACTGATAGACGCATATCTAAGACCATTTGTAACAGTGTTACCATCATGTGAGAGATACTGTTCACCTTCTCCAGATAATTGAGGAAATGCATATCTCTGAGCAGGCCCTTTTTGTGATGATAGATGTGGAGACCTATTAAGGGCGGCAGAGTGGTGTAGTGGTTAGCACTCTCGCCTACCAGCAAAAAGGGTTGCTGGTTCGTATCCCAACCATGACACCACCTGCCTAGAGTTTGCATGCTCTCCCTGTACCAGCGTGGGTTTCCTCTGGGTACTCCCACACTACAAAGACATGCAGATAGGTTAATTGGCTTCTGTCCAAAAAAAAAAAAAAGTTGGCCCTAGTATATGAATGGGGACCTTGGATTGTGGGCTCCTTGAGGGTAGGGACCACTCAGGTTGAAATGGTGTCTTTATTCAACCTAACTATGCAACTATATAGCTGACTTCCCCATGATAAAGGCCTAGCGGCTATAAATCATGTTATGCAAAACAAACCTGCTGCAAATTCAATTTATAATGAATTCATCCTCTCACTGCTGGAGTATGCCCTTGGACATAATGTATTTACTTTTAATGGCTCCCACTACCTCCAGGTGGTGGAGGGGGTTGCGATGGGGACCCGTTGTGCCCCGTCATATGCCAACCTGTACCAGGGGGAGTGGGAGAAAATGTTTCTGGCCAATGAGACTCTGGCCATCTACACGGATTACATCTTAGGATGGTTTCGCTATATTGATGACATCATAATGATTTGTGATGGGCCACACGACATGCTCCAGCAGTGTTTGAGGATGAACAAAAACAACTTTACTTTGTGCTTTACAATGGCTTTTGACAAAAATTGCATAACGTTTCTAGATTAAAAAATCTTTAAGGATGCTGCAGGGAGTCTATGTAGCAAACTTTATAGGAAAGCAATAGCGGGAAACACCATCCTCCATGCTACTAGCTTTCATCCCCAACTTCTAATCCACTCTATCCCATACTCCCAATATTTAAGAATAAGACGAAGCTGTACAGATGAGGAAACCTTTATTGAGGAAGCAGCCAATCTACGAGATAGATTGCTTCAAGGGAGGCATGCGAATAGCCTCTCTGCAACAATCTTACAAAAAGGCCATAATGAAATCTAGAAACGATCTATTGCATACTAATAAAAGGTACACAATGGAAATGAAGATTTAAGAATTATCACTAAAATTTAATCAACAAAACCAAATCAAACAAACTGTTGAGAAATTTTGGCACATGTTGACATTAGATACAGCCCTAGGACAATTCGTCCCAAAAAAACCTGTTTACTTTCAGACGGGCCACCTTTATTAGCAACAAAATCACCAGCAGCAAGTATAAAAACGAGTCGACTAGGGAACACTGCAAGCACAAAGGGACATTTAGGTGTGGGACATGTAATTATTGTAAATACATGCTTACGCAAAAAAAAATCCAATGCTTCCCAATGGAAGAACCTTTTACCCCAAGCACTTTGCGAATTGTCGCACAGTAGGAGTTATCTATTTGTTGCAGTGCTCATACACCTGCTTTTATGTGGGGAAAAAACAAAAAATTGGAATTCTGGAGGAGGTCCTATCGCCATATCCACAGTATGCAGATATGCAATCCGGACCTTCCCCTTGGACACCATGTGGCCCTGGTGCATGGTGGCAAATTCCCCAGGATCAAATTTTTGATCTTGGATAGGATGCATCCAAATCCAAGGGGTGGGGACTGGAACAAGACCCTCTTCCAGCTGGAACTTTGGTGGATCCATCAACTTAATGCAACTAAGTCCCCAGGCCTCAACAAGGCTATTCTTGAAGGGTTCTCTTCAAGGGTGATGAAAAAGTAAAAACGATGCATCTAATTAGAAGTTTCCTGATGATGGGATGTTTGATTGAATTCGGTACAAAAAAAATCCTCATAATTTGATAACTATAAAAAAAAAAAAAAAAAAAAAAAAATTCTCCCATTAATATGTTTACAGTAAATTAAAAATAATTGATCTTGATAAATGTTAAAATGTTACTGTAACAAACTGTTTCTAATGTATTTTGTATGTAACTGAACATCAATTATATTCCCTTCTTTTTAATTGTATCCATAGCCTATGTATCATCCAACATGTGACGGTCCATTGCCCCTCGAGCTTTTTCCCGTTTGAGTAGATGTGGGCTAATCTCAAATTATATATATATATATATATATATATATATATATATATATATATATATATATATATATATATATATATATATATATATATATATATATATATATATATATATATATATATATATATATATATATATAGTGTGTGTGTGTGTGTGGTGTGTGTGTGGTGTGTGTGTGTGTGTGTGGTGTGTGTGTGTGTGGTGTGTGTGTGTGTGTGTGGTGTGTGTGGTGTGTGTGTGTGTGTGTGGTGTGTGTGTGTGTGTGGTGTGGGTGGTGTGGGTGGTGTGGGTGGTGTGTGTGTGTGGGTGGTGTGTGTGTGTGGGTGGTGTGTGTGTGTGGGTGGTGTGTGTGTGTGGGTGGTGTGTGTGTGGTGTGTGTGTGTTACATAAATACAGTGCCTTGCTAAAGTATTCGGCCCCCTTGAACTTTTCAACCTTTTGCCACATTTCAGGCTCAAACATAAAGATATAAAATTTTTATTTTTTGTGAAGAATCACCAACAAGTGGGACACAATTGTGAAGCAGCATGAAATCTATTGGATTTTTGAAACTTTTTTAACTAATAAAAAAATGAAAAGTGGGGCGTGCAAAATTATTCGGCCCCCTTGCGTTATTACTTTGTAGAGCCACCTTTTGCTGCGATTACAGCTGTAAGTCGCTTGGGGTATGGCTCTATCAGTTTGGCACATCGAGAGACTGAAATTCTTGCCCATTCTTCCTTGCAAGACAGCTCGAGCTCGGTGAGGTTGGATGGAGAGCGTTTGTGAACAGCAGTTTTCAGCCCTTTCCACAGATTCTCGATTGGATTCAGGTCTGGACTTTGACTTGGCCATTCTAACATCTGGATACGTTTATTTGTGAACCATTCCTTTGTAGATTTTGCTGTATGTTTGGGATCATTGTCTTGTTGGAAGATAAATCTCCGTCCCAGTTTCAGGTCTTTTGCAGACTCCAACAGGTTTTCATCCAGAATGGTCCTGCATTTGGCTGCATCCATCTTCCCCTCAATTTTAACCATCTTCACTGTCCCTGCTGAAGAAAAGCAGACCCAAACCATGATGCTGCCACCACCATGTTTGACAGTGGGGATGGTGTGTTGAGGGTGATGAGCTGTGTTGCTTTTACGCCAAACATATCGTTTTTGCCATGTGGGCAAAAAGTTCGATTTTGGTTTCATCTGACCAGAGCACCTTCTTCCACATGTTTGGTGTGTCTCCCAGGTGGCTTGTGGCAAACTTTAGAAGATACGTTTTATGGATATCTTTGAGAAATGGCTTTCTTCTTGCCACTCTTCCATAAAGGCCAGATTTGTGCAGTGTACGACTGACTGTTGTCCTATGGACAAACTCTGCCACCTCAGCTGTAGTTCTCTGCAGTTCATCCAGAGCGTTAATGGGCCTCTTGGCTGCATCTCTGATCAGTCTTTTCCTTGTCTGAGCTGAAAGTTTAGAGGGATGGCCAGGTCTTGGTAGATTTGCAGTGGTCTGAAACTCCTTCCATTTCAAAATGATCGCTTGCACAGTGCTCCTTGGGATATTTAAAGCTTGGGAAATCTTTTTGTATCCAAATCCGGCTTTAAAACTTCTCCACAACAGAATTACGGACCTGCCTGGTGTGTTCCTTTGTTTTCATGATGCTCTCTGCGCTTTCAACAGAACCCTGAGACTATCACAGAGCAGGTGCATTTATACAGAGACTTGATTACACACAGGTGGATTCTATTTATCACCATCAGTCATTTAGGACAACATTGGATCATTCAGAGATCCTTGCTGAACTTCTGGAGTGAGTTTGCTGCACTGAAAGTAAAGGGGCCGAATAATTTTGCACGCACCACTTTTCAGTTTTTTATTTGCTAAAAAAGTTTAAAATATCCAATAGATTTCGTTCCACTTCACAATTGTGTCCCACTTGTTGGTGTGTCACAGTGTCGGCGGCTCTGTGGAGGTCAGGGCGTTTGTTTGTTTTTTCCCCCTTTCCTCCATCTTGCCACTCCGGCGGACATGCGCTGTCTGCCGTTTGAGGCTTGGTGTGTCGGTGGGCCGGGTGTGCGCGACGTCGCCCAACACGCTAGCCCTTGCGCATGCGTGGTGGGGGCTTCGCCGCGCATCCTCAGCTCAGGAAGCCGTTGGAGGACTCCTTCGCTGACCGCTTCCCCGAATCATCAGCTGTTTGCCATTACGTGCATCAGCTAACCGGGGAGAGGTCAGCTTAAAGGCAGGCTCAGGCACACTTCCACACCCAGTATTGCTTACGGACCTACTTTCTCCCTCTCCTATAAGCTTATGGTCACTTTAATGACCATAAGCTTACATTAGAATTGTTCAGCAGACTCTGCTGAACAATTCTATAACTCTGATCAGTGAATTACAACCCGTTGATCAGAGTTATTAACCCCTAATGTGACCATCCCCATCACCCATGCCGCTGCTTCCCTGCCTCTCCACCCCCGCTGCACCCTTCCATCTAAAACACCTCATACGTCTCACACCGACGCCGGGGATGTGCGTCGAGAGGGCGTAGCATTCGCCGAGGGGGAGGGGCCGCTCGCGCTAAGCACGCCGCTCCGACGAACAAGAAGCAGGACATGGCGTGGAGCGGGGAGGTGAGAGATCTCAGCCCAGCCATGCGGGAGCCCACGGGGCGGTAGTTCGGAGCGGCGTTGCAGGATTCCACAGCCCCCGGATTAGAGCTCTTCCTGGCCCCCACAACGCTTTGGCTGCCCCCTCCCCAGTCTTTCATTTTCAGCTGACTCTCTCCTCTAGCATCAGAGACTGCAGAGGCATACGGAAGTGATGTTTATGCTCAGATTCATCGGGATCCAGCAGGAGACACAGCAGTGAAGAGGACGGTAACCTTCTTAATATCTTATGACTTGGCTGTGTAACATATATGTTTTAAGAGGAAAGAATCAATGTGATTATGGAAAGAGCATATGCTGGTGAAGGCAGTTCTGAATATATATATATGGCTGAAGTTTCTGATGCTGGATGTGCACTCATATGGCCGGGTGTCCCCGCTGAGTAGATTGGAGCCTAGTGTCCTAAAGAGAAGGTGCACGGATATACCATAAACAGGACTATAGTTATACCATCCATCCCTATGTTGAACGCTGCTTGGTACCTGTGAGTCGGGATCTTAAAAGGCACCTTCCTAAAACAGTGGTAGATCCGAGGGGTAGCTACATTCTATCCATGCAAACAATTAAAATAAGTTACTACAGGCTACCCAAAACTGACTATAACAATTGTATTCGTGAAACACATGCTGGAAGAGTCGCATAGTACGGTACTAAAAATGATAGAGTCAAATACATATTGATAAGTCGCTGAGGGCCCATCTTGATTCGGTTGATACTGTATCTGCTAAAAGAAGTGTTTCCACCTGTAAGCAATATAGACTGCAGAATCAGTGTATATATTTTAGAACATGGACATAATGGCTTGAGATAGAATGTGCTTGTCTCCCTGCCTTCCCTCTTTCCCTGGCATGTGTGGAATTGAGCAGACATGTCAATCTGATTTAATCTGATCAGGTAAACAGGAGAAGAAGATTGGCAAAGATGAATAAACGTTAACGGGATGGTAGGGGCTAACATACATCCGTAGGCCTAAGCGCAGGCTGGAAATACCTGGAGTGGGAATTCTGAGGATACCGCCACAGGATGTTGATAGACCGGAGGGATAGATATGTATTATATCCGCAGCAGACAATCTGAATAATATAAGACTGATTACCGCAAATATACAAGACACTGTGCACAATTAATAGCACAATGGAATTCGCATGAGTTGACTCCGTGTGTGGCCCCCAGTCCAGTGCATTTTATCCCACGGACTCCGTGCTACATTTTCTTCTTGCTCCCTTTTTTTTTTTTTTTTTTGGGGCCCGTTTCTCGTTTCTTTTCTTGTTTTGTTTTTTTTTCTCTCCCCCCTCCTTCCTCTGTGCGGTGAATGTCTGATCAAGGCCTCGAGGCCAACTTCTACAGCCGGCCCTTTAGCCCTCCGTGTTTTAGGTATGGCACACTAGTATGGCACACTAACATGGCACATTAATATGGCTCATTAATATGGTGTGGTGTTGGTGCTACGCGACAACACACTGGTGTGACACGGTGCTCCCCAGAGTTACTCAGGTTCTTGCTTAGGGGAGGGTGGCGTACCTAGAGGCTTCCCATTCCATATAGGCATATCCCGAGAGGAAGGGGGATAACCTTTAAGCAAATCGGGAAGTAGAGAGAGTAGTAGAATCAGTTTGCCACACAAAGTAAGTTGTAGGAGGCAACGACTTTGTCGAGGTCACAGGATCAAAGGGGAAGAGTTATTGGGGCGTCTGGTTCCATAGGAGTCTGAAATAGACTGAAGATGAGTAAATCAGCGAATAAAATGGCGAAAAGTGGAGCCTCAAGAAATTTAAAGGATAAGAGCCACGATACGACCATTCAACAATACATGACACAAGGAGCAAGCCCCAAAGAATCGGGAGCGGATAAAAGGCAATCCGCCATTTCAGATCACAAAAAGGGACCTGGTAAACACAAGGGTGGAGGCATACAGCTAGACAGCGAAGACATAACATCACACAGTGAGTGGGAGAGTAGCAAAGTGGAAGAATCAAGGACAGAAGATCTCCCCCCCTCGAAAGAAGAAATGGCAGAGATGCTGCTAAAACTAGAGAATGCAATTAAAACAGATATTAGGGGACTTCGAGAGGATTTGGGTGGACTATTGGAAAGAGTAGAAGCTACAGAAAATCGCCTGGATCTCCAAGCCCTAGAGGTAAACAAAGTCTCAGATCAATTAAAAATGCTACAACAAACACAAAGGAATATACTATATAAACTGGAAGATCAGGAGAACAGAAGCAGAAGGCAAAACTTGAAGCTCTGCTTGATACCGGAATCAAAAGGCGAAGATTTAAGATCAATATTAAATAGCATTCTATCCCCATGTTGGGGGAATGAGACCAGAGCACCTTTAAGGATCGACAGAATCCATAGAAATCGGTAAAGCAAGACCGGGAGATATGGACAGACCAAGAGATATAATAGTGCGGTTCACATTTTTTGAGGATAGGGAGACAATATGGAAAAAATTAAGGGGAAAAACCCCACTGGAATATGCTGGTAGGGAAATACAGATATTTCCGGATATTGCACCCGAGACGCTCCAAAGGAAAAAGCTCCTGAAACAGCTATTAGTGGAACTGCATACCCAGAATATTAAGTACAGGTGGGGTTTCCCTGCTTGCTTGATAGGAATTAAGGATGGTAGATCGGCAAAGTTAACTTTCCCGGAAGAGCTGGAAGACTTCTGCAAGAAAATGGGTGTACGTCGGCCAGCACTGCTGGGCTGGCAAGACAAAATAATGGGGTCATTGTGAAGGAGGTGGGGGAGGGGGCACGGGGAAGGGAAGAGGAGTGAGGGGAAAGGAAAGAAGGAAGATATTGACAAAAACATGGAGGTGGAAATCAATACCTCCCGTCCTATGGGTAGAGGCGGGAGAGGCGCAGGCGGGATACCCCAACCCACATAACCTAGAGTTTAGGAGATGGTAGGGGTATGTACAACCATCAACCTAACAAGGGCCAGAAACAGGCCAAGGGGGTCAGGAAGAGGAGGGTGGGGGAGGGGAGGGGTGGGGTGGGGTGGGGGGTCGGGGGGGGGGGGATGGGGGGTAAGGGCGGGGGGAGGTGGGAAGGTGTAAGGTTGGGGAGGGGAAGTAAAGTAGAAAGAGGGGTTAGGGAGGAAAGAGAAAGAGAGATAGTGTGGACCACCCTATTGAATAGGTTGAAAAGTGCTCATGCTGGGCTGGGGAGCCCTAGGACAAACAGATGGGTAACAGTAAAAAAGAAGGTCTGAAATTCATGTCCTATAATGTTAAGGGCATGAATGCTCCAACAAAACGTCATAAGATTTTAGCTGAGCTGAAAAGGTACGAGGCCGATGTTGTATCTCTCCAGGAGACTCATATCTCTCTGGCATCAAACATAAGGTTATACTCCAGTAACTACCCGGTCTGGTATTATAGCGACACCATTTCGGCCAGAAGCAGAGGGGTAGCGATAGGGTTCTCCAAAAACACAAGATTTCAACTAAGCGAAAAATTATGCGATACAGAGGGAAGATATTTGTTCTTAAAGGGTACATTAGAAGAACAGAAATGCACTTTGGTAAATTTATATGCCCCTAATAGCAACCCAATCAGTTTCTTAAACAAGATATTAAATAAACTTATGAATTTTAAAGCAGGATACGTAATTATGATGGGAGATTTCAACTTTGGCCTCAATCCGGTAGTAGACAGTTCATCGGAGGTAAAGAAGGGAAGAAGCTCGGCACATAAAAACATACTACAAAAACTATACAATAACCAATTAGTAGATATATGGCGAGCTAAGAATCCTCTGGTACGTGATTATTCCTTTTACTCCACAGTCCACGGGACGTATTCTCGGATCGACTACATTTTTATAGACCATGGGCTGTTGGAATATGTGATGGACACTGGGATTGAAGTTATGACCCTCTCGGATCATGCCCCGGTAAATTTATGTCTGAATATCTCAAGGATAGGGAGGAAAACCTCTACATGGCGGTTGAATGAAGAACTTCTGCTTGGGGAGGAGGATAGAATAAAAATAGCGAGCGAGATTGAACAATATTTCATACACAACGACACAGAGGGAATTAAAAGCTGTACGCTATGGGACGCACATAAGGCCTACATAAGGGGAATACTGATACACATGGGGTCTAAAAAGAAAAAAATGAGAACTGAAAAAATCAACAACCTAATGAGAGAGATACACAAATTAGAACAAGACCATAAAAAAAGTAGACCACAAAAAGATCTGGTATTTAAAAAGTTAGTAACAACTAGGCTAGAGTTGAAGGATCTCTTGGACCAAGAAGCTAGGATGGTGTTTAAGGGGTCGGTCAAGGAACAGTATCTATGGGGGGACAAATCAAGTAAGTTTTTAGCAAGAATGTTAAAAAAGAGAAAAGGGAGAAATTTCATTGGGGCAATCAAGAACAAAAAGGGAAAAATGGTTTATCCCACTAAAGATATAGCAGAAACCTTTAGATTATATTTTGAGGGGATTTTTTCAGATAGTAATATAGGTGCAAAAAATGGAGGGAAAGAGAAGAAGATCAGGGAATTTCTAGGGAACACCATATTATCCAATATCACCTGTATTGAAAGGGAGATGCTTGAAAGGCCAATCTCGGAAGAAGAAATAGTTAAAGCACTACTAAAATCAGCGGCAGGGAAGTCCCCGGGACCAGATGGTTTTACAACACTATATTATAAAACATTTAGAGAGGCCCTTGTCCCCCAAATGTGTCGGTATATGAATGGTCTGGGAGAAGAGTTTGGAATGAGTAGGGAGGATCTAACGGCAACAATTACACTAATTCAGAAAGAAGGCAAAGACCCACTACTGTGCACTAGTTACAGACCGATCTCGCTGTTAAACGCAGACACAAAACTTTATGCTAAAGTACTTGCGGAGCGAATGAAGGACTTAATGACAACTCTGGTGCACCCAGATCAGACAGGTTTTATAGGTGGCCGGGAAGGAAAGGATAACGGAATAAAGACTCTTCTCCTGCTCCAGAAGATGAGACTGGGTGGAACCCCCAGTCTACTCATGTCGCTAGACGCGCAGAAGGCCTTCGACAGAGTAGACTGGGGGTTCATGTTTAAGACTCTGGAGAAGATGGGAATAGGACCAAAGATGATACAGAGGGTTAAGGTATTGTACGACCACCCAAAGACACGTATAAAAGTTAACGGATGTGAATCAGAGGCGTTCGAGATGGAAAGGGGTACTCGGCAGGGCTGCCCGCTTTCACCCCTCCTATTCGTGCTCTCTTTAGAACCACTTTTAGCAGCAATAAGGGGAGACCCTGGAATAGAGGGGGTGAAAGTGGGAAAAATTGAATATAAATATTCCGCTTTTGCGGATGATATATTATTGTATGTACACAACCCTAAGACATCTATGCCAGCATTACTAAATCTACTAGACCAATATGGGGAGGTGTCAAACTTCAAAATAAACAGGTCAAAAACTGAGATAATGAACATCAATATAAAAACGCGAGAGGTACAAAGTTTGCAACAGCAGTGGAAATTCCAGTGGAAGAGTGAACTTAAATATTTAGGGATAAAATTAGCAAAAACAGAGAGGAAAATGTATCGCTACAACTATATCCCGTTATTAGATGAGATACAGGCGGAATGTAAAAGGTGTAGTTATAGACCACTATCGTGGTTAGGGAGAATAAACTCACTAAAGATGATAATATTTCCTAAGATATTATACAGGTTTCAGATGCTCCCAATACCCTTGCCTAATGTTTACTTGTCAAAATTAAAAACCATCCTATTGAAATTTGTGTGGAAAAACAAAAAAGCCAGGGTGGCCTGGACGATACTCCGACAACCAAAGAATAGGGGTGGAGTGGCAATGCCAGATGTACAGCTCTATTATGAAGCAGTGGTTGTATCTAGGGTGAGTGAATGGAATATAAGGGACAACACAGAGAAGAGGTGGGTGAGACTGGAACACGAATTATGTAGAACACAATTGGATAAGCAAATTTGGAACCCCCCTAAGAAGAGAAGTATAGCTTTGGAAGGAAATAACATTACACGGAACACGTTGAGGATTTGGGATAAGTTATATAGGAAATTTAATGGGAAATATAATTCACCACTGATAGCACTAAAACAAAACAATTTCTTTTTACCAGGGTGTCAGGAGATAGGGGGAAATTGGATAAAGCAAGAAGTAAAATTAAAGGATGTTATGAAAGGGGAGGGGATCGCACCATATCACGAGTTGGCACAAAAAAAAAAAAAAAGAGTTGATGACAATTGATGGGTGGAGGTACGCACAGCTCTCGAGCTTTATTAAAAGGCTCCCTCCACGGATTGGATCTGCGGAAGATTTAACCCCTCTGGAACAGCTATGTACTTTGAAGGTCTCAAGGAAAATAGTTGCTAGATGGTATAAAACGCTGCTGGAGGGAGTAGAGCTGGGGGTACCTCCGTACATCAAAAAATGGGAGAGGGAATTGGGTACACTACCGGATAGCACAATATTAAAGCGAATATATAAACTAGTGCACAGTTCAGCGGTAGACGCTAGAACGGCAGAAATGAGTTTCAAATGTGTGACGAGATGGTACTTCACCCCAGAGAGGAAAAGTAAATTTCAGCAGGATGGCGCCAGGGAATGTTGGCGGGGCTGTAGTGAACTGGGCACGATGACGCACTTATGGTGGAGCTGTCCAAAAATAAAATCGTACTGGAACCAAATTCTAGCCTGCATTAAAGAAATTACAAACATAGAGGTGGAAGTGGACCCTTGGGTAGTGTTATTCCACGGGACAAGAACTGGACTAAGACAATATAAGGAATCAATGATACCCCATCTATTGAATGCAGGCAAAAAATTAATACCAAAAAAATGTCAAGAGAAGGAGGCCCCTGCAATGTGGGAATGGGTGGATTCGGTTGAAAAGACCTACAAGATGGAGTGTTTGAGAGGCAGTCTGGAAGAGCAGAGTAGCACACCAATGATAGAGAAATGGAAGCGCTGGGTAGATTTTAGGAAGCAATGGCTTACATCAGAGGGGCTGAAGAAGCCCTAAGAAAGGTGTAGACAGGCTATAACAAGGCGTTAATCAGCGAAAATAAAACAAAAAGGCCCCATAGGAAAAACAGGATAGGGTGGTCCACAGATAGGTAGGATGGGGGGGGGGGGGATTTAAGGCTAGAAGGGGGATAATATGGGAGTATGACACTGAGAGGGATGAAATGGTTGTTAAGTAGAGCTGTAGCTTGGAATGAATACTTTCAAAAAAAAAAAAAAAAAATCTATTTTCATGTTTTTTGCCACGATGATGTGACGGCTTGGTAGGGACGCTGAGCTGTAAGCTGAGGTGGTCCCATGGTTATTAAATTGATTTCACTGAGTGGAAGAGAAAACAAGAAAAAAAAAAAAAAAAAAAAACACCTCATACAAAATGTAGGAGTCTGGCGCCCTGCAAGGGGGCAGCACCCCAGCGACCCTAATGGACCGGCCGCTCCTGGCAAGACCCCTTTCACATGGAGCGGACTTTCAAGCAGATCCGCGGATACCTGCGGCGGATGACAGGTCTGTGTCCGCTCCACTTATGCAGAGTGGACATGGACGCAGCTCACTATTCTCTATGGGACAGTCAGATGGCAACGGACCGCCTGTCCATTTTCACCACATACCATCCGATCCAATCTGCTAGATGGATGGGGAATGGACTCCCCAACCGTCTGTTTTAGCGGACTGGATCAGATGCAGTCGGGTGTAAACGGACACATGTCCATTCACATCAGCCTATCTAGAGAACAATGGGTGGTTCGATGGGGCCCCCTGAAAACCGGACAAGCAGACCAAATTGGTGTGCTTCTGTAAAAGGGGCCTAAGGCCTTGTTTACATGGGGCATACAAATCGTACCTTTACAGGGATGCACAGGTGTTCTGTGCATCACTGTGCAGGCAGTCTCATTGATGTCAACTGGGATTTAGCAACTGCACGAATAGAGCCATTGTTCCCAATTTTATACCCATGTAGGTCCGCATACATGTATCTGAGCTCACACTGTGCACGGGGTCATGTACCCACACCCAAACAGATGCCAGACTGGGAACAGCAGCTATGCCTGTGCAGCCGTTGTATCTCAATTGACATAAAACTGGACTGCCGGTACAAAGATGCATGGAACAACTGTGCATCCATGTGTGGGTAAACATGGGCGTACACTGTAGTATGCCACATGTGAACAATGCGTTAGTACTAATTTAGCAGGCATTTTGTAAGTTACGTTGTGTTTATATTAATATTAATGGTTCTAGTGTATTTTTAGTCAAAATATGCGCTTTTAGAAAATGTCTAGTTTGAGGGGTCTTTTCAAATTCTGAAAGCTGTAAGTGAAAAATAAAAACCTCCAGATTTTCCCAAAAATTTTTTGGGTACGTTCGATTGTCACCATTTTCCAAAAAGGCACAATTTAAAAATGTACAAATATGTGTTATTTATTAACTCTATACAGGTTACGCTTTTATATTTAGTAGGGATTTAGCAGGAATTTTATAAAATTAGCTGTATTTTTATCATCTGCAAATGGTTTTAGTGTATTTTTTGCGAATATATTGGTTTGATAAACATTTGCGCAAATACCGTGGGGTTTAAAAAAAAATAAAAAAATCAGTAGCACCTTCTTTTTATGCTAGAGGTCATATGTTTTCAGAAAATATTTGGTTTTGGGGGTCTTTCACAAATTCTGAAAGCTGTAAGGAAAAAATTAAAAGCACCCGATTTTTGGAGAAATTTGGATATTGGATAAACTTGTGTCTGTTCAATTTTCACCATTTAGCAAAAAGGCACAATTTAAAAGTTACAAATATTTGTTATTAACAATACAGATTAAGCTTTTAGATTTAGTATGAATTATGTAGATTTAGCTGTGTTTATCTGCTAAGAATGGTTTTAGTGCATTTTTTACAAATGTATTGGTTCAAAAAACATTTGTACAAATACCGCAGGGTCTAAAAAAAAATAAAAAAAATAAAAATAAAAAAAAGTTGCACCTTTTTATTCTAGAGGTCATGTGCTTTCAGAAAAATAGAATTTTTTTACAACAGCTTACTTGTAAAATACTTTTCTTTGATCTACATCAGGGGACAGAGCCATAGTAATAACGGTGTGTGTTATATCGGACCATCAGGTGCTGGACACCCCTTAAGGCGTGAACTTCCCCCATATAACCATTTTCTTTTCTTACATCAGGGGACACAGAACCATAGTAACAACCATGTGGCATGTCCCATAGAAATGGCAACTGAAGGGAGAGACAGAATCAAGGCAACAGGAGGCAAGAGGACTCATACTGCAGCCTGCAGTATATGCAGTGCCCAAAGGCAATATCCTCATGACTTTTAATATCGATTTCATAAAATCGGAAAAACGTCTGAACCAAAGACCAAGTTGCGGTCTTACAGATCTGAGCCATAGAGGCCTGATGATGCACCGCCCAAGAGACACTAAATCGCCCTGGATGAGTGTGCTCTGAATTCGAGAAGAAAGAATTTTTATTCTTTAAGCTGATGCTTGATCAATCGCTTGACAAATCCATTTGGAAAATAGTGGATCTTGACACTGTCTATCCATATCTTGGACCCTCTGGCAGTACAAACAAAACCTGTGTTTTGCGAACCTGAGCAGTCGCCCTTGAATGAATTCTGATCGCTCTTACTACAGCAAAAGACTAGTGCTTTCTCTTCCCCAGATTAAGGCTTCTGGGGAGAAAGAAGGAAGAATAATATCTTGGTTTAAATGAAATTCAGGATGAGGACCTAAAACCACCTCATCCTTATGCATGATTAAATATGGCTCTTACAAGACCGAGCCGTTAGTTCCGATACTCTCCTAGCAGAAGAAAAGGCAAGAAAAAAAAAGATCATCTTTCTTGTAAGGTTCAAACGGCGGATTTAACAAAGCCGATAAGACCAATCTTAAATCCTAAGGATTTAGAGGTGCCTTGATAGGGGGAATAAACCGTGTTACCCTCTGAATAAGCTACGCACCAAGAGTGGGAAGCAAGAGGCCATAGGAAAAGACATTGACGGGGCCTGGATCTGGTTCTTGATAAAAGTCAAGGCCAGCTTCATTTCAGATCCCATATGCAGGAATCCTGCCTATTGACATACTTCCTGGGGTGCCAACCTCTGGATCCATACCAAGAAACCTATGCCTTCCAGATTCTATAGTATAGAGGAAAAGGTCTGTTGTCCCCAGTGACACACTTCCATCCCTGTAACATATAAAAAAACAACAAAGGATTCGCCCTGGGACTTTAAATGAAGTGGGTACTGTTTCCGCCAGTAAACATAACAGTAGTAAATATAGTATATGGTTTATTCAAATACAATTGTTTACATGGATAAATAACACCAACGGTTGCCAATTAAAAAAATACATACACAAGGAGTATTGGTACATAAATGTAGAAGTAGTACATGGTACACAGGCATCATACTACTGGACTAGTTTTGTGAGATCCAGCTCGCTCTTCAGGGGTGGATGTGTGCAACAATGTACCCAAGATGAACAAAAATATATAGGTTTGGCAATATAGCACAGTATTAGTTATAAAGGCACAGGGTAGGAGGGGTTGTAGGCGCCCCCATACTTAACACTGAGCTTGGCCATGGCTCCAGGTGTGCGGCCTCGAGACGGCGGCAGCAGATGCCTCCCCAGGGAGCTGAGGGGGCAGAATCAAATGGGACCCCATAGTAGTAGAGTAAAATCAATAGATATTGGTATAAAGATATGTATGCATGCATGAATGAAAGGCCTGAGCTGTGTCTCATTACATTTATACTTGGGATATTCACCTTACTCAGGTACTTACTATATTCACCTTTTTGATACTTACTTTATTTAGGCACACTTGTATATCTTACACATCGTTTATCTTATGAGCACTTATTCTCATTTATTTATTTTTTTGGATATTGTTGATTCCTCCACACAAGTCCATCTTTCTCCTCTTTTCTTATCTTGTCACCCTGCTAGTATCCCCTTGCTATCCTATATTTTCCACCATCTCCATGTCCCTACCATCCTTGATCCAGGCCTTACTTAGCTATACATATCTTTATGCCTATACTCATTGATTTTACTTTACCATTTTAGATGCCTGATAAACATATATTTGTTTATAGCTTATACGCTTTATGAACTAATGAGGTTTCTAGGGATACATCACTACCCACACAATTGTAGTTCACCTCTTTCCCCTCTCTTTTTTTTTTTTAACATAAATTGTATTTAACCATAAAAAAACACAATTAATACAATCCAGAATCAGTACAGTTTAGCCAGACATTGTTGCACAATCAATAACCCTGTTCTTAAGCAAATACATACATAGTCAATCGGGGGTATTGCTGTGGGGCATAGCCCACTCTCAGCCCTTGCAGCCCATCAGCATCTAGTGTTCAAATATAGAACTCGATGATAATGCACCACCAGAGGGGGGGGGGAGGGGAGGGGGGGAGAAAGGGGCACAAGCCCACCACGTCCCCCCCGCCCCCCACGACCGCCACCCAACAGCCCCAGGCCCACATCAGGCCCGGTCAATCCGGAGAAGAGCACCCGGCTACCCGATAGTCAGTTGTTTAGCCTCTACCCAATCCGCCCATATTCTGTCAAACTTCCCTGGGCAATTCCATCCCCTTGTAAGTTAATTTATATAAAGGCAACGCATTATTAATAAGTTGCAGCCAAAGCTGCCTGGTGGGGGGTTGAGCTTGATTCCATTTCAAAAGAATAGCCTTTCTAGCATACATACAGGTGTAAAAGACAAATAGCTTTTTCCGCTGGGGAGCCTCGATGAAGGAGCATATACCCAGGAGGAGGGGGGCTGGACTGCAGGGTACATTAAGTTGCCCTACAGAATTGATGTCATCCAGGACCTCCAACCAGAACTCCCTGATCGGCGGACATGACCAAACCGTGTGGAAGAAATCTGCCTCCCCCACTCCGCATCTGGGGCACGCCGCCGATCTGTCTGGATACATTTTGGCCAACTTCAGCGGGGAAAAGTAGGCCCGATGAAGGAACTTGAGTTGGCCAAATCTATCCCTCGAGGAAATAGCCAAGATCAGGTACTGCTGAAGCCCTTCCTCCCACTCCTCCCCCGTCAGGTCCGCTATGTCCTGTCTCCAAGTCTCATACAACTGAGAGACCTTAGAGGTGTCTAGTAGAGTCAGCATATTGTAAATGGTCGATAGTGTTTTACGTTGCTCTGGGGATCGAAGCTCTGATTCCAAAGCCGACAACTGTAGGGTGATCGGTTGGGGAAATTGGGATCTATATGCGTGGCGCACCTGTAAGTACCTAAAAAACATCCGGTTCGGAAGACCCCTAAGGGCCTTCAGAGCATCAAACGTAATGAGTTGCCCCTGGGACACTATATCCCCCAGAGTGGCAATCCCATACCTTGTCCATACCACTGGGTCCGGGATCGAATGAAAGTGGGGGAGTCTCGGGTTACCCCATAACGGTGTCTCCGGGGACCATGTGTCAGGTTCCTCCAACTTCCTGGACACCGTGTCCCATACCTGAACGGGTCGTCCTCATAGGTGTCGTCACCCCCGGATTAGCTCTCGGCCCAGTAAATATTAGATTCCGGAGTCCCTTGCCCGACCCCAGTATCGCTGCCTCCACCACCGATGCCGGATTCACTCTTTCCCGGGCTAATCACCACTTGATTGTCACTAGAACCGCCGCCCAATAATATTTAAGAAAGCACGAGAGGGCAAGACCCCCCAACGTGACTGGTAGCTGTAACGTAGTTTTCGCTATCCTAGGTGCTCTCCCATTCCAAATAAAGGACACCATCACACTGTCCAGTCTCCTAAAGAAGGACATAGGTATGTTGACGGGGGTCTGCCTAAAGAGAGAGGAGACGGGGTAGGATGGACATTTTAATTAAATTGACTCTACCCACCGGGGAAAGGGGAAGAGATCTCCACACCGCACATCGCTGGGCAACCCGAGACACCACTGGGGCGAGGTTAAGAGCAACGAAGCTCCCAAGATCACCATCAATCTCCACTCCTAGGTATCTAAACCGGGAAACCCGCTTGAGCTGTCCATCTAAATCTCCTGGGCCCACCTTTGAATGAAGAGGAAATAATACTGATTTGCCCCAGTTTATACAGACCCCCCGAGTATCTCCCAAATCCATCAATAACTTCAAGGGCCTGTTGCAGGGAGGAACCATCGTCTCTAAGATACAACAGAGTGTCGTCTGCATAGAGCGACACCTTCTCCTGCTGGGGACCTATGTCTATTCCCCTCACCCGAGTCTCAGATCTGAGGAGGCTAGCCATAGGTTCTATCGCCAAGGCGAGCAGCCCCGGCGACAGAGGGCAACCCTGTCTCGTCCCCCTCCGCAGGGGGAAGGGTGGAGAGAGGACCGTCCCCGTACACACCCTAGCTGTCGGAGATCTGTACACAGCCTCAACCCAGGAGACGAAGACGGGACCAAAGCCAAACCTACGGAGGACCTCCCATAGATAGATCCATTCCACTGAATCAAAGGCCTTTTCCACATCAAGGGAGGCCACCACCGCTTCGTCAACATCACTGACCCCCGAGGACAAGACCGCATACAGTCTTCGAAGATTGATGTCCGTCCCCTTCCCAGGCATAAAGCCCGACTGATCTTCATGGATTAGGGTAAGTATCACCTCATTGAGACGCCTGGCCAGGATTTTAGTCAAAACCTTTGCGTCGGAATTAAGAAGGGAGATAGGCCTATAGGAGGAGCAGAGCTGGGGGTCCTTCCCCGGCTTAGGTATGACCACAATAATAGCTTGATCCATAGAGTGGGGAAGCTCACCGTCAGTCAACGTCTTTGTAAACATGTCATGAAGTCTGGGCGCCAAATCCTCTACGTACTGTTTAAAGAATTCAGGTGGAAGCCCATCCGTACCGGGGGTCTTGCCCGACTGAAGAGAGCCCAGCACCCCCCGCACCTCTTCAATTGTAATGGGGCCATCTAGGGCCCGCTGCGCCTCAGGGGACAGGGTTGGAAACTGTACTCCATCTAAAAAATTGTGCAGCTGTTCAGTAGAGTAGGCAACCCTAGGAGTACAGCCTAGTGTAAAAGTCCTTAAAGCACTTATTAATGCCAGCTGGGTCTGTAATAACGGTCCCATTGTCAGACTGTATCCTAGGTATAGTGGAGAGGGGGGACTGTTCCCGAGCCAACCAGGCCAGCAGTCTCCCAGTCTTTTCCCCCTGCTCAAAAATTCTTTGTGTCTGGGCCAGTTGCCTCTTGTGCACCTTAGCTACCCTCAGGAGCATTACCTCCCTGTAAGCCACCTTCATGTCCTGTCCCGTAACCGGATTAGCCGTAGTGGCAAACCTGGATTCCAAGGACAGGGCTCTGGCCTCGGCCTCCTCAAGGGTAACCTGGTCATTCTTGCGTTCTCTCGCAACAGCCGAGAGGTAACACCCCCGTACGTACGCTTTGAAAGCGTCCCACACACTACCTACCGAGGCTGTACCCACATTCAACCGCCAATACTGCTGTATCAGCGCAGCCATTTCAAAATCTATAGTGGGATGCTTAACCCAAAACCTGGAGAGACGCCAGATTCTATCTGAGGGGGCGGTAGATGTTTGTATACTACAGAGCAGGGGGGAGTGGTCCGAGATACCCCTAGGGAGAGTGGTGACCTCCCCAATCCTAGGAAGCAGGGCAGCACTAGCATAGGCAAGATCAATGCGTGACAGTGAATTATGAGGGAGGGAGTGGCAAGTAAAGGAACGCTCCAAGGGGTTCTTCCAGCGCCACACATCCTCCAGGCCAAACAAACCCGCCCATTTAGATAAGTTAGACTCGCTGGAGGAACCCGGGGCAGCTCTATCCAAGGATGGATTCGGGGCAATGTTAAAGTCCCCCGCCAATAGGATATTATCCGTGGTGTATTGAGCCAGGATGGGGACCATACTATAGAGTAGGGACAGGTCCGCCGGGGGGGGGGCAGGTACAGGCCCACCACCATTCTCCACCGTGTCAATGAGAGCGTGAAGTATGACATAGCGACCCCCGGGGTCCAGCTTAACATCCAGCAATTCAAAATTAAGATGTTTATGTATTAAAATGCTGACCCCCCGGGAGTACGCCGTGTGGGTCGCATGGAAGTGCCTCCCCACCCACGGACGTTTGAGACTGAGAATTTTGCTGCCCACCAAGTGCGTTTCCTGCAAGATACAAATATGGGGGCTATATTTTTTAAGGAACTCAAATACAAGGGAACGTTTAATTTTGCTATTAAGCCCCCTAACGTTCCACGAGAGAACTTTTAACTGGGCCATAACCTATATGTAATGGGATAACTCACAGGGGATGGTATATTAGGCAGGCCCCGGGGAGGCGGCCCCCCACCCAAGACAATATCCGCTCCTGCCCAGTTACTACAGTAGGGGCGGAGCCCCAAGGCGTATGAACCACATGCATTTGTGACCTCTTAACTGTCTGGCATATACTAAAACCACAGAATAAAGCTGCAAGCTAAAAACAAAAAAACATAACGAAAACTTAAAACACCCAACCCCTCCCTCCCCACACCCCGCCAAACATAGCAGAGGGTGTTTGCATACCCAAACCAACCAAGAGTCTTAATTAGGAATGTCTCCTAGTGGGGGGAATGTGGCACAGACAGCACCCCAAGGACCCAGCCCCCACCGGGAAAGAGAACCAAATGGGGGGGGGGGGGAGCGGGAGCCAGGGAGCCCCACACCGGACCACGTAAAATAAAAAACAGAAAACCGAAAAAAAAAAGTGTCTGTATGAATAGAGCGTAGCAGTCCCGTACACTCAGGAGAACATGTGCAGTTGCCATCCTCCAACAACAGTCACCCAGGCTCTGAACTTGTGTCCCACCCGCCGGTCCCAGCTCCATCAACCTCAGGAGGAGAAGTCATACGGGGGACAAGGAGCAGAGACGTGCCCCACCAAAGTGAAAAACCAGGAAAAGTCAGATAACTGCCCTGCACCTGTCCAGAGATAGGCAGCCGTGACTCCAGCATGATGCAGCCCCAGGGCCGATGTGTTTCAGAGGCAGCGACCCGCCATAGCTCAGCGTCCCGTACAGCCCCGCTGCAGCCGGTGACCGCGGGAGGCTCCGGTCGGGGGGGGGGGGGGGGGGAAACAAGGGGGCCCACTGAGCGGGCAGCCACCAGGGACACACACGGAGAAGTAGGCCCAGAAAGTCAGGGCGCAGAGCAGGTGGCAGGGGCACACAGGAACACTGACCTCAGGGGAGAAAAGAAATGGGCTAACGATCCCGGGGCAGCAACTCCAGCCAGCGGGACACATCCTCCGGAGCAGTAAAGAATTTCGATGACTCTCCGTCCACGACTCGCAGCTTAGCCGGGAACATCATATTGTATTTCAGACCTCTTGCACGAAGTTGCCCCTTCACATGGTCGAACGTGCGACGAAGGCGCTGGGTCTCGGTTGAGTAGTCCGGGAAGATCATAATCCTGACGTTCTCATACCGCAGCTCCTCGATCTTCCTCGCCCTCCCGCAACACAAGATCCCGATCCCGAAAGTTCAGAAGCCTGAAGATAAAGGTCCTCGGTGGCGTCCCAGGCGGACCCTTCACTGACGGCATCCTATGCGCCCGTTCAACCGCAAAGTGCGGGGAGAAGGTTGTCTGGGGTAGGAGGGTACGCAGGAGTTGTTCAGCAAAAGTAGCCGGGTCGTGGCCCTCTGCCCCCTCCGGGAGGCCCACCAGGCGGAGATTATTCCTCCGGTTCCTGTTCTCCTGGTCTTCCGCACGGGACTCCAGCACCTTCATCTTCACCTGCAGGGTCTGGATAGATTCACCATGCCTATGAACGGTATCCTCCGTGTCTCCCACACGCCGTTCAGCTTCAGTCAGGCGCTCTCTGTATTTATCCATGTCCCTGCGAATTAGACCCATCTCCAGCTGCATGTGATCGATCTTGGCTGTCAGCGTGGTCTGACACCCCGCAATGGCCTGCATAAGAGCTGTGAATTGCTCACTCCCCAGCGCAGCCGTCGCCTCCGGGTTATCAGTCTGGGACGCCATGTTTGAGGAGCAGGCACGTGCGTCCCGGTCAGCCGATGGGGTCCTTAGGTTCTGCTGCCGCTTCCTCTGCGAGCCAGGGTTGCCTCTTCGCATTCCCGGAGCCAAGTGGCACCCGTACGGGAATATAAGGGTGATTAAAAGTCTCTCTAGGCGGATAATTTGGCCAATGCGGTGCGGAGCTCCCACTACACACATCCGCTTAGGTCGCCATCTTGCCACGCCCCCCCTTTCCCCTCTCTTTGTCCATTTTGTCACCTGATAGTACCCCTCTGTTGTCCTAGGTTTCTAACCATCTTCATGGCCCTACAACCTTTGGCTCAGGCCTTTCATTCATGCATGCATGCATACATATCTTTATACCAATATCTATTGCTTTTACTCTATTACTTTAGATGCCTGACAAACATACTTCTGTTCACACCCTATACTTTTTATCGACCAACGAGGACTCTAGGGATACATTACTACACCTTTGCCATGCCTGCTCTCCGTTTGGCCCTGGGTGGGGTCCCATTTGATTCTGCCCCCTCAGCTCCTTGGGGAAGCATTTGCTGCCGCCGTCTGGAAGACGCACACCTCGAGCCATGGCCAAGCTCAGTGGTAAGTATGGGGGGGCCTACAACCGCTCCTACCCTGTGCCTTTATAACTAATACTGAGCTATATTGCCAAACATATATATTTTTGTTCATCCTAGGTACATTGTTACACACATCCACCCCTGAAGAGTGAGCTGGATCTCACGAAACTAGTCGGGTAGTATGATGCCCGTGTACCATGTACTACTTCTACATTTATGTACCAATACTCCTTGTTTATGTATTTCTTTTAATTGGCAACTGATGGTGTTATTTGTCCATGTAAACAATTGTATTTGAATAAATCATATACTATATTTACTGGCGGAAACAGTACCCGCTTCATTTAAAGTCCCAGGGCGAATCCTTTGCTGTTTTTATAGATTCTATAGTATGCGATTCTGGAAGCCGGCTTCCTGGACTTAGTCAGTCAAAGTAGACACTACTTCATAGTTTCATAGTTAGTAAGGTTGAATAAAGACACCAGTCCATCTAGTTCAACCTAAGTGTCTACAATTGTCCCTATCCCTGTACATTGTACACTCACATAGGTCCCTACCCTCAAAGAGCCCACAATCCTAGGTCCCCATTCATATACTAGGGCCAATTTTGGACAGAAGACAATTAACCTACCTGCATGTCTTTGGATTGTAGGAGGAAACCAGAGTACCTGGAGGAAACCCCCGCAGGCACAGGAAGAACATGCAAACTCCAGGCAGGTAGTGTCGTGGTTGGGATTCAAACCAGCGACCCTTCTTACTGCTAGGTGAGAGTGCTAACCACTACACCACTGTGCTGCCCCAACTGAAGGAGATCATCCATGATTTTTTATAGAGTGTGATTCAACAGTCAAACCCGTTAAACTCCTTGTCCGTAAAGTAGGATGAAATACCAGACCTTGTGCAAGAAGGTCTGGCTATAACGACAGAGTCCAAAGGACTCCTACTGCCATCTTTATGATCTCAATAAATTAAGATCTTCTGGGACCCGACTGGGGCCACCAGAATCGCTTCCTTCTGTTCCTGCTTAATCCTGTGGCGAAGGCGCGGAAGTAGCAGAGCTGGAGGAAAAGCATAGATCAGTGAAATCTGATCCCCTGGGAAGACTAATGCATCTGTTCCACCTGCTAGCAGACCCCTTGTTTGACAAAGTTGTCGACCCTATTAATGAATCTGGACGCGAATAGGTCCATGTCCGGGGTACCCCATCTGACATATTGCTAGGAAGATGTCGGGGTGAAGAGATCATTCTCCCAGAAATAATTGTTGGAGTCTCAAACAGTATGCCTGAAATATTAAAATTGCCGATAGGCAAGGAGTATTGTGGTCTGCCAAAGCTAGAACATTATTCACCTGTTTTTTGGGCTGCACGACTTGTCGTGCCTCCCCTGGTGATCGATGTAAGCCACCGCCTTGGCTCTGTCAGACTGAATCCTGTCAGGACAGTCCCCTAAAAATCTCCTGCAGCCGAATGAAGGAATTTTCCTTTATCCTGATAAGTTGCATTAGTCCTACAATGGAACCGATTCACGTCTGGGGTAAGAATACCTTCTTCTGTATGGTATCTATAACCAGCCCCCAAGTAACCTCCTTGATGGTTTTAAGGAGAATCTTCCTAGGCTGAGAATCCAACCTAGAGATTTCAGATAACTACAGCCGAGATCAGTCTCTGGTTTTAGACCTGAGACTGAATGATATATTAAAAGTAGTTTTTCTAATAGGCTAGGACCGTTATGCCTTGAGCCCTTAACCACTTCGCGCCCAGGCCAATTCTGACATTTCTCTCCTACATGTAAAATTCCTAATTGCTAGAAAATTACATACAACCCCCAAACATTATATATGTTTTTTTAGCAAAGACCCTAGAGAATACAATGGCGCTCGTTGCAACTTTTTATCTCGCACGGTATTTGCGCAGCAATTTTTCGAACACTTTTTTTCAAAAAAAAAAAAAAACAACAAAGTTAGCCAAATTTTTTTTGCATAATGTGAAAGAGGAGGATATGCTGAGTAAATAGATACCAAACATGTCATGCTTCAAAATTGCACGTGCTCGTGGAATGGCACCAAACTTTGGTATTTAAAAATCCCCATAGGCGACGCTTTAAAAATTTTTTACTGGTTACATGTTTTGGGTTACAGAGGAGGTCTAGAGCTAGAATTATTGCTCTCGCTCTAACGTTCGCGGCGATACCTTTGAACACCGTTTTCATATGTGGGCGGGACTTACGCATGTGTTTAAGTGTCAAACTAAAAAAATAAATAAAATTAACAATAAATAAATAATTGATGACTTTTATTCCTATTACAAGGAATGTAAACATCCCTTGTAATAGGAATATGGCCCGATCGGACATATTTACAGTGAGATATGGGGTCAATAAGACCCCATATCTCACCTCTAGGCTGGGAAGAATAAAAAAAATAAAAATAAAGACCCTGGCTTCCCTGCCAAATCGGCACCGTTAAATTTAAATACCGAGGCCGGGCGTGACGTCATAACATCGCACCTGGTCTCCGAACGATCATAGAGACTTTGGGGACGATCTGGTCCGCCGGAAATCTCTATGGTAACTGGCGAGGGCCAGCGGATCCTGTCACCGACTCACCGATGGAAGCGGTGAGTCGGTACAAGCACCGGAGGGCGGTGGGAGGGGCGCCCGTAAGAACGATCAAGCGGTGGAACAGTCGCTATGATCATTCTTATGGTGCAGGGAATCGCCGGCTGAAAACGCCGATATCTGAATGATGTCTGTGGCCTCAGGGATCATTCAGATATAACCACCAAAAGCCCATGACGTCAATAGACGTAGTATGGGCGCCAAGTGGTTAACCTGGCTAAAGGAGGTGCCAGAATTTTTTGGGGAAAAAAACTTGTGGTGCTGTGGCCAAGCCGAACGGCAGTGCCACGATTGAAAAAATAATTTTATATCGCAAACCGCAGAAATTTCTGGTAAGTGGGAAACTTTGGCACATGGAGATATGCAACTCCCCTCCTTGCAGGATGGACACAGCGATCGAATTATGAAAGGATCGGATGTTCAAGTGCCGATTCAGATCTCCGAGATCTAGAATGGGTCTTATCTCTGTTTGGTTCTGGGACCTTAAAAAGGTTTGAGCCAAAAAAATCCTGTTCCACTAAGGGAATCTGATACCACCGACTGGGATAACAGCTGATCCAGAGGCCAGAAAGAGAACTTTTTTTTTCTCTCTGGAACCTTAGGAGCATTCTTTGAGGAGACGGACACTCTTGCATAAATACTGCCGTATCAGCAGCCCCAAGGACCCCACAGGCAGCACCCAAACAGGACCCGAACCCCAGGCATAGGAGAGGCTGCACAATTAAAGGAGAACTGTTTGAACCTCCTTTTGCTGGTAAAGAGAGCTTTACCCCTTTTGGATGTACTTATCCACTCTAAATAAGTTTGCCAATTCTTTCATATAACAAGTGGAGAGAGAGAAACTTATCTGCTCACTCAGCTGTCAGAAGAAAACATCTGGGCAGTCTGACAAGTTTTGTAACGTGAAACATTGTAACTAACTCTTCCGTCTTAGACCAAAGATATAAACTTCTGTGTGAAAAAAATAATAATTCAGGGGCGTGGCCTAGGTGGTCATGTGAGCGGACGTCTTTCAGTGCAGCTCCGACATCTCCCGTTACAATCCTGCTCCATCCTCGGTTGATCCCCCACATACGCCACACGAAGGATGCCGCTGGCATCGGAGGACTGCCCTGCTTCACCGGACGGTGATATCGGCGGATGGGCAAGCGCAGAAGGCAGCCGCCGGCGCGAATGTATGTGCACACACGCTCGGGCCATTATGGCCGCCGGACCACCGCCACAGCGCCTAGCGATTCCCCTGCCTCCACGCCGGATCTCTTCGGGTAAGCTTCTCCGTCATCCTCCCCGGGACAGCCTGACCCTCCAATAGTGTTGTCGCAGATCTTGGCGGGGGAGGAGGTGGGGGAGACCGAAGAGGGGCCTACGCTGGCGGAGGTGCTGCAGACCATTAAGGTAAACCATGCTGCGCTAATGGGGACAGTGGCTGAAATCAAAAGTGACTTTACACTGCTAAGGCAGGATGTCCAGAAATTACGTGGAAGGGTCAAACAGAAAAACGTATTAGTGATCTGGAAGACTCAGTTAACCCCTTATTGCCTAAACTCAATGCTGCGGGGGGTAAAATAGCTACCCTTCGAGGACAAAGGTGGACGACCTTGAGAACCGCCTCAGACGAAACAACCTGAGGCTGGTGGGCCTTCCTGAGCAGGTGAAGGGGTCTGACCCAGTGACCTTTTTGGAAAGTTGGCTGGAGCAGGAGTTTGGCCGTGAAATACCGTCCCCTTGCTTTGTGATAGAACGGGTGCACAGAGTCCCGGGCAGACCTCTCCCTGCAGGTAATCCACCACGCACAATGGTTATCAGGTTGTTGAACTACAGAGACAGACGCTATTTTGTGTGCGGCCAGAACGAAAAGGCAGTTTGAAGATTAACAATGCTACAGTGTCACTGTATCCAGATTATTCGGTGACTGTCCGCAACCAAAGGGCGCAATTCCAGTCTGTTAAACAAGTTGCGGGAACATGCTGTGCAGTATTCCATGATATTTCCGGCTACCCTTCGCATTGTCCATCAAGAGAAAGTTATTTTCTTCCAGTCACCCAAGAATGTCATCGCATGGTGGGAGTCCCTACCCCAACCCCCTCGTGACCCTGCCTGAAGGATGTTGGCCCGGACGGTCGACGTCCTTGCTTTCCTTTGCCTCCCCCCCTTCTCATCTCTGCCTCTGGTTTGAGTAGTGGGTCTACGCTGCTCTTGTTGAAACATAATTGGATCAACCATGATTATTTTTGTTGCGGGACACACTTACTCCCCCTTTTTTTTGGATGAGTATTTGGGAGCTGCTCTAGGAGAACGATGTTGAGCCACTCAGTGGTGAAGTTGACTCGTTACAGTTAACCACATGGATATCAGGCCATGCACCCCATGCATGGCCCTAGTTCTGGGTACAAGCCCGCTCCATTTCCGTGGGAGCAGGGCAGGGTTGTTGCTGCCGACTGGCAGCTCTTTATTTTTTGTCTATAGTCTAGCAACGGTATGTAAGGAATTTGGATGGGGGTGTGTGTGTGTGTGTGTCTTTGTCCCACTGGAGGTGCTGTGGCTCTGGCTGATAGGCGGAGGACTGTCCTGGGGCTCACGGACAGACAGCACCTGTTTTTTCCCCACCTGTGTGATGACCCTGACCCCCCATGGCTGAGGTAAACATTTGCTCATGGAATGTGCGAGGGCTAAACTCTAAATTTAAACGTGCATTGGTGTTTGAGCTGATCAAACGATTACACCCGCATGTTCTCTGCCTACAAGAGACTCATCTGGTGGGCTCAAAAATCCTTGCATTAAAAAAAAAATAAAAAAAAAAAATAAAAAAGTGTTGGGTGGCTCACAATTTTGACTCCACATACTCCAATTATGCTCGTGGGGTGGCCATCCTAATTCATAAAGGGCTTCTTTTTGAGTGCCACCGAGGCGTATGGATATGTAGATATTTGGCGTTGGAAGTTCCCGGGGGAAAAGATATTCTCTGGTCAATCTAAAACCTACAGTTCTCTATCCAGGCTGGACTATGCACTAGCCACCAGGGACCTTCTGCCGGTTGTCAGGGCAATTACATACATTTCACAAACAGTGTCGGATCACTCGCTACTCCAGGTTACCCTTACCCTGGGACACAGACCTTCGTTTCGGGTGTGGAAACGTAGTCCCTTGTGGATATCCACGCCTGGGATACAGGAGGCCATCCCGTCGGATATGATGGATTATTGGTCCACTAACCTTGACACAACAGCACCAGGCCCCACATGGGACGTCTTTAAGGTGGTTTTGCGTGGGTCGTATATATCCCGTATTAAGCACCATAGACTAGCCGGGAAGACCCAACAAACTAAACTTGAGCAATCCCTAGGAGGCAAGATGTAGGCACATGCTAAACCCGACAGACTACCCGTGGGGAGCTAACTAATGCCCATAAGCTGTTGCAGTTACATCTTGTGGACACGACTAAAGTACAACTACACCTGACGGCAAAACTACACGAACATGGGGGAGGAAGAACGGGAGACTGCTAGCCTTTCTTGCCCATACAGAATATTTGGATAGTTCCATCTCTGCTATACAATTGGCTGATGGCTCCACTACCGCGGATCCTGTAGCTATTAATCAGGAATTTGTCTCATACTACGGTAGATTATATGACGATCCGGCACCCCCCTCGGAGGCTACCTTTAGGGGTTTCTTCTCGTCATTGGTATTCCCTGGGCTGGAGGACACTCAGAGGGACCTCTTGGAACAGGAAATTACTCTTGAAGAGGTGGAAACAGCGATAGGTTCCCTTCCGCCCTCGAAGGCTCTGGGCCTGGATGGTATCCCCTCAGCATGGTATCAGACCTACACTGAATTGATAGCTCCTAAACTACGCCTCACTTATCGTGCATCCTTGAACCGGGGATCTCTTCCCGATTCAATGAACGAAGCACTGATTGTGGTTCTACCCAAGCTGGGGAAAAATAAACTGTTGTGCGAGTGCTACCGACCCATTTCCCTCCTGAACAATGACGCAAAAATATTGACCAAGATACTAGCTCTTCGCTTACAAAAAGTTATACTTACCTTGATATTGCCGGACCAGGCTGGTTTTATGCCTGGACGTAGCACGTTTAACAATATATGCAGATTATATCTACATGTCCATAGGGCATGCAGGGACAAAAATTGCTAGCCTGGTGTTGTCCTTAGAAGTGTTAAAAGCTTTTGATACGGTGCGTTGGTCATTCCTGTGGGAGACTATGGCTAACATGGGGTTTGGCCCACAATTTACAAACTGGGTTCGCCTGCTGTATGCTAAACCGAGTGCAAGGGTGCGAACCAATAGAGATGTCTCTTCACCATTCCTGTTGCAGAGGGGGGACTAGGCAGGGGTGTCCACTGTCTCCGCTCCTGTTCACACTCGCCATTGAGCCTTTGGCTCTGGCAGTGCGGCAGGCTTCGGGGATAGGGGGCATCCGACTTGGAATGCTGGAGGAGAAGATATCTTTGTATGCAGACGATGCCTTGATTTATTTAGATGGTAAGGAAAGCTCCTTCAGTGGCCTTATGCAAGTGGTGGAAGAGTTTGGGGATATGTCTGGTCTGAGGGTTGGCTGGGATAAGTCGATAGCTTTTCCCATCGACCCTCACAGCTCCTATGATTATTTGAAAACTTCCAGGCTTCAGACGTCTCAATCATTTAAATACCTAGGCATAGAGATCCATAACGAGTTCCCCAAATATGAAGACTTAAATATTGACCCTATTACAAAACAGATGGTAGACTAAACTTCAAACATGGGCAACCCTCCCCCTCAACTTAATAGGACGTATCAACATCTTCAAAATGATTTTCCTCCCTAAATTTTTATATTGCTTTAGAGCCGCTCCGGTTTATCTCCCTAAGAAGTTATTTCTGAAAATAGAGTCTATCGCGTCCCCCTTTATCTGGCAAAATTCCCATCCGCGGATAGCCAAGACATCTCTACAGTCCCCCAAACTGAAAGGAGGCCTGGCCCACCCAAATTTATACAATTAGTTCATTGCCTCCCAACTTACCTATGTATATGAATGGCTGCATTCCAAACCTCAGACCCCCTCCACCATTCATGTCAATCCTACATGCACCCCTTGACACAGTTGATGTATTGCATAGGGCACTACATTCTAGGTGCTCTAGGCTTTCCCCTATGGAAGTGGGTTTACTAGCTTGGAGAGAGGGGGAAAAACTGCTTTCAATCAACATCCCTGGCGGGTCACCGCAAACCCCACTATGGGACAATCCTAGTCTTCCAGAGTTATGTGGGCATCCAGACTCCCAATGGTGGACCCGGCTGCATATATCGCACTTGTCCCATATAATTAAGGGGAACGTATTTGAGTCCTTTGAAAATTTACAGGGTAATTTTACGATAGATCATACTTTTTTATAAATACCTACTCCTTCGACATGCCATTCGGGCACAGTTTGGCTCCCTGACCATAGAGCTCAAGGAATCTCCTATGGAAGACCTGTTGTCCTAATCGGATCTTACTAAACAGGTTACAACTTTCTATAGTTATCTCTCCAGGGTAGGGGCAGACCCATTCCAAAATTCCTTTATGAAGTGGAAAAGATTGATACCTGACCTGTCAGAGGAGGGTTGGGAGGAGGTTACAGAAATTTGTTTTCAGGACATCATAAGCACATCTGATCAATATGTACAATTTAAGTTTATTCATCATTTGCATTATACTCTGGCTAGACTGTCTCGAATGGGCCTGAGAGCTGAGGCTCTGTGTCCCAGATGCACATTTGATAAGGCTGATTTATATCACATGTTCTGGAGCTGTCCTAGACTGGAATTGTATTGGAAGGACCTGTTTACATTTTTTTGAGGAACATCTTGCTCTCCCGGTGCCCCAAACCCCGGAGGTGGGGCTACTGGGTATACTGACTTTATCCACAAGGCATCAGCTAGGATTTTACTACGTACCATTTTATTCTATGCACGTAAAGTGATCTTACGGCACTGGAAAGAGTGACCCCCCCAAGGATCCAATCGCTATATGGTATTAATGGAGAACCCCCCAAATTTAAAATTGTGTATAAAAATAGAGCTTGTTTAAAAAAGTTCCATAAGGTGTGGCAGCCATGGTTGGATGTCTCTGGCTCTTTCTGGGGGACGGTCCTATCCTCGCAAGTCCCCTAGGTGAGATTGTGGGGGTTGGGCCGGGGCCTTAGGATTCTTGGTGCATGCTACTGGTTACTGGGGGAAGGGGCGGCTTATGGGGAAGTCTAGTTATATGACCCTACGATGATGCTGCGTATGTTGAAAATGGTGACTTGTGTGGATGTGACGTGTGTGTGATTGGTATGCCTGCTTGTCTTTTTGTGTCTATGTTTTGTTGGGGGTTTTTGTTTCTGTGTTTAATTTGTTTTGTTTTACTCCTGTGGTGTGCCCTTTTTATTTACTTTATTTTTGGTGTTCTGAGTACCACCATAGCGGTTACTAACATGGAGTAGGCAGCAAGCTGCATGTCAGCTCGCAAGCTGGGAAGTTACCTACACAGGTGGTGCTCGGGCCACTGCATACATTTTATACTTAATTTTACAGGTTTATACTTCTGTCTGTACAACTGGAGTGATGATATTTAATATGTATCCTGATTGACGTATAAGCTGTACTGTTGAAAACTTAAACACCTTTCAAAAAAAAAAAAAGGAAAAAAAAATCCAGGCAGTCTGCTACATTTTTAAACAATGTGTAAATGCAGGAAGTTTAACCACTTAAAGTTTGCATTTTTCTGACACTTGTTTCTCAAGTTAAAAAAAAAAAAAAAAAATCAATATTTTTTGCTAGAAAATTACTTGGAACCCACAAACATATATTTTAACTGAGACCCTAGGGCAGTGATGGCGAACCTTTTTGAGTCTGAGTGCCCAAACTGAAATAAATAAGTTGATTTTGTGTTGTAAAGTGCCAACACGGCAATTCGCGAGAGAGGGGTGCTGAGCAAAAGAGAGGGGGTGTGTAAGAGAGAGGGGGGTTGTGTGTAAGAGAGAGGGGGGTTGTGTGTAAGAGAGAGGGGGGTTGTGTGTAAGAGAGAGGGGGGTTGTGTGTAAGAGAGAGGGGGGTTGTGAGATGGGGGTTTGTGAGAGAGAGAGAGAAAGGGGGCTGTGAGAGAGAGAGAGAGGACACAGAGAAAGGTGACAGAGTGAGGGGGGACAGATAGATAGAGATAGGGGACACACACAGAGGGGGGGCACATGGGGGGGCAGAGAGAGTGGGGACAGAGAGATGGGGGCACAGAGAGGGGGAGGGGGGACCGAAAGGGAGAGGGGGGACAGAGGGGGAAGGGTGTGAGAGATATGGGACAGAGATAAAGGGGAGGGCACAGTGAAAGAGAGAGAGGACAGAGAGAGAGAGAAGGGTGACAGAGAGTGAGGGGGGGACAGATAGATAGAGATAGGTGACACACACAGAGAGGGGGGACACACGGGTGGCAGAGAGAGGGGGGGGACACAGAGGGGGAGGAGTGTGGGAGATGCTGAGAGAGAGAGGGGGCAGAGAGATATGGGACAGAGATAAAGGGGAGGGCACAGAGAAAGAGAGAGGGGGGGACACAGAGAGCGAGAGGGGACACAGAGAGAGGGGGGGCACAGAGAGAGGGGGAGCAGAAAGAGGGGGGACACGGGGCTGAAAAAAGAGGAGAGCTGAGAGAAAGGGAGACCTCCAAGCTCTGTCCTTATCTGCAATCCCTGCTCTGCCTCCCTGCCCCAGTCTTTGTCTGCAGGTATTCAGTGTATAATTGTGCCCAGTACCTGTCTCCATCCCTGTTCCATCCAGCGGCTCCCTCACAGCCTGCACCTCTCGACTGTCCTTGTCTTCTGGGCCCATGGTCAGTCTGTTCTCCGGGCCTCACTGTTGAAGGAGGTTTGAGGAGTCCAAGTTCCAGAAGGCGCCAGGGCTGCTGCGCCCCTCTTCAGCCATACAATGAAGCAGTGAAGCTCTTCTCTCCCTCCCATGTGTGCTGTCAGGCCTGTAGCCTACCACGCGGAGAATGTGGGGCCGCCCACTCACTCGTGCAGACAGTTTCCTGCACCTCACCGCTGCTTGCTTCTCTCCCTTGCGTGCTCTCAGGTCTGTAGCCTTCCGCGCGGAGGCTGCGGAGCCACCCACTCACTCGTGCAGTTAATTTCCTGCCATGTTAGTTAGTTTGCTGCCATGTTCTCCCCACCATGAACCAGGACCCTCTCGCGTGCCCACAGAGATGGCTCTGCGTGCCAGCCGTGGCACGCGTGCCATAGGTTCGCCATCACTGCCCTAGGGAATAAAAATGTCAATTTTATGTCACACTGCATTTGCCCAACGGTCTTTCAAACAATTTTTTTGGGGAAAAAAAAATACACTTAAGAAAAAAAAAAAAAAATAAATAAAAAAAGACTGGTAAAGACCCTAAGCTATGTGCCTCCTATAGACCCATTGCACTCCTGAACAATGACCTTAAAATTTTAACCAAGCTCCTTACTGCTAGATTTAATCCCCTACTTCCCTCCATTATAGACTCAGATCAGACCAGTTTTATGACCAACAAGTCTACAGATATCATTTGTAGATTCACTAATCTGCATGCAAAACATGACACTCAAGGTACCTCTCTCAATATCGAAAAAAATACTTTTCTCTGAAGTTCATTGACGGGCACAGCTCCATTAATCTTGATCATAGGGACGTCCAAGCAATGTTATAACGAGGGGTGGGAACAGCAATATAACTTCACCCCAAACCAGAGGCGCCATCTGAACTAACCGCATCAGAACTTGCAGTCAACATATGCAGCAGAGTGCATTGACCTTCAAAAATGGCAACTCTCTCTTAAGAAGAAAGTGTAAAATTGCAACATTACACACCCGCCTGCAAAACTTTGCGGCCAAAGCAAGCATCAGAAGATGCGCTTACATCAACTTTGTATAACTTTGTAAAACTTTGTAAAAGTGTGAACAGACGACCAAGTCGCCGCCTTACGCAACTGACGCTTGATCTCGGAAGGCCCAAGAGGTCCCAATTGCCCTGGTGAAATGGGCCATGACAGGAAAGGGGGGCACCTGCCCCTTCAAGGCGCAAGTCTGGACCACGATCAGTCTGATCTACCTGGAAATGGTGGTCGACGAGAATGACAGCCCTTTCTTCGGACCAGCCACCGAAACAAGCAGAGAATCTGACTCATGGCAGACAGATATACCCTTAGAGCCCAAACCACACCCAGGGAATGGAGGGCCACCTCCTTAGGGTGTGTCGGTTTTGGACACAGATGGTAACACAATTTCTTCATTGAGGTGAAAAGCTGAAACCACCTTTGGCAGAAAAGAAGGTTGCAGACGCAACACCAACTTGTCCTTGTGGATAACTAGACAGGGCGACTTGCAAGATGAGGCCGCCAGCTCCGAAACCCTCCTGGCAGATGTAATGGGCACTAGAAAGTCCACTTTCTGAGAGAGCGTTAAAGGAATTTCCCTGATCTTCTCAAACGGCGGTTTCTGAAGCGCCGATAGCACCAGGTTCAGAGCCCACGGAGGTAAGGGTGGACGCACAGGAGGGACTACATGCCGGACCCCTTGTACAAAAGGTGCTCACCAAAGAGTGAGACGCCAGGGGTCGTTGGGGAAAAAAAAAAAAAACAGCCAAGGCTGATATCGGTCCCTTGATGGTGCTTAAGGCCAACTTTTGGTCTACTCCACGCTGTAAGAACAGCAGGACCCTGGACACAGAGTTGGTGCATGGACACCACCCCATCTCCTCACATATGGAGATACCAGCCTTCTACGTACAATGGTATATCTTCCGAGAAGAAGATTTGAGCCCTCAACATATTGTAAATCACGAGTCACAGACCTTGGTTCCTTAGCACCTGGCTTTCAACAGCCATGCCGTTAAAACCAGCGATGGTAAAGCCAGATGGAGTATCGGACCTTGTGACAGAAGGTCTTCACGCATCGGTAACCACCAAGGAGCATCCACCACCAGGCGTACCAGGTCGGCGTAATAAGGATGCTGAGGCCAATTTGGAGCAATCAGTATCACTGGAATCCCTTAGGCCTCCACTCTGCGGAGCAGACGTGGTAACAGTTTTAGCGGAGGAAAGGCGTAAACATAGGGTACTGCTCCCATAGGGGTCACCAACACATCTGACGCATTCGCCCAGGGATCTCTCGTGCTGGACACGAACCTCTGCACCTTTCGATTGAGCCAAGAGGCCAGGAGATCCACATCTGGTGTGCCTCACCGCAGGCAAAGAAGCCTGAACACCTCCTGATGCAGTGACCACTCTCCTGGGTCCAGCACCTGGCGACTTAGATAGTCCACCTGCCAGTTTTCTACTCCCGGGATGTATAGAGCTGATAGGGCCGGTACATGTCGCTCTGCCCACCGAAGGATGTGAGCGACCTCCCGTGCTGCAGCCAAACTTCTTGTTCCTCCTTGATGGTTGACATATGCCAACGCCATGGCGTTGTCTGACTGGATCCTGATTGGACACCCTTGTAGTCTCACACCCTTGTAGCTGCTCTCAGGAGGAGATAGTTTAGGTAACCCACGATTGCGATCCCACGTTGTCGCAACAACACCAAAATTGGAGTCAATACCTTGGTAAAGACTCGGGGTGCTGAAGCCAAGCAAAAGGGGAGAGCCACAAACTGGTACTGGTCTTCCCCTACTGCCAGTCGCAGAAATCTCTGATGCCTGGGGCATATAGGTATGTGCAAGTATGTGTCCTGGATATTTAGAGACACCAGAGATGCATTCCCCCTGATGGAGTGCAGTGACCTCCATCTCCATGAACCTCTGCACTTTCACAAAGCAATTGAGGGCATTTAGATCCAAGATTGTAGTCCCCAAAAAGTAAGGGGTACGTCCAAGCAGATTGGAATAGAATCCCTGAAACGTTTCTTGAACAGGCCCCATCACCCCGCGGCTGAGCAGGTCCCTTACTGCCCCAAACAGGGCCTCCCGGCGAGCCGGGAGTAAGGGTATGCTGGAGGGGAAAAATCTGTTTGGTGGCCAAGAAAGGAACTCTATCTTCATAGTAAGGTTGAATAAAGACAGACACCAGTCCATCCAGTTCAACCTGAGTGTCTACAATTGTCCCTATCCCTGTACATTGCACACTCACATCGGTCCCTACCCTCAAGGAGCCCACAATCCAAGGTCCCCATTCATATACTAGGGCCAATTTTGGACAGAAGCCAATTAACCTACCTGCATGTCTTCTGCCCCTCAGTAGTCGCCCTGTCAGACTGGGAGCGCCTTTCTGAAGTGCCGGGCCGACGACAAAGCTTCTTTTGAGCGGAAATTGAGGACCCTTGCCTGCGGCGTGGCTCCTTACCCTTCCTGGACTGTGGGAGCAAAGTGCTCTTCCCACCTGTGGCATTCTTAATAATGTCATCCAGCGAGGCTCCAAATAGCCGCTCACCAACTGGTGTTCTGGAGAGCAAGGGAAGCGTATCCAGAGCCGTGTCACAGACATAAAGAGGGAGTCCACTGGAAAAAAAATTACTAAAAGCCAGCAGCTGTAGTATTTATAGCTGCTGGCTTTTAGTAATAATGGACACTCACCTGTCTCAGGGTCCAGC
Source organism: Lithobates pipiens (assembly GCF_037356315.1). Classification (NCBI taxonomy): domain Eukaryota; kingdom Metazoa; phylum Chordata; class Amphibia; order Anura; family Ranidae; genus Lithobates; species Lithobates pipiens. Next base: position 222,433,320 of record NW_027507784.1, read on the forward strand.
AACGTCGGCAGCCAAGGCCGATCGATCGCTCGGCTCTTGGCTGCTGCCGCCACCATTCTCGGTGAGGGAATCAGGAAGTGAAGCATTGCGGTTTAACTTCCTGGTTCCCTACTGCGCATGCGCGAGGTTGCCCAGCACAATGGGAATGGTCCGCACTGTCTCTGGGACCCGTGTGTGTCCCAGCAGACAGCGCGGCGGGACATGAAGAAGCATAGACTCCAGTGGGAGTCTATGCCCGGAAGCGGTGCAAATACCTGTCTTAGACAGGTATCTGCACCCCCCAAAAAGGTGCCAACTGTGACACCGGGAGGGGGGGTTCCGTTCAGTGGAAGTTCCACTTTAGGGTGGAACTCCGCTTTAAGGCTGTGCACTAACTGGTCTGCTAGTTCCACGCACACAGGACAGGACTGCTCCAATTCACGGTGCAATAGTTTTGCCCACTCAGTAAGGGTCTGCGACACCAACGCTGTGGCCAGTACCGCTCGTATCGCTGACCCCACTACCTTTAACATGGACTGGGCCACTGCCTAGGCCCTTCTGTCGGTAGAGTCCTTAAATGCAGTAGTCCCTTCTACCGGGATTGTGGTTACTTTATTTAACCTGGAGACTGGGGGGGGGGGGGGGGGGAGTCCTCGACCGGGGGAGCTTTTATAAGAAGGCTCTCCTCAAAAGGGGTAACGCACCGCGAATGGCGGGACCGAAATACATTCCTTGTATATGAACTTATCGAAATAAGTCAGATACGAAAACACCTTTAGGTGTACGGGCTGGCTTACGGGACCCAAAAGGGGCCGCTACCTCAGCAGAGGATCCTGCTGCATTGTGTATTTTCAGGGTATCTAGCACAGCAGTGATAAGTGCTCCAACTAGTGCTTTCCCTGCGCGGACCCGGACGCAGAATCATCCTTACTGTCCGATCGGTCCTGGTCAGCATACTATGACATATCAGAGCAGAGGCCGCCAGTCACTGCAGGGTCCGAGTCTGAGTCAGAACTCTCCCCAGAGGATGGGGGTGCACTTTTTACCGCCTTCATGCCCACACACTGCCTCCACCCTGGCAACAAACGTTTCAAGGACCACCGACAAAGCGTCCAAAGGCACGGCGCTGTTTGCAGATGAGCTAGTTACAATTGCAGGGAGGTCTAGGGAAGAAACGCCAGTTTTGGACGCCATGCTGACCCACCCTGTCTGCCATCCTTGGGGAACTTAGGACAAGGTGCTCAATCCCACCCTCCTAGCTGCTGCAGACTGAGGGGCCCCCAGCGCAGGACTCACCACCCTGACCGTGCGCTGCGCTGTGCTGTTACAGATGCCTGCGTCCAGAGCAAAAAAATAAAATAAAAAACGCACTGTTCTGAGATACAGGAACCAGCACTGTGGAGAAAAACCATGCTAAGGCTACAAGAATATGGCTGCCGGGCGCCCTGTATAGAGAAAATGGCCACTGACCGTGCTTCTCACAGAGAACATAACATGGCTGACACAACTATACACAGAGAATGTACACAGATAATGGCGGCAGTCAACGCTATGGCGGCAGCACATGCAGAGCCCACAGACACCAGCAGAGAGACAGATGACAGCTCAGGGACAGACAACCAGCACAGCCCCCAATCAATGATCAAAGCCCCCGGAGGACCCCTGGCTCAGGTACACACACCGCACTACAGCCCAGTCATGCAGCATCCCCCACGTGGGGGGGGGGGGGGGCAGGGAGAGAAGAAAGGGAGAAGAGGGACCCCCTAATCGACCTCCCAGGTAATGCCCAGTTGCTCTTTCCTGCCGAGGCAGGGAGAGCTTTACTTACCATCTGGACGAGCTGGAGGCATCCCATCACAGACCCACACAAATAGCAAAATAGCAAACATATATACAGTTCCTATTAGCGCTACAAACTTGACTTTGATAACACGCTGAAGCGTGAAACATGTAGTCATGGCTTCCCCTAAGCCTACGATGTTCCACTGCTGATTACTGACGAGTTCCCATTGTTTCCGGCTTCCCTTTGTCTCCGTGGTAATGCCAACGTCACCCAGTGCGTCTGGCTCTTAGTCTGCCTGCTCTGCTCTTTTGGCTTCCTTCCCCCTTGCGGTTGTCTGTCTGCCTTCGCACAGCTTAGTTCACAACATCCTCATAGGAGTGTCACCCCATTTCACACGGTAGGGCTTGCTGTGCCCATCTGAGGATCCTCCTTGCAGTGCCTGTATGTGTGTTTGTAGGCTGAGCGCTTTCTTCTGGCAGCTACAAGATTTGAGGCAACATCCTCCCCCCTGTCATACTGTTGTGACAGCCTTCTCCACGGTCCATCCTGAAGCCGATTGGTTGATGTTAATCCCCTCTCATCCGGACTCAGCAGTGGTATCATTTATTATTTACACCAGCATCTTATTTAGCTATATGCTTTTATGACTGTTCTGCAACCATCTACAAGTATCTATACTACTATTGACTGTTGCTGCAACTTTTTATATTCGACTCTTAGTGCAATAAATTCATAATGTTACTTCTCTAAAGACTAATACGTTTTCATGCGATTTCCATAGTGCGCTGCTTTTTGTTTTCTGCATCCCAGACCCACACCCGAGCAGTAAGGGGTGGCTGCGGGCCACGGCACACTGTGACAAAGACATCTATAGTCTGGTCATATGTGTGCCCCAGAGCATTGTGCACACCGGCCGCCCCTGGAGCCTGAGGGGCATGTCGTGGCCGACCCAGCGCGTATCTAGGGCCTGCACACGCTCGATTGCCAGGCTGTGGAGACTACAAGGATCTAGATTATCCAGCCTGTCACTCAGCCGGCTGTTGATAGAAGAGCACAGGATCACAGCACAGAATAACCCTACTGTCAAGATTAATGGAGCTGTGTCCATCAATGAACGAAAGAGAAAAGCTTTTGACTCGATTGAATGGCCTTTCCTGTGGGATGGGATTTATATAATGGTTGCAGATTATCTATCACTCGCCAGCCGTTGCCATTCGTTTGCGGGGTCATCTGTCTGCCTCTTTTGAACTCTCCAGGGCAGGGCCGGATTAACATAGGGGCTATTAGAGCTGCAGCTCCAGGCCCCTTTCTTAAGATAGGTCCATTTGCTAAAAAAAAAAAAAAAAAAAAGATTGACTTCAAGGATTATAGCTCAGCGATCAGGAGTCACAGAGACCCCACATGTGGGGGGTAGGTAGCTAAAGACCCACTCCAGCACTGGTTAAAATATGGGGCTGCTATCATGTATGGTTCCAGAGATACGGGGCTCCTTGCACAGCCTGTCAGAAGCTACATACAGAGCAGCCAGTTTAAATACAAGCTGGAACACTCTGCAGCAGACAGAGGATGAGCTCACAGTGCTTATAATAATTATTTGTATATTACTTATGATAATTAACCCCTTGCCACCCACGCCCATTCTGAGACTTCTCTCCTACATGTAAAAATCATCATTTATTTTATGCTAGAAAATTACTCAGAACCCTCAAGCATTATATATTGTTTTAGCAGACACCCTATGGAATAAAATGGTGGTCTTTGCAACTTTTTATGTTACACGATATTTGCGCAGCAATTTTTCAAACCCTTTTTTGGAAAGAAACTGTTTCATTCATAAAAAAGAAACACTAAAGTTAGAACGATTTTTGTTGTTGTGTACTAAGCGATGCTTTAAAATTTTTTTACGGGTTACATGTTTAGAGTTACAGAGGAGGTCTAGTGCTAGAATTATTGCTCTCGCTCTAACCATCATGGCGTATGTAACCTGTGTGTATCTGGCTCTGATACTAACCAGTGCCTACCCAGGGACTGACTAGTATCTCTCCCCAGCCTGTCCCCACACACCCTCTCACCTGCTGACCTGTGAATGAGGCAATCACTCCCGCAGTGTTATTGTGTTCTGCAAGTGAATACAATGATTAGTGTTGCTAACTATAGCTGGCAGATTGTTTTGGGGAAAACCTGACAGGCTGGTTGTACTCAAGTCAGTTAATAGGTTGACTTGTGTAAAACCAGCTAGCCCATACATAGATCGACTATGGCTGGTCTCTGCTTAATTGGTGTCATTTCAATCCATGTATGGCCCGCTTAACCACTACGCAGTCCCTAAACATCCTTCCACAAACCTTTACATTTTTCCTTCCCAGATTACTTCATCCTCCTCTCCTGTACATAGTGCCCACTGTAATACTCTCTACACTTCTCTCCTATACATAGTGCCCACTGTCATACTCTCCACACTTCTCTCCTGTACATACTGTTCACTGTCATACCCTCCACACTTCTCTCCTATACATAACGCCCGCTGTCATATCCTACGCACTCCTCTCTTACATAGTGCCCGCTGTCATACACTTCTCTCCTGTACATAGTGCCCACTGTCGTATCCTCCACACTCTTCTCTTGTACATACTACTCACTGTCATACCCCTCCATACTCCTCTCCTATACATAGTGCCCACTGTCATACTCTCCACACTTCTCTCCTATACATAGTGCCCACTTTCATAACCTCCACACTTCTCTCCTGCACATACTACTCACTGTCACATCCTCCATACTCCTCTCCTATACATAGTGCCCACCGTCATACCCTCCCTCTACACTCCTCTCCTGTAATTACTGCTTACTGTCCTACTCTCCACACTTCTCTCCTGTACATATTGCTCACTATCATACCCTCCACACTCTCTTATACATAGTGCCCAATGTCATACCCTCTACACTCCTCTGCTGTGCATACTGCCCACTGTCATACCCTTCACACTCATCTCCTGTACATAGTGCCTTCTGCCATACCCTCTGCACTCCTCATGTACATAGTGCCCACTGTTAGACCCTCCACATTCCTCTCCCTTACCCATACTCCTCCCCTATGCCTCTTACCCACAAAAACTGTTCTTTAAAATTATACTGAATATCCTCAATGTTACCAGCTCTAGAATGGGCACTTTTGTCAGTTCAACTAAAGGAAATCTCACAGTCCTCATATTTGTTCTGCCCCATTATTAGTACTTATTTCATTTTGTAATTACTATTGTGATGTATAGAGGAACACGGGGGATGTCAGCTACTCTAAATATAGCACTTGTAAAAAAAGCATCTCTGAAAATATTTTTGAAATGTTGACAACTATGCACTTAGGCACTGCCCAAGGGCCACAGGGTCAGTAGGGGGCCCCATGAGAGGCTCCTGTGATATTGAAGCGGTAGTAAACTTTTCTAACATTACTACTTTATAGAGGCCCCGAGATAGGTTATGCCATAATGTACAAGTATGCACAGCATATTAGCACATTAGGGTACACTTAAATTGTCAGACTGAGCCCTCCAGTGCTGTGCTGTGATCGATCCAGCGGGGCCTGGGCACTTCCATCTTCACCCGGACTTCCTTCTGGGTTCTGTGCCTTCCGTCACTTGCCTTGGCCAGGCTGCATTGATGCCATTTCCACACATGCTCATGTGCATCCTCTCTCTCTCATCCCCCCTTTCTCTCTCATCCTCCCTCCCTTACCCCTCACACCTCTCATCCCCTCTCTCTCTCTCACATCCTCCCTCTTTAAATTTAATTTGTTTTAACAAAAAATAGTTTGCATTTTTATTTATTTATTGTTTATAAAAGGCCCCACCAAAATCCTCAGCACCAGGCCCATGATATTCTTAATCTGGCCCTGCTCCAGGGGTACGCGGCAGGGCTGTCCTCTCTCTTCCCGATGGAACCAGTGGCTGAGGCATTTTCTGTCTCGCCAAATAGCAAAGGGTTGAGACTGGCCTGGTTGGAGAGGGTAGCCCTATATGCAGATATACTTTTTTTAAACAACGCTGGTCCCACTCTGCAGGGAGCTCTGTTGGCCCTAGATTAATTCTCGGCAGTAACAGGGCTTAGGGTTAATTGGTTGCAATAGCTTGCAATTGATAATGCAGCTTAAAGAGAAGCTCTGGCTGGTCTTCCACTGCAATGGGTGGATGGATTTACCTATTTAGGGATACATATCTCGAGAGATGTGGCTGACTTTATCCCACTAAACTTGTATCCAGTAGTTCAGTTAGAGCCAAGCTGACCTGTCTGGTCGTATTAATCTCATCAAAATGAAAATCCTACCCAAATGTACAAATTTGTTTTGCAATTCCCCTCAATGAATTCCCAAGTCCTTCCCCCCTCATTAAACAAAATTTTCTCTTCCTCTGAGGGCCGTGCCCCTCCCCAGGATCAAGCTAAACAACATTTTGCACCCTTGTTCACAGCGGGGGCTTAGCATTTCCGGACTGCCACAAATATTTAATTGCTGCTCAGTTAGTCACTGCTTTTTGGTGGCTTGTTTCCGATAAGTCCAACTCGGCCTTGGTCGCTGAGGGGGCAGTGTTACGATTTACGGAGGCCTTTTCTAACCTCCCTCTGCAGGGCCCAAAAGCTCCTTATGATCCAACTCCCTGCATGTGAACCACCCTTAGGAAGGTGGGATTAACCTGCAGATTATACCCCAACTGCTGTTTACCCAAACAACCCCCTTTGGAACAATCCCAACTTACCACATTTGTTCAATATTCTGGACCCTGTGGTATGAGCTAAATATATTAAAGCTCTTTCAGATATTACCTCTGACCTTTCTATATCTTACTTTAACCACTTGCCGACCAGCGCACGATGATGTACGTCGACAGAATGGCACGGGCAGGCAAATGGGCGTACATGTACGTCCCTTTAAATTTGCCGCCCTGCCATCGGGAGCGCGCCGCCGCCGGCGCGCTCCTGCACTGGTAGGGACCCCCGTGAGTCCGGTCGCGGGACCCACGGACTCGATCGCCGCGGGCATCCCCGCAATCGTCTCATGGAGCGGCCAAATGAAGAAATGCCGTTGTAAACAGCATTTCTTCATTCTGCCTATCAACTAGTGACACTGATCTCTGCTCCATGTGATTGGAGCAGAGATCAGTGTTCACTAAATGAAAGCCCAACCCCCCCACAGTTAGTAACACACCCCTAGGAACACTTAACCCCTACACTGCCACCCACTGGTTAACCCCTTCACTGCCAGTGTCATTTACACAGGAATCACTGCATTTATATAGCAGTGATTACTGTATAAATGACAATGGTCCCAAAAATGTGTCAAAAATGTCCGATGGGTCCCCCACAATGTCGCAGTCACAATAAAAATCGTTGATCGCCGCCATTACTAGTAAAAAAAAAAAATAATTAAAAATTATTAATAAAAATGCTATAAAACTATCCCTATTTTGTAAACGCTATAACTTTTGCACAAACCAATCAATAATCGCTTATTGCGATTTTTTTAACCAAAAATATGTAGAAGAATACGTATTGGCCTAAACTGAGGGAAAAAAAAAAAATTTTAATATATTTTTGGGGATATTTATTATAACAAAAAGTAAAAAATAATGCGTTTTTTTCAAAATTGTCGCTCTATTTTGGTTTATAGCGTCGCAGTGCCGAATCGCAAAAAGTGGTCTGGTCTTTGACCAGCAAATTGGTCCGGTCTGAAAGTGGTTAATCATCTGATGTCTCAGCACAATGTCCCTCCTTCACGATTATTTTGTAACCTACAGTTGTTCCATGCTTTCAGGGATCAATTCCCATCAGGCCAGAGGCAGCTGGTGCAATCTGACCTGGAGTGGATTATGTGCTTTAATTGTGCTGAGAAATCCACCTCTGTGCTATACGCATACCTCCTCCAGGTCTCATCTCCGAAATTGTCTAGGCTCCATCAGCAATGGATCCGGGGATGTTCTGGATTTTAAAGGGAAAGTCCCACATAGCCTCCCAGTCCTTGGGGACTGGGAGGCTATGTGGGACTTTCCCTTTAAATTATTTGTCTCATTCAGTATAAAATTGTTCATAGGGCTTCTCTCACTCCAGCACCGGGTGTACAAGATGAGGTCCCATCTTTCCCCGGAGTAATGCAAGATACTAAAGCGCAAAAATGGATACAAAAACTCAAATGACTCAGAAATGACTAAATATTTAAGCCGCAATCATGCTACAAGTGATCCGACACTATAAATGATATTGTAGAGATACAATTGCTGCACGCTAACTTCTCACTCAGTGCATCATTAGTGTTATATAAACAATGTTGCAATAAATAAGTACCGTATATACTCGAGTATAAGCCGAGATTTTCAGCCTCTTTTTTGAGGCTGAAAGTGCCCCCCTCGGCTTATACTCGAGTCATCGCTGTCTGCCCGCTCGATCAGAGTGTCGAGCAGACAGACAGCGGCCATTCTATGATTCAAAAGCCGCGCCTCCGGCTCCGCCTTCGCCTGTGATAGGCGGAACACTGAATTTCCCAGCAGCCTGTGTTCCGCCTATCACGGGCATCCGCTCATCCTCGTACTACGGACGAGGATGATACGACGTCCGTGATAGGCGGAACACAGGCTGCTGGGAAATTCAGTGTTCCGCCTATCACAGGCGAAGGAGGAGGCGCGGCTTTTGAATTTTACAATGGCCGCCGACGAAGAGGGCACGGGACGGAGGCAAGGCAAGGCACGGCACGGGACGGGACGGGACGGGACGAAGGCAAGGCACGACACGGGACGGAGGCTCGGGACAAAGGCTCGGGACACAGGTAGGCTGGACACACACACACACACACACACACACACACACACACACACACGGATGGAGACACACACACACGGATGGATGGATGGATGGAGACACACACACACACAGGGATGGATGGATGGATGGATGGAGACACACACACACAGGGATGGATGGATGGAGACACACACACACAGGGATGGATGGATGGATGGATGGAGACACACACACAGGGATGGATGGATGGATGGACACACACACACACACACAGGGATGGATGGACGGACACACAGGGATGGACGGACACACAGGGATGGACGGACACACACACAGGGATGGACAGGCATGTCTCACCCTCGGCTTATACACGAGTCAATAAGTTTGCCAGTTTTTTTGGGGGTAAATTGGGGGCCTCGGCTTATATTCGGGTCGGCCTATACTCGAGTATATACGGTAACACCGTGCACAATTTACTAGATAAAGTGCTATGTGCTTAATAATACCAAGTTTACTCCAAATAAGCAGCAATATGCCCAAATTGCTAAAAAAAGTGCTATGTGCTTAATATTTAATCAAGTGTACTCCAATTAGTGTGCTGCAGTTAACAAAATAAAATAAAGTGCTAAGAGCTTAAGGCTTCATGCACACAAGACGCCGGTGCAAACTCTGCTGGACACATGTTTTTTAAAGCTGAAACCAGCATTTAGAAACGCCCGTTTTGCAGCGATTTAGCGGCATTTTACCGCATTTGCGTCTAGAAGCGTTTAGTTATGCTAACATCATAGACCCTCCCCAAGCTCAAAAAAAAGTATTAACTATTTTAGCCATTTTGTGAGACCAGAGTGAGTAGCAGCAGCTGTGAGAGCAGTGTACTTTCATTTAGCGTGTCACTTGACACGTCACTTGCAACGTCACCTGCCACAAGTTGCGGATTGTCCACTTGCCACAAGTTGCGGATTGTCCACTTGCCACAAGTTGCGGATTGTCCACTTGCCACAAGTTGCGGATTGTCCACTTGCCACAAGTTGCGGATTGTCCACTTGCCACAAGTTGCGGATTGTCCACTTGCCACGTCATGTGCCACGTCCCCTGCCACAAGTTGCGGATTGTCCACTTGCCACGTCATGTGCCACGTCCCCTGCCACAAGTTGTGCATTGTCCACTTGCCACGTCCCCTGCCACAAGTTGTGCATTGTCCACTTGCCACGTCCCCTGCCACAAGTTGTGCATTGTCCACTTGCACAACTTGTGGCAGGGGACGTGGCAAGTGGACAATGCACAACTTGTGGCAGGTGACCTGGCAAGTGGACAATCCACAACTTGTGGCAGGTGACCTGGCAAGTGGACAATCCACAACTTGTGGCAGGTGACCTGGCAAGTGGACAATCCACAACTTGTGGCAGGTGACCTGGCAAGTGGACAATCCACAACTTGTGGCAGGTGACCTGGCAAGTGGACAATCCACAACTTGTGGCAGGTGACCTGGCAAGTGGACAATCCACAACTTGTGGCAGGTGACCTGGCAAGTGGACAATCCACAACTTGTGGCAGGTGACCTGGCAAGTGGACAATCCACAACTTGTGGCAGGTGGACAATGCACAACTTGTGGCAGGTGGACAATGCACAACTTGTGGCAGGTGACGTGGCAGGTGGACAATGCACAACTTGTGGCAGGTGACGTGGCAAGTGGACAATGCACAACTTGTGGCAGGGGACGTGGCAAGTGGACAATGCACAACTTGTGGCAGGGGACGTGGCAAGTGGACAATGCACAACTTGTGGCAGGGGACGTGGCAAGTGGACAATGCACAACTTGTGGCAGGGGACGTGGCAAGTGGACAATGCACAACTTGTGGCAGGGGACGTGGCAAGTGGACAATGCACAACTTGTGGCAGGGGACGTGGCATTGTCCACTTGCCACGTCCCCTGCCACAAGTTGTGCATTGTCCACTTGCCACGTCCCCTGCCACAAGTTGTGCATTGTCCACTTGCCACGTCCCCTGCCACAAGTTGTGCATTGTCCACTTGCCACGTCCCCTGCCACAAGTTGTGCATTGTCCACTTGCCACGTCACCTGCCACAAGTTGTGCATTGTCCACTTGCCACGTCACCTGCCACAAGTTGTGCATTGTCCACCTGCCACGTCACCTGCCACAAGTTGTGCATTGTCCACCTGCCACAAGTTGTGCATTGTCCACCTGCCACAAGTTGTGCATTGTCCACCTGCCACAAGTTGTGCATTGTCCACCTGCCACAAGTTGTGCATTGTCCACCTGCCACAAGTTGTGCATTGTCCACCTGCCACAAGTTGTGCATTGTCCACCTGCCACAAGTTGTGCATTGTCCACCTGCCACAAGTTGTGCATTGTCCACCTGCCACAAGTTGTGCATTGTCCACCTGCCACAAGTTGTGCATTGTCCACCTGCCACAAGTTGTGCATTGTCCACCTGCCACAAGTTGTGCATTGTCCACCTGCCACAAGTTGTGCATTGTCCACCTGCCACAAGTTGTGCATTGTCCACCTGCCACAAGTTGTGCATTGTCCACCTGCCACAAGTTGTGCATTGTCCACCTGCCACAAGTTGTGCATTGTCCACCTGCCACAAGTTGTGCATTGTCCACCTGCCACAAGTTGTGCATTGTCCACCTGCCACAAGTTGTGCATTGTCCACCTGCCACAAGTTGTGCATTGTCCACCTGCCACAAGTTGTGCATTGTCCACCTGCCACAAGTTGTGCATTGTCCACCTGCCACAAGTTGTGCATTGTCCACCTGCCACAAGTTGTGCATTGTCCACCTGCCACAAGTTGTGCATTGTCCACCTGCCACAAGTTGTGCATTGTCCACCTGCCACAAGTTGTGCATTGTCCACCTGCCACAAGTTGTGCATTGTCCACCTGCCACAAGTTGTGCATTGTCCACCTGCCACAAGTTGTGCATTGTCCACCTGCCACAAGTTGTGCATTGTCCACCTGCCACAAGTTGTGCATTGTCCACCTGCCACAAGTTGTGCATTGTCCACTTGCCAGGTCACCTGCCACAAGTTGTGGATTGTCCACTTGCCAGGTCACCTGCCACAAGTTGTGGATTGTCCACTTGCCAGGTCACCTGCCACAAGTTGTGGATTGTCCACTTGCCAGGTCACCTGCCACAAGTTGTGGATTGTCCACTTGCCAGGTCACCTGCCACAAGTTGTGGATTGTCCACTTGCCAGGTCACCTGCCACAAGTTGTGGATTGTCCACTTGCCAGGTCACCTGCCACAAGTTGTGGATTGTCCACTTGCCAGGTCACCTGCCACAAGTTGTGGATTGTCCACTTGCCAGGTCACCTGCCACAAGTTGTGGATTGTCCACTTGCCAGGTCACCTGCCACAAGTTGTGGATTGTCCACTTGCCAGGTCACCTGCCACAAGTTGTGGATTGTCCACTTGCCAGGTCACCTGCCACAAGTTGTGGATTGTCCACTTGCCAGGTCACCTGCCACAAGTTGTGGATTGTCCACTTGCCAGGTCACCTGTGGCAAGTGGACAAGTTGTGCATTGTCCACTTGCCACAAGTTGTGGATTGTCCACTTGCCACGTCACCTGTCACAAGTTGTGGATTGTTCAATTGCCACGTCACCTGCCACAAGTTGTGGATTGTCCACTTGCCACGTCACCTGCCACAAGTTGTGGATTGTCCACTTGCCACAAGTTGTGGATTGTCCACTTGCAACGTCACCTGCCACGTGGATTGTCCACTTGCCAGGTCACCTGTGGCAAGTGGACAAGTTGTGCATTGTCCACTTGCCACAAGTTGTGCATTGTCCACAAGTTGTGGATTGTCCACTTGCCACGTCACCTGCCACAAGTTGTGGATTGTCCAATTGCCACATCACCTGCCCCAAGGTGTGGATTGTCCAATTGCCACATCACCTGCCCCAAGGTGTGGATTGTCCAATTGCCACGTCACTTTCCACGTCACCTGCCAGGTCACCTGCCACAACTTGTAGATTGTCCACATTTGCCACAAGTTGTGGATTGTCCACTTGCCACGTCACCTGCCACAAGTTGTGGATTGTCCACTTGCCACGTCACCTGCCACAAGTTGTGGATTGTCCACTTGCCACGTCACCTGCCACAAGTTGTGGATTGTCCACTTGCCACGTCACCTGCCACAAGTTGTGGATTGTCCACTTGCCACGTCACCTGCCACAAGTTGTGGATTGTCCACTTGCCACGTCACCTGCCACAAGTTGTGGATTGTCCACTTGCCACGTCACCTGCCACAAGTTGTGGATTGTCCACTTGCCACGTCACCTGCCACAAGTTGTGGATTGTCCACTTGCCACGTCACCTGCCACAAGTTGTGGATTGTCCACTTGCCACGTCACCTGCCACAAGTTGTGGATTGTCCACTTGCCACGTCACCTGCCACAAGTTGTGGATTGTCCACTTGCCACGTCACCTGCCACAAGTTGTGGATTGTCCACTTGCCACGTCACCTGCCACAAGTTGTGGATTGTCCACTTGCCACGTCACCTGCCACAAGTTGTGGATTGTCCATTTGCCACGTCACCTGCCACAAGTTGTGGATTGTCCACTTGCCACGTCACCTGCCACAAGTTGTGGATTGTCCACTTGCCACGTCACCTGCCACAAGTTGTGGATTGTCCACTTGCCACGTCACCTGCCACAAGTTGTGGATTGTCCACTTGCCACGTCACCTGCCACAAGTTGTGGATTGTCCACTTGCCACGTCACCTGCCACAAGTTGTGGATTGTCCACTTGCCACGTCACCTGCCACAAGTTGTGGATTGTCCACTTGCCACGTCACCTGCCACAAGTTGTGGATTGTCCACTTGCCACGTCACCTGCCACAAGTTGTGGATTGTCCACTTGCCACGTCACCTGCCACAAGTTGTGGATTGTCCACTTGCCACGTCACCTGCCACAAGTTGTGGATTGTCCACTTGCCACGTCACCTGCCACAAGTTGTGGATTGTCCACTTGCAATTGTTTAAAATATTTTTTTAATGGTTTTTCATCATTTGCCATAGAGATTTTTAATGTAAAAAAAAAAAAAAAAAAATTGGTCACCTTTAAAAACGCTTAGAAACGAAAACGCGGCAAAACGCGGTACCGGCGTTTTGCGTCTGAAATAGTGGTGCACTGAATGGGTTTTTTGGTGCCGAAACGGATAACGAAAATGAAAAATACACTAGGCCAAAAACCGAAACCGATACCGAAACAGCACCGATACCGAAACATATTTAAAAAAAAATATTTTTATACAGGAGATGGTCAGAGACTGGAGACACGGTACAGGAGATGGTCAGACTGGGGACACGGTACAGGAGGCGTCCCCCATTGCAGGCCAGTGTGCCCCATTGCAGCCAGTGCCCCATTTTGCAGCCAGCCTGTGCAGGGAGGAGAGCCGCCTCCTGTTTGATCACAGCGCCGGGAACATCACAGCTTTCATTTCAATAGCTGTGTGTTCCCGGCCGCACGCAGTCACACACAGCCCCTCCCTCTTGTCCGGGCACTTTGATAGACAGATCATCCGTCCAATCCTGCGGGTGATCTGCGGGTAATGGAGCCCCATTTTCGGCTCCATTATCGGCCGTTTTTCTCTTTCGGGAAATTGCCGAAAAGGGCATTTTCGGCCGATATGTTTCAGCGGCCGAAATTTCGGTGCATTCCTAGTCTGAAACGTGGAAAACTTTTGCGTCTGAACCCATTTTTTTGCTTCTGAAAAAACAAGGTTAAACACAACTGCATAAAAAAACAGCAAAAAACTAGACTGTGTGCATGGACACATAGGATAACATCGAATGAGTTCAGGGGCAGTTGGAAAAAAAGTGTCCAAATGCCTCTGAACGCGTGTTTAACAGCGTCCCGTGTGCATAAGGCCTTAAACGTAAGTGTACTTCAAACCGTGTACTGCAGTAAACAAGCTAGAAAAAATTGATAAATAAAGGAGGAGCCAGTGCCGAGGATCAGTGAGGCTGGCACAGTGTTATTAATTGCAACATTGTTTTCTTTCCCCAGAGTTCTGGCACTGTGACCATACCCGTTCTCACACATGGCATAGAGCTCAGAGCTGCCCGATGAGGGCCTTTCCTATTGGCTGAAACACGGCAAGGCCTGATCGCATCATCGCAACACCACATCCATCCAAGAAACGAACACAGGAAATCTAACCAAACCGTGTTTGAGCAGTATCCACTGGATGGCAGCTGGACTATTCCTCTTGAAAATACATGCTGAACACACCGGGTGGCAGGTTCTAGGCAGCAGAACATGCAAGTGTACATACGTTCGTTTTTACTAGAATTTCTAATAAAACAGTTTTGAGCTATGGGCTTCCCCTGTTTTTCTCCATGGAGGATTAGTTGCAGTGTGGCTGACAATTCAAAGATGCCATTTAGGGGTCCCTTTTTATTATTATATTATACAGGATTTATGTACCGCCAACAGTTTACATAGCGCTTTACAACTTGAGAGTAGACAGTACAAATACAATACACTAATACAGTAGGAATCAGAGGGCCATGCTCCTTAGAGCTTACAATCTAAGAGGGAAGGTCAAGAGATACAAGGAGGTAATAACTGTGGGCGATGTTCTGACAGAAGATAAAATGTACAGTTGTTAGGTGGGGACCAGGATGGGCTTCTCTGAAGAGATGAGTTTTCAGGGATCGTCTGAAAGTGGATAAAGTAGGAGAAAATATTGGACAGATTGGGGTAGAGCATTACAGAGGATGGGAGAGGCTCTGGAGAAGTACTGAAGGCGAGCATGGGGTGAGGTGACATGGGAGTTTGAGAGCAGGAGGTCCAGGCGGCCAGGTTGTGGATGGCTTTGCAAGTTATAGTTAGTATCATGAATTGAATTCGGTGACAGCCAATAGAGGGATTGGCAGAGGGGTATAGCAGATGCTGAGCAGTTTGTGAGGTGGATGAGCCTGGCAGCAGCGTTCATGATGGACTGAAGTGGGAACAGCCTATTTAGAGGTAAGCCAATGAGGTGGGAGTTGCATTAGTTGAGGTAGGAGATGACCAATGAGTGGATTAGAAGCTTTGTGGTGACATTGGTTAGGAAGGGGCGTATCTTGGAAATGTTGCGGAGGTTGAGGCAGCAAGTTTTGGATAGCGATAGGATGTGGGGCAGATATTGATATTGACAGAGAAATCAGGGGAAGTGGCACCTGAGGGAGGAAATATGAGCTTGGTTTTGGATAGGTTGCGTTTGAGGAAGTGATGCAACAGCCAGGCTGATATCTCTGTTAGTAAGTTGGTAATGCGTGAGGAGACAGATGGAGAGATAGATTTGGGTGTCATCAGCGTAGAGATGATATTTAAAGCCGTGGGAGGCAATCAACTGACCCAGGAAGGTGGTGTAGATTGAGAAAAGGAGAGGTCCAAGAACAGAACCTTGGGGGACCTCAATGGAGAAAGGAAGAGGAGAGGAGGAAGTAGAGTTGTAAGTGACACTGACTGAGCGGTGGGATAGGTAGGATGAGAACCAGCAAAGAGTACAGTCACAGATACCAAGGGAGTGGAGTTTATTGAGGAGGAGGGGGCGGTCCACTGTGTCAAAGGCAGCAGAGAGATCCAGGAGAAGTAGTACAGAATAGTGTCCACTGGTTTTAGCCATTAGTATGTTATTTGAGAGTTTAAGGAGAGCATTTTCCGTGGAGTGCTGAGGGCAAAATCCAGACTAAAAGGGGATCAAGAAGTTTATTGGTCAGATGGTCGCTTAATCAGTTGTAGACCAGTCTTTCAAGAGGTTTGGAGGAGAAAGCGAGTAAGGAGATGGGACATAAGTTGTTAAGGTTGGTGGGGTCCAATTAGGGCTTTTTAAGTATGGGAGGGACTAGCGCATGTTTTAGAGAGTTTGGGAAGAGAGAGGGTGTCACAAGAGAGGGAGAGGTTGAAAATGTGAGTTAGAGAGTGTAGAATTGAGTCAGAGGGTGAGCATAGCATTTGGGAGGGAGCAGGATCCAGGGGGCAGGTGGTTAGATGAGTGTTAGATAAAAGTTTAGCAACCCCATTAATAGTAGCAGGGTTGAATGAGGTTGGCGTAATGATTGTATCTGTGGACATGGGGTAGGTTTTTGTGCATTGGAGATCACCTCATGAATTGTATCAATCTTAGTTTTGAAGCGATTGGCTACCTCCTGGGCAGTGAGTGAGTTGGTAGGTGGAGGCAGTGGAGGACAGAGTAGAGTGTTGAAGGTAGAGAAGAGTTGATGTAGACTGGATGAGACGGTGTTAACGAGTGTGATAAAGTAGGTCTGTTTGGCAGTGTGAAGGCAGGAATAGTATTTTGGGAGGGCAGATTTATATTGTGTGAAGTCTTCCCAGAACTTAGTCTTATGCTGCAAGCGCTCAAGAGCACGGCTACGCTTTCTGAGACTTCTGGTGTCATCTAATTGCCAGGGTTGTAGCAGTGGGGGCTCAATTCTGCGTGTAGTGAGAGGGGCAAGCTTGTCTAGGGAGGAAGACAGTGAGCTGTTGTAGATGAAAGTAGCTAGTTTGGGGCAGGACAGGGGTGAGATTCTGTCATAGAGAAGTGTTGAGTTGGCGAAGTTTTCTACGTGTAACTGTTGGTTGGAGGTAGAGGAGGTGGAAGACAGGGAGAGAGCAAAACTGATAAGGCGGCGATCAGAGAGTGGGAGAATTGTTGGAAAGGTTGCACAGAGTGCACTGATAGGAGAAGACAAGGTCAAGGGTGTTGCCGTTGGAGTAGGAGCCTGTATCCATTGCTTCAGGTCAATTGATGAGATTAGACTGAGAAGTTTAGAAGTGATAGTAGTGTTAGTGTTAACAGGGATAGAGGTCGACCGATATGGGTTTTTCTCTGGCCGATGCCGATATTTAGAAATCATGGCGGCCGATATACGATGCCGATTAATTTTGGGCCGATATGTTAGGCCGATTTTATTTTATTTATTTATTTTCTTTTTTATTTTATTTTTTTAATCCCCCTTGATCTAACACACCTTTCCCACTGGGGCGTTTTTCAGGCACTTTTGGGCTAAAAATAGCGCCTGTAAAGTGCCTGCAAAATGGCTCCCCTGCAGTCTGTGTGAAAGACAGAGTGCTTTCACACTGAGGCGATGCGCTGGCAGGATCTTAAAAAAAAAAAAAAAAAAAAAAGTCCTGCAAGCAGCATGTTTGGAGTGGTGTATACCGCTCCTCCACCACTCCTGCCCATTGATATGAATGGGCACCACTGCCGAAGCGCATGCAATGCGATTTAGCAGCAGTGCTTCATGGGCGCATTTAACCTCTTCCTTGGCCGCTAGCTGGGTTATATGTGCCCCACTAGCAGCCAAATAGCACCGCTAAAATGATGGTAAAGAGCCGCTAAAACTTGCGTTTTATCATCAACGCCTGCCCGCTCCAGTGTGAAAGCAGTCTTCATAAGTGATACAGAAAATTTCTTACATTTAAACATTTGTTAAACAAAACAAACCTCCAATCAGTTTACTTGTATGTATGATTTAGATTAAAGAAAAAAAAAACCTATTAAATAAAAACAAGTAGTAAAAACTTTTGGACGAAAATAAAAAATTTACTGTTTTTATTTTATTTTTATTTTTTAAATAGTGTATTTTTTTCCCCAAAAAATGCATTTGAAAGACCTCTGTGCAAATGCCGTGTGACGTAAAATATTGCAACAACCGCTATTTTATTCCCTAGGATCTCTGCTAAAAAAATATATATAATTTTTGGGGGGGGTCTAAGTGATTTTCTGGCAGAAAATACAGGATTTTTACTTGTAAGCAACAAGTGTCAGAAAAGATTTAGTCTTTAAATGGTTAAACTGAGAACTTCTACACACTGAGATGACTTCATTCATTCAAGTGTAAACATTGTATCTTTCTGTTCTTTTCTTGGCAGCCTGCCCAGAGAGGAGGAAGACGTTTCTATGACTACTCAGGCAACTTACACTGACTTCTATTACAGGAGTAATTTCAAAGTCCTGCTGTAGTTCTAAATCGGCTTTTTATCAGCACAATCGGCCGCTGCCGATTATTTAAAAAACGGCAAATATCGGTCGACCTCTGAACAGGGATGTTGAAGTCACCGAGAATAATTGTGGGGATTTCAGAAGAGAGAAAGTAGGATAATCAGGCAGAGGAGTAATCAAGGAAGACTGATACTGGTCCAGTAGATAACAGCAATTTAGAGAAATGGGAGAGAATAGACGAATGCAATGTGCCTCAAAAAGAGGAGTGTGTCAGAGAGGAAGGTGGGTGAAGTACCCGACAGGTGTTGCATGGGGCTAGAAGGATTCCCATTCCACCTCCCTTCTGTCCACTTGGTCTGGGGGCACGAGTCCAGAGAAGGCCACCATGGGAGGGAGAAGCAGGAGTAGTATTGGTGCAACGGATTGTCACAGATCCGTGATACGAACGGGTCAACCTGTTCGGACCGGAACACCACGCTCTCCGCGGCTTCGGCCTAGCTCCGGAGCGGCGGCCATCTTGGTACACCCGGTGGCATATCGCTGATTACGGCTGTGTACCGCATGATCACTCACTCAAATGACGGAGCGATCACTTGTAAAGAAACCTGTGTCATATCGCAATGCCGGTTTCTCTCTCCCCTCTGTGTACTGTTCTGTACAGTGGAGGGGTAAGATGGGATGGCAGCAGGGCTGTGGGCTGTATCTGTAGTGCCCACAGCGCTGCTCTGTGACAATTGCAGTCACATCCATGGATCCATCCTCTGCCAATACCCTGCCATACTCAGGAAAAAAAAAAAAAAAAAAATTTAGAAGGGAACTCAAAAGGAAAAAGTAAGTGAACCAACAATGCACTAGCTTAAAAGGAACCCATTTAGAAAAAAAAAAAAAAAATGAAGCTTTACAACCCCTTTAACTCAAACTAACATTCTTTTCACTAGAACTGAATGGAATGATCAGTCCCACCACAGATAATACTTCTGTACCATGTTGCTCGGTTTTCTGCAGATCCCCTGAAATTCTGAGTTTAGTTGTGGCTTTGTACGATGTGATATTCTGAATGATCTGCTGTAGACAGACCCTTCCACAGCCACTTCCTGCTACATCTCTAGCCCAAAACACACCCCTCATAGGTCTGAGACTGTGCAAATGATGTAACTTCCTTCCAGCTCTGATAATGGGTGGGATGGAATACTAAATAGGGTTGTCCCGATACTGATACCAAGCACTTGTGCGAGTACTTGTACTCGCACAAATGGTCCCGATGCCAGATCCGATACCCGGGAAAGCGACCCGGCGCAACCAGAAGTGACGCTCCATGTCGACGTCGGCGGTTGGACATCCTGACCCCATCTTGGTACACCTTGCACTCGGCTGCAGTAAGCCAGCAGCGGACATCTTGTTATACCCAGCTCATATAGTTCAGGTTAGGGGTAACAATATGGCCGCTGCTGCTTTTATGCAGCCGAGTGCAAGTTGTATCAATATGGGCTGTCGCAGGCAGCCCCTCAGTGCTCATAAATGCCACCCATCAGTGCCAATGTCCGTAAGTGCTGCTCATCAGTGCCAGCCACCTGTCTGTGCCCACCATCAGTGCTCATCATTGCTGCATGTCAGTGCCCCCTAATCTGTATTTTGCTTTGAAAACTGTCACTTGACAGACAAAAAAAAAAAAAAGAAGAAGTGTATCGGTACTTGTACTTAAAAAGTGGTATCGGGACAACCCTACTTCTAAATTAGGATTCAATCCCACCCAGTCACACCTACAGGAAAAGTCCAAACCTCCCAAGTCTCACCTCACAGATCACATTTTTCTAATAGGGGACCCTTCGTACACTGCCTTTTCTGAAAGCTAGTTGTGCTGCTACTGTGCAGGATTGAATTGATCACAATTAAAATTCAATCCTGCCCAGTTAAATATGCCGAGTATGATCAGGGAGAGTCCCACCCATCAGATCCACCCATTCCTAGAGCCCTGCTCTCTGTAAAGGAGTTCACTTTTATATGAAGGAAATGCCTTCATAATAACTCCCCATAGGCCTTCCTCTGTAGTCTTGCAGTAAACAATTCTTTGGCATGGTGAAAGACAGGAATGACACAAGAGGTATGACATTTACACATGCTTTGCAGATCGAAGAGTGATCTTGCATCCAGTTCACTCTGAGAGCATTTGACAGGCGGTGAGGAGTTGCATCACCTCATCACCTATTTTAAACCCCTAAATGCTGCAGTACTGCACTTCAAATATACACATATACAAACATGTTCTATTTCTAGATCAGTCACAATTTTTGGGAAAAAAAGTCAGATGAGGCATGCACACGATCAGAATATGATGAAAAGGTTCTGTTGGATATTCCGCTCGTGTGTACGCGACATTAGACTGCAATTATTTTAGCATGGTAGTGATCCTTTGCATCTAAGGCCCCATTCACACTTTGTGTAGAAGGAGTGCACATTTCTGCTCACAATAAGTTTTGTGTGTTTGGAGGACTATACATATTCTTTACAACAACCAAAGATTTTTGTGCAACTAAAATTGAGCCGTGTGTGTGTGTGTGTGGTGTGTGTGTGTGTGTGTGTGTGTGTGTGTGTATCAGGTCTTCAAGGAAAAAAAAAAACAAAAAAAAAAAAAAAACACGATCATGTGATCAGTCCTATATTTGTGTGCCCTTTACAGACACAGAAATATGCTTTATAAAGCTCAATGAGGCAAGTTACACAAAAGTCAACACTGGGGATGCAATTAGTTTACATGCACAGTGAATCTGTTTTGGGGAGGAAAAGCTGGAGTTCTTCTTTAAGACCAGGGCTTCTTTTCTTCTGACACTTTGTTTATAAGTAAAAATCTGTATTTTTGCTAGAAAATTACTTAGAACCCCCAAACATGATATATTTTTTAGCAGAGGCCCTAGAGAATAAACTGGTGAGTTTTACAGTTTTTTTTTTTTTTTTTTTTTAAAGCGGAGGTCCACCCTAAAATGGACCTTCCGCTCATCGGATTCCTCCCCCCCTCCGGCGCCACAATTGGCACCTTTCAAGGGGGAGGGGGGTGCAGTTACCTGGATAATCCAGGTAACTGCACCCACTTCCGGGCTAGCTCTCTGCGGAAAGGGGCGTACATTACGCCCCTTTCCGCAAGTGCCCGCCCCCTTCCGCAAGTGCCCCGCTGCCTGCTGGGAAACACACAGATCCCAGAGGCAGCGGGGACCATCCTCATTGCGCAGCGCGGCTCGCGCATGCGCAGTAGGGAACCGGGAAATGAAGCCGAAAGGCTCCATTTCCTGATTCCCATACCCAAGATGGTGGCGGCAGCACTCGAGTGTCGATCTAGAGATCGGCTTCGGGTGCCGACATCGCGGGCGCGCTGGACAGGTAAGTGTCACTATTTTAAAAGTCAGCAGCTGCAGTATTTGTAGCTGCTGACTTAAAAAAAAAAAATAATAAAACGCGGAGTCCCGGCGGACTCCCGCTTTAACACTACAGATTCTGGATGGACCCTCTGCACACTGTTATACACCCTTTCCAGCAAACTATGCAATGGAAAACAGGGGTCTTTAGTTCACACATATTGCAATACATATTTAAAGTGGTTGTAAAAAAAATAAAAACTGCAAGACAAAAAGGCATAATGAGCTAGTATGCATCGCTACTAGCTCATTATGAAATAAATACTTACCTTAGAACAAAGCTATTGCAACGGTCCCCATAAATTGCTGTGATGGGCGACATGTCTTCGGAATGTTACTTCCGTCCATCTTTGCGGGCTACAGCAACGTGATTGGTTGGAGCCGCAATGACGTCACTCATTGCTCATAACGTCACTCATGTGGGAGCCGCTAGTCATGGCACAAACGATCCATTTCTTCAGTGCGCATGTGCCGATGGCGTCTGCACATGCAGATAACGTAAACATCTCCTAAACTGTGCAAGTTTAGGAGAAATACATGGTACCTACAGGTAAGCCTCATTATAGGCTTACCTGTAGGCAAAAATAGTTATAAAGGGTTTACAACCACTTTAAGCTGGCCAACTGCGTCAAAGCCCTACACTGCTTTGCAACTGCAAATGCTATGGCTTAACCACATGTACATTTACGCTGGCAGAATGGCATGGCTGGGCCAATGGGCGTACAGCAGGGGTTGACAAATTTGCTTGGAATCTAGGAGCCAGCTAAAAAAGTTAGGAGCCAGGTCCGTGATGGCGATCCGGACCTGTCCCTGGCCTGACATGGAGACGAGTGAGGGGAAGATAGCCTCCAGCCCCCCACCTGTCTCCAAGTCATTGCCCATAGCTCTTAGAGGGACATTTTATTTGTTTTATTTTTTTCAAATGACGATTTTTTTTTAAATTGCATTTTAGTGTAAATATGAGATGGGAGGTCTCTCTGACCCCAGATCTCATATATAAGAGGACCTGTCATGCTTTTTTCTATTACAAGGGATTTTTACATTCCTTGTAATAGGAATAAAAGTGACACACATTTATTTTTATTTTTTTTAAAAGAACAGTGAAAAAAATAAAAAGAAAAAAGTTAAAAAAAATTTTTTTTTAAATGCGCCCTGTCCCGCCAAGCTTGCGTGCAGAAGCGAACGCATATATGAAAGCGATGTTCAAATCACACATGTGAGGTATCGCTGTGATAGGTAGAGTAAGAGCAATAATTCTAGCCCTAGACCTTCTCTGTAACTCAAAACGTGCAACCTGTAGAATTTTTTAAACGTCGCCTATGGAGATTTTAAAGGGTAAAAGTTTGTCGCCATTCTATGAGCGGGCGCAATTTTGAAGCATGACATGTTGGGTATCGATTTACTCGGGGTAACATCTTTCACAATATAAAAAAAAAAAAATTGGGCTAACTTTACTGTTGTCTTATTTTCTTTAATGAAATAAATTATTTTTCCCCCCAAAAAAAAAAGTGCACTTGTAAGTCCGCTGTGCAAATATGGTGTGACAGACAGTATTGCAACGACCACCATTTTACTCTCTAGGGTGTTAGAATTAAAAAATAAAAAAAAATTTATTATATATATATATATATATATATATATATATATATATATATATATATATATATATATATATATATATATATATATATATATATATATAGTTATGGGGTTCTAAGTAAATGGAAGGAGATAGCTCCATTAGCATTGCTGGTTGTAATTCCAACGGTCACCACAAGAGGGTGCCAGATTTCAGAAGGAACCATAGGATCACAGAAGGCCTCAAAGCCGGGGGCTCAATTACCGGCCGCCGGCGGCGCGGCCCGACGCAATCACGCCGGGGGGGTTCACGGAGACAGGATACCCCCAGCTGTGCTGCCCCAGGTGCCAGGTCGCAAATGCGACCTGGCGCCCGGGTGGTATGTCCCTTTGAATTTGCTGCCATGTGGTCACGTGCGCGACCCTGCCGGGAGCTCCGTGAGTAGGATCGCGGGTCCCGCGGACTTGATATCCATCGGGATACCTGCGATCGCCTCACGGAGCTGAAGAACGGGGAGATGCTAATGTAAACAAGCATCTCCCCATTCTGCCTACTGTCACTGATCATAGCTCCCTGTTCGGGAGCTATGATCACTGATGCGTCACACACAGCTCCTCCCCCTAATAGTTCCTGAAAAAAAATAATTTTTTTTATTATATATATATATATATATATATATATATATATATATATATATATATATATATATATATATATATATATATATATATATATATATATATATATATATATATATATATATATATATATGATTTTTTTTTTTGTACTCACCGTAAAATCCTTTTCTCTGTAATTCACCGACCGACACAGCTCCTCTCAGACCATTGGGTTGTATACCTTTCCCTTTAGGAGACACTAGGCAAAGTTGCAACACTCAGAACTTTCAGTTCCGCCCACGGGGCAGACCCCTAGGTATCAACCCTCCACCCTGCCTTGCAGTAATCAGTATGTCAACAAGCAGTATAACGTAAAGATAAAAAAGGAGAGACGGGTGCTGTGTTGGTCGGTGAATTACAGAGAAAAGGATTTTACGGCGAGTACAAAAAAATCCTATTTTCTCTTATATTCACAGACTGACACAGCTCCTCTCTTAGACCATTGGGACGTCCACAAGCAGTGCCAAACAAGGGGTGGGAAAAACCAGCATAAAAACCTCATCCACCATGGCAAGTGGGAACTGGTAAAATTGTACCCACAAAATAGTGCATGAAAACTCCACCACAAAATCAGGGTACCATCAATAGGAGTGACTACCCACAACTGCAGAGAGAAAAAAAAAAAACAGACACTGCGGAAGTAATGCAACAGTGCATTCTTAAAAAAGGTAGTGTTTTTAATCGAAAAAAAAATAAAAAAAAATAAACGAAAGAATATTGTAGGGCTGCAACTAACGATTATTTTCATAATCGATTAATCGGCCGATTTTTTTTTCGATTAATCGGATAAAAAAAAAAAAAAAAAAGGGGGGGGGAGAATATATATATATATATATATATATATATATAAATATATATATATATATATATATATATATATATATATATATATATATATATATATATATATATATATATATATATATATATATATATATATATATATATATATATATATATATATATATATATACGCACGCGCGCGCACACACACACGTTCCTCCCCTCTCACATGGTGTCACTGCCCCACCTCCTCTCAGTGCTCCCCTCCCCCCCTCCGGTGTCTCGGGTTTTCTCACCCCTTCATGGTGACAGCGGCTCCTCTTCGGTGTGTCGGGGTGGTGTGGGGCGGAGTCTCAGTCCGGACCCGCCACACGTGACTCGGCCGACTCCTCCAAATGGAGCGAAGGGCACCCCGAAGCCGGGAGATGGATGCACGCATGTGCAGAGCCCAACCTCCAATCACAGCAGCGCTGGAAAGCGGGGATGTGCGGGGACAGAGGAAGAGGACGGGGGGGGGGGGGGGGGATGTGCGGGGGCAGAAGAAGAGGACGGGGGGGGGGGGGGGATGTGCGGGGGCAGAAGAAGAGGACGGGGGGGGGGGGATGTGCGGGGGCAGAAGAAGAGGACGGGGGGGGGGGGGGGGATGTGCGGGGGCAGAAGAAGAGGACGGGGGGGGGGGGGGGATGTGCGGGGGCAGAAGAAGAGGACGGGGGGGGGGGGGATGTGCGGGGGCGATGTGCGGGGGCAGAAGAAGAGGACGGGGGGGGGGATGTGCGGGGCAGAAGAGGACGGGGGGTGTGCGGGGGCAGAAGAAGAGGACGGGGGGTGTGCGGGGGCAGAAGAAGAGGACGGGGGGTGTGCGGGGGCAGAAGAAGAGGACGGGGGGTGTGCGGGGGCAGAAGAAGAGGACGGGGGGTGTGCGGGGACAGAAGAAGAGGACGGGGGGTGTGCGGGGACAGAAGAAGAGGACGGGGGGTGTGCGGGGACAGAAGAAGAGGACGGGGGGTGTGCGGGGACAGAAGAAGAGGACGGGGGGTGTGCGGGGACAGAAGAAGAGGACGGGGGGTGTGCGGGGACAGAAGAAGAGGACGGGGGGTGTGCGGGGACAGAAGAAGAGGACGGGGGGTGTGCGGGGACAGAAGAAGAGGACGGGGGGTGTGCGGGGACAGAAGAAGAGGACGGGGGGTTGTGCGGGGACAGAAGAAGAGGACGGGGGGTTGTGCGGGGACAGAAGAAGAGGACGGGGGGTTGTGCGGGGACAGAAGAAGAGGACGGGGGGTTGTGCGGGGACAGAAGAAGAGGACGGGGGGTTGTGCGGGGACAGAAGAAGAGGACGGGGGGTGTGCGGGGACAGAAGAAGAGGACGGGGGGTTGTGCGGGGACAGAAGAAGAAGAGGACGGGGGGTTGTGCGGGGACAGAAGAAGAGGACGGGGGTTGTGCGGGGACAGAAGAAGAGGACGGGGGTTGTGCGGGGACAGAAGAAGAGGACGGGGGTTGTGCGGGGACAGAAGAAGAGGACGGGGGGTGTGCGGGGACAGAAGAAGAGGACGGGGGGTGTGCGGGGACAGAAGAAGAGGACGGGGGTTGTGCGGGGACAGAAGAAGAGGACGGGGGTTGTGCGGGGACAGAAGAAGAGGACGGGGGTTGTGCGGGGACAGAAGAAGAGGACGGGGGTTGTGCGGGGACAGAAGAAGAGGACGGGGGTTGTGCGGGGACAGAAGAAGAGGACGGGGGTTGTGCGGGGACAGAAGAAGAGGACGGGGGTTGTGCGGGGACAGAAGAAGAGGACGGGGGTTGTGCGGGGACAGAAGAAGAGGACGGGGGTTGTGCGGGGACAGAAGAAGAGGACGGGGGTTGTGCGGGGACAGAAGAAGAGGACGGGGGGTGTGCGGGGACAGAAGAAGAGGACGGGGGGTGTGCGGGGACAGAAGAAGAGGACGGGGGGTGTGCGGGGACAGAAGAAGACAGGGGATGTGCAGGGACAGAAGAAGAGGACGGGGGATGTGCGGGGACAGAAGAAGTCAGGACTTTTTAGGAAAGTTGGAGGGAAGATGTGAAGTCTCTGAGGGCTGAACTTTATTCAATCTGCTACTTGACAAGGCAGGCTGTATGGAAAGGGTTAATGTTAGAGTAATCCCCCTCCCCCCATACACAGACCCCAGCAATGTGAGGACTGAGGAACTCATCCTGCACCGTACAACACTGACAGACAGCAGGGAGAACTGACCGGTAGTCCAGCCACGGGGGATGTGCGGGGACAGAAGAACTCCGTGACTCCTCCAGAATTCATTCACTTGGGCTGACAGGCTGAACGCCGCGCTGGGGGTGACGTCAGCACGCAGCTCGCCGCCGCCGGGTGTACCAAGATGGCTGCCAGCTCCGAAGCCGCGGTCTTTCCTAAGGCCGCGGCCCGCTCCGCGGATCACATGGTGCGGACCAACTAATCGATAATGAAAATCGTTGACAACGATTTTCATTATCGATAATATCGATTAATCGTTTCAGCCCTAGAATATTGCATATTCAATTGCAACTATACAGACGCCTGCAAAAACTTTGCGGCAAAACAGGCATCAGCCGATGCACTGACCTCTACCTTGTAGAACTTGGTAAACATGTGGACAGACGACCAGGTCGCCGTCTTACACACCTGACGCTTGGTGTCGGAAGGCCCAAGACGTTCCGATTGCCCTTTTGGAATGGGCCATAACCAGAAAGAGGGGCACCTGCCCCTTTAAGGCATAGGCTTGTACTACAATCTGTCTGATCCACCTGGAAATGATGGCTGATGAGACCGCCATGCCTTTCTTGGGACCAGCTACCGAGACAAACAGAGTCTGACTTCCGAAAGGGAGCAGTGGTAGACAAAAACACTTTCAGAGCCCGAACCACGACCAGAGCGTGAAGGTCCACCACCTTAGTGTGTTTCGGCCTAGGACAGAGAGATGGTAACAATGTCCTCATTAATGTGAAAATCCGAGACCACCTATTAGAAAGGACGGTTGCGAACGCAGCACCACCTTATCCTTATGGATAACCAGATAAGGCGGTGTGCAAGACAAGGCCGCCAGTTCCAAAACCCTCCTGGCCAAGGTGATGGCCACTAGAAAGACCACTTTCTGGGAAAGAGTCAACAGGGGAAACTGCCTGATATTTTTCAAGCAGCGG
This sequence comes from Lithobates pipiens, assembly GCF_037356315.1. Classification (NCBI taxonomy): domain Eukaryota; kingdom Metazoa; phylum Chordata; class Amphibia; order Anura; family Ranidae; genus Lithobates; species Lithobates pipiens. The sequence goes on from NW_027507784.1 coordinate 222,461,445, forward strand.
GTCTTGAAGCGCCCATAACACCAGGTTCAAATCCAATGGGGGTAACGGTGGACGCGCCGGAGGGACTACATGACAAACCCCCTGAACAAAAAGGTACTCACTATGAGTAAGACGCCAGGAGTCGCTGAAAAAAATAAATAAATAAAAAATTTGAAAAAACAGCCAAAGTTGACATTTTTGCCCTTAACCACTTCAATACAGGGCACTTAAACACCTTCCTGCCCAGACCAATTTTGAGCTTTCAGCGCTGTCGCACTTTGAATGACAATTGCGCGGTCATGCTACACTGTACCCAAATGAAATTTTTATAATTTTTTTCCCCACAAATAGAGCTTTCTTTTGGTGGTATTTGATCACCTCTACGGTTTTTATTTTTTGCGCTACAAATAAAAAAATACCAAAAATTTGGAAAAAAATAAATGTTTTTTTTGTTTCAGTTTCAAAACTTTGTAAATAAGTACATTTTCTCCTTCACTGATGGGGCTACACTGATGGGCACTGATAAGGCGGCATTGATGGACACTGATATGTGGCACTGATAAGGCGGCATTGATGGACACTGATATGTGGCACTGATATGTGGCATTGATGGACACTGATATGTGGCATTGATGGACACTGATATGCGGCATTGATGGACACTGATATGCGGCATTGATGGACACTGATATGTGGCACTGATATGTGGCATTGATGGACACTGATATGTGGCATTGATGGACACCGATATGCGGCATTGATGGACACTGATATGCGGCATTGATGGACACTGATATGCGGCATTGATGGACACTGATATGCGGCATTGATGGACACTGATATGCGGCATTGATGGACACTGATATGCGGCATTGATGGACACTGATATGTGGCATTGATGGACACTGATGGACACTGATATGTGGCATTGATGGACACTGATATGTGGCATTGATGGACACTGATATGTGGCATTGATGGACACTGATATGTGGCATTGATGGACACTGATGGACACTGATATGTGGCATTGATGGACACTGATATGTGGCATTGATGGACACTGATATGTGGCATTGATGGACACTGATATGTGGCATTGATGGACACTGATATGTGGCATTGATGGACACTGATGGACACTGATATGTGGCATTGATGGACACTGATATGTGGCATTGATGGACACTGATGGACACTGATATGTGGCATTGATGGACACTGATATGTGGCACTGATGGACACTGATATGTGGCATTGATGGACACTGATATGTGGCATTGATGGACACTGATATGTGGCATTGATGGACACTGATGGACACTGATATGTGGCATTGATGGACACTGATATGTGGCATTGATGGACACTGATATGTGGCATTGATGGACACTGATATGTGGCATTGATGGACACTGATATGTGGCATTGATGGACACTGATATGTGGCATTGATGGACACTGATATGTGGCATTGATGGACACTGATATGTGGCATTGATGGACACTGATGGACACTGATATGTGGCATTGATGGACACTGATATGTGGCATTGATGGACACTGATATGTGGCATTGATGGACACTGATATGTGGCATTGATGGACACTGATGGACACTGATATGTGGCATTGATGGACACTGATATGTGGCATTGATGGACACTGATATGTGGCATTGATGGACACTGATATGTGGCATTGATGGACACTGATATGTGGCATTGATGGACACTGATGGACACTGATATGTGGCATTGATGGACACTGATATGTGGCATTGATGGACACTGATATGTGGCATTGATGGACACTGATGGACACTGATATGTGGCATTGATGGACACTGATATGTGGCATTGATGGACACTGATATGTGGCATTGATGGACACTGATATGTGGCATTGATGGACACTGATATGTGGCATTGATGGACACTGATATGTGGCATTGATGGACACTGATATGTGGCATTGATGGACACTGATATGTGGCATTGATGGACACTGATATGTGGCATTGATGGACACTGATGGACACTGATATGTGGCACTGATGGACACTGATATGTGGCACTGATGGACACTGATATGTGGCACTGATGGACACTGATATGTGGCACTGATGGACACTGATATGTGGCACTGATGGACACTGATATGTGGCACTGATGGACACTGATATGTGGCACTGATGGACACTGATATGTGGCACTGATGGACACTGATATGTGGCATTGATGGACACTGATATGTGGCATTGATGGACACTGATATGTGGCATTGATGGACACTGATATGTGGCATTGATGGACACTGATATGTGGCATTGATGGACACTGATGGACACTGATATGTGGCATTGATGGACACTGATATGTGGCATTGATGGACACTGATATGTGGCATTGATGGACACTGATATGTGGCATTGATGGACACTGATATGTGGCATTGATGGACACTGATATGTGGCATTGATGGACACTGATATGTGGCATTGATGGACACTGATGGACACTGATATGTGGCATTGATGGACACTGATATGTGGCATTGATGGACACTGATATGTGGCATTGATGGACACTGATATGTGGCATTGATGGACACTGATATGTGGCATTGATGGACACTGATATGTGGCATTGATGGACACTGATATGTGGCATTGATGGACACTGATGGACACTGATATGTGGCATTGATGGACACTGATGTGGCATTGATGGACACTGATATGTGGCATTGATGGACACTGATGGACACTGATATGTGGCATTGATGGACACTGATGGACACTGATATGTGGCATTGATGGACACTGATATGTGGCATTGATGGACACTGATGGACACTGATATGTGGCATTGATGGACACTGATATGTGGCACTGATGGACACTGATATGTGGCACTGATGGACACTGATATGTGGCACTGATGGACACTGATATGTGGCACTGATGGACACTGATATGTGGCACTGATGGACACTGATATGTGGCACTGATGGACACTGATATGTGGCATTGATGGACACTGATATGTGGCATTGATGGACACTGATGGACACTGATATGTGGCATTGATGGACACTGATGGACACTGATATGTGGCATTGATGGACACTGATATGTGGCATTGATGGACACTGATATGTGGCATTGATGGACACTGATATGTGGCATTGATGGACACTGATGGACACTGATATGTGGCATTGATGGACACTGATATGTGGCATTGATGGACACTGATATGTGGCATTGATGGACACTGATATGTGGCATTGATGGACACTGATATGTGGCATTGATGGACACTGATGGACACTGATATGTGGCATTGATGGACACTGATGTGGCATTGATGGACACTGATGGACACTGATATGTGGCATTGATGGACACTGATGGACACTGATATGTGGCATTGATGGACACTGATATGTGGCATTGATGGACACTGATGGACACTGATATGTGGCATTGATGGACACTGATATGTGGCATTGATGGACACTGATGGACACTGATATGTGGCATTGATGGACACTGATGGACACTGATATGTGGCACTGATGGACACTGATATGTGGCACTGATGGACACTGATATGTGGCACTGATGGACACTGATATGTGGCACTGATGGACACTGATATGTGGCATTGATGGACACTGATATGTGGCATTGATGGACACTGATGGACACTGATATGTGGCATTGATGGACACTGATGGACACTGATATGTGGCACTGATGGACACTGATATGTGGCATTGATGGACACTGATATGTGGCATTGATGGACACTGATATGTGGCATTGATGGACACTGATATGTGGCATTGATGGACACTGATGGACACTGATATGTGGCAATGATGGGGCGGCACAGATGGGCACGGATGGGCGGCACAGATGGGCACGGATGGGCGGCACAGATGGGCACGGATGGGCGGCACAGATGGGCACGGATGGGCGGCACAGGGGACCCCACAACCGTAAACAAGGAACGAGCCACTGCCTCTGCCTTCCTGTCCACGGGATCCTTTAATGCAAGAGTCCCCACTCCTGGGATCATGGTTACTTATTTAACCTAGATACTGGAGGTCCACAACCGGAGGAGCCGACCACTTGTGAGAAGGCTTTCCTCAAAAGGGTAACGCACCGCCATGTGTCTGGGGGACCAAAAAGGTCAGTTGCGTGCGACCCCACTCCCTGTAAATGAACTTGCAAATAAGTCAGATATGGGAACACCATAGGTGAACATGCTGGCTTGCTGGACCCAAAAGGGACCGGTACATCAGCAGGGGGACCTGCTGCCTCCGGATTCTTCAGGGTATCACACACAGCTGTGATAAGTACTCCAACCAGCGCTTTGTCGCGCACCGACCCGGACGGGGACTCATCCTCACTGTCCGAACGGTCCTGGTCAGCGTCATCTGACAAGACAGAGCAGGGGTCACCAGCTTCAGCAGAGCCTGAGTCTGTGCCAGAGCTCTCCCAAGAGGACAGATGGACAGGGGAAACAGGGGCCACCTTATTGCACCCATCTTCCCACGCACCGCCTCCATCTAGCAATGAACGAGTTGAGGACCGCCATCAGGGTGTCCATGGGCACTGCGCAGTCTGCAGGTGACCCGGTTGCCATTGCCTGGACTTTGGGGGAAGAAACACTAGTTTCTGAGCCATGCTGACCCCATCCTGTCTGCCACCCGAAGAGGACTTAGGACAGTGACAGTCCCACCCTCCCTGCTGCCGCTGTGGGGCTCATTCCCGCCGGACTCACCACCCTGGGGAGTTCTGCGCTGTCCACAAGTGGTGCCTGTAGTTCTTGAGTGCGCCCAGGTGCAGAGGAAACCAAAAACTGAGTTGTTGATAACCGCTGGAACAAATCGCTAAAACGATCAGAAAAAATGCTCAGGCTTCCATAAATTGGCCGCTCAGTGTCCAGTACACAGACGGGAAACAGGGAAAAAAGGCTGTGAGAGCACATGAGCCATGCTGCTGTCAGGGAACACTGAAATATGTTCAGGATTCCAGTGCCTTGAATAGGAATTAGATAGAAAATGGCCGCTGAAGCCCACACAGTCAGCCTGCTCTGCCCACACCTAAAATGGCCGCCAAACATCGCCATGAGGTAGACGGCACAGTGGTGTAGTGGTCAGCACTCTCACCTAGCAGTAAAAAGGGTCCCTGGTTTGAATCCCTACCTGCCTGGAGTTTGCATGTTCTCCCTGTGTGGGTTTCCTCTGGGTACTTCGGTTTCCTCCCACACTCCAAAAAGACATGCAGGTAGGTTAATTGGCTTCTGTCCCAAATAGGCCCAAGTATATGAATGGGGACCTTGTATTGTTGGATCCTTGAGGGTAGGGACCGATGTGAGTGTGCAATGTACAGGGATAGGGACAATTGTAGACACTGACTCAGGTTGAACTGGATGGACTGGTGTCTTTATTCAACCTTGCTATGTAACTATATATAAAAAATAAATAAATAAATAAAAAAAAAAACCCTGCAAAACCACAGCGCTGCACCATTCCCAGCAGACCCTCACAGGCACCTTCCAGGGGCATACCATTGAGGTCCCAGGATCACTGCCATTCAGCCAGACCCCCCCCCCCCCATGTCAGGTGAGAGCCCACAGAGAGCCCCCATATAGGCAGGCGCGCGCACACAGACACGCACGCACACACACAGCTCAGCAGCCACATGGAGCATCCCCCCCCCCCCCCCGAAGGGTGGAGGGAGGGAAGATAGGGAGGTAAGGGGGGGCCCCGAATCGACCTCCCAGGGAATGCCCAGCTGCTCAGCCCTGTCAGAACAGGGAGAGCTGTACTTACCAGTCCTAAAGAGCTGGGAGACATTCCATTGTAGATCTACTCCTGATCAGTACAGGGTAGCTACTGGCCTCGGCATACTGTGACGCAGACATCAGTTGCCCAGTCATATGTATGCCCCGGGAAAAAATAAAAGCTCACTGACCACCTCTGGAGCTGAGGTATGTCATAGCCTGCCGAGCCGTAGATGTGACCTGCACATGCTCGATGGCCGGACTGGGGAGACTACAAGGATAAGTGAACCAGCCTGTCACCAAGCCGGCTGTTGATAGAAGATCACAGGATCACGCATCTTGCACAAAAAGCAAAGCTTCTGCATTAAAAAAAAAAAAAAAAAAAAACCCTGCAGGGTTCCTAGGTCTGTCTCCTTCACTAGGCAAAATAAAACTGATTAATGCAAGGTAGGGTGGAGGGTTGATACCTAGGGGACCACCCCCTGGGCGGAACTGAAAGTTCTGAGTGTTGTGTTACAACTTTGCCTATTGTCTCCTAAAGGGCTGTGTCGGTCGGTGAATATAAGAGAAAAAAAAAAAAGAAAAAAAAAAAATTATAATAAAAATGCCATAAAACTAACCTCTATTTTGTAGAGGCTATAACTTTTGCGCAAACCAAACGCTTATTGCAATTTTTACCAAAAATATGTATAAGAATACGTATCGGCCTAAACTAAGGGAAAAAAAATAAAAAATTTATAGATTTTTTTTGGGGCTAATTATAGCAAAAAGTAAAAAATAATGAGTTTTTTTCAAAATTGTCACTCTATTTTTGTTTATAGCGCAAATAAAAACCGCAGAGGTGATCATATACCACAAAAAGAAAGCTCTATTTGTGGGAAAAAAGGACATCATTTTTGTCTGGGAGCCACGTCACACTGCAGTAAAATCATGTGCGCAAAAATCAAAACGAACAGATCAAAAGCAAACTGCATAAGTGTGTACCGAGCCTTATGCTGGCCACACGGATCAATTTTCAGATGAGAATATTCAGAAGAAAAACCTTTGTACATTTGCTGAATGAAAGAATTTTGTTTGAAATTTTCACTTGTTTTTAACATTCTGTTTTTAAAATGTAATTTCTAAACGAAAACCACATACCGTATATACTCGAGTATAAGCCGAGATTTTCAGCCTCTTTTTTGAGGCTGAAAGTGCCCCCCTCGGCTTATACTCGAGTCATCGCTGTCTGCCCGCTCGATCAGCGTGTCGAGCAGACAGACAGCGGCCATTCTATGATTCAAAAGCCGCGCCTCCGGCTCCGCCTTCGCCTGTGATAGGCGGAACACTGAATTTCCCAGCAGCCTGTGTTCCGCCTATCACGGGCATCCGCTCATCCTCGTACTACGGACGAGGATGATACAACGTCCGTGATAGGCGGAACACAGGCTGCTGGGAAATTCAGTGTTCCGCCTATCACAGGCGAAGGAGGAGGCGCGGCTTTTGAATTTTACAATGGCCGCCGACGAAGAGGGCACGGGACGGAGGCAAGGCACGGCACGGCACGGGACGGGACGAAGGCAAGGCACGACACGGGACGGAGGCTCGGGACAAAGGCTCGGGACAAAGGCTCGGGACACAGGTAGGCTGGACACACACACACACACACACACACACGGATGGAGACACACACACACGGATGGATGGATGGATGGAGACACACACACACACAGGGATGGATGGATGGATGGATGGAGACACACACACACAGGGATGGATGGATGGATGGAGACACACACACACACAGGGATGGATGGATGGATGGATGGAGACACACACACACACACAGGGATGGATGGATGGATGGATGGAGACACACACACACACAGGGATGGATGGATGGATGGATGGAGACACACACACACAGGGATGGATGGATGGATGGAGACACACACAGGGATGGATGGATGGATGGAGACACACACACACACAGGGATGGATGGATGGATGGAGACACACACACACAGGGATGGATGGATGGATGGACACACACACACACAGGGATGGATGGATGGATGGACACACACACACACAGGGATGGATGGACGGACACACAGGGATGGACGGACACACACACAGGGATGGACGGACACACACACAGGGATGGACGGACACACACACAGGGATGGACGGACACACACACAGGGATGGACGGACACACACACAGGGATGGACGGACACACACACAGGGATGGACGGACACACACACAGGGATGGACGGACACACACACAGGGATGGACGGGCATGTCTCACCCTCGGCTTATACACGAGTCAATAAGTTTGCCAGTTTTTTTGGGGGTAAATTGGGGGCCTCGGCTTATATTCGGGTCGGCCTATACTCGAGTATATACGGTACACTGTCTGAAAATTAATTTGACTAAGAAGTTTTCCATTTCCAAATTTTCCCGTCACTGTGGTTATAAATGAACGTCAATTTGACCCACTTTTATTTTTTATTTTTTTAAAGGTTATTAACCGAAACAATAAATCGGCCAACTAATTGATTATGAAAATGGATCGTTAGCTGCAGCCCTACTTCCTACCACACCGTCAGTTTCCTACCACCTCACAGTGTTCTCTTCATCCTCCAGGTAAGCTTCCTACCACTCCCTGTCATCGTTAAACGCCCCCCCGTCAGCTTCATGCTCCCCATCACCTTCCTACCCCTTACCAGTCAACTTCAACCCCCCCGCCCCTGTCAGCTCCCTACCACCCACCCATGTCAGTTTCATCCTCCCCCCCCCCGTCAGCTTCCTACCACTCACCCATGTCATCTTCACCACCACTCCCCCTCCCCCTGTCAGCTTCCTACCACCCACCCCTGTCATCTGCATCCCCCTGTCAGCTTCCTACCACCCAACCCTGTAATCTTCATCCCTCCTGTACCATATACTGTCAGCTTCCTACCAAAATACCCCGTCATCTTCACCCCCTACCCCTTTAAAATTTACTGGTGCACATAACATGGATGCAGGGACAATTTTATTTTTTTCTTGACACAGACATTCATCTTTCTAGTGAACTCTTTTCTTTCAGCGACACCAAGGATGCAGGAGGGGCATTTTTTATTTTTTTTTGGTGGGGGTGGGGGGTCACAGGTAGCTGGTCTTGGCTAGGGTGCCAAATTGCCTAGCACTGGCCCTGTGTGTCCCATGCACACATAGGCTTTTATCTGCATTTTTTGGGCATGGGAGTTTTCTGAACCCCCCCCCCCCCCCCCCCAGAACTAGTGGGTTTGAAGAGGATTTTTTTCTAGGGGTGCACCGAATGGGTTTTTTGGTGCCGAAACCGATACCAAAAATGAAAAATACACTAGGCCGAAAAACGAAACCGAAACACATACATACATACATACATACATACATACATACATATTAAAAAAAAATATTTTATACAGGAGATGGGATCACTGTACAGGAGATGGTCAGAGACTGGGGACACGGTACAGGAGATGGTCAGAGAACACATGCACACATGATACAAGAGATCAATGCAGCCTCACCAGTGCCCATCAGATGCAGCCAGAGTGTGCCCCATTTGGCAGCCAGCCACTGAAGGGAAGAGAGAGGAGAGCCGCTTCTGCCGCCTGTTTGATCACGGCGCTGGGAACATCACAGGTTTCATTTCAATAGCTGTGTGTTCCCGGCCGTGCACCGTCACATACAGCACCTCCCCCTTGTCCGGGCACTTTGAAAGACAGATCATCCGCCCAATCATGGGACGGGTGATCTGTCTATCCAAGTTACCCAGACAGGGGTCCCTATGTGACGGCGCGCGGCCGGGAACACACAGCTATTGAAATGAAAGCTGTGATGTTCCCAGCGCTGTGATCAAACAGGCTGTGGAGGCGGCTCTCCTGCGCTATAGGACACCCCCACGATGGGCGGCACCAGGGTCGGAGCCCCGCCCCCACCCCATTTTCGGCTCCATTATCGGCTGTTTTTCTCTTTCAGCAAATTTTGGTGCATCCCTAATTGTTTCATCTGTAAAAATGCTCCAACTCTGAAAAAAAAAAAAAAAAAAGGCAGTTATTCTGCATTTATGATCCATAAGCTTTTGCGGGAGTACAGTTCTGTCAAAACATGCTAATGCAAAAAACGCAGCATTCTATAGACTAAAGCAACTGACGTTTTTGGAACGTCCAGTGGGCATTAGGCCTAAAGAGGAGCTCCAGTCTCCCCCAAAACAATCAAAAGTAAGCAGCTACAAATGGATATAGTTGCTGACTTTAAGACACCTTTCACAGTTTTGAGGCCTTTTAGCGCTAGAAACGGCCTCTAAAAAGCACCTGAAAACTGCCTCCCATTCAGTACAATGAGTGCTTTCACACTCGAGCGGTGCACTTAAGGGATGTTAGGAAAAAAATAAAAAAAATTTATTTTTTACGCCATACTTGCAAAATAATTACCACGTGATCAGCTGTTAGCCAATGACAGCTGATCATGCGATACAACGGAGCCGGTAATCGGCTATTATTATATAAAAAAAAAAAAAAAAAAGAGCCGATCATCGGCACCCGTGATCGGGACATCAGTCCCAATCACGGCCAACCCTGCCAGTGCCACCTCATTAATAAATAAGTGCCCCCCCCAGTCAGTGCCACCCAGCAGTGCCCATAGTGCCACCCAGCATCTGCCTCAACGGTGCTGCACCCCAGTGCCACATATCCGTGCCCATCAGTGTCATCTACCAGTGCCCATTAGTGCCGCCCAGTGCCCAGCAGTGCCACCTATCAGAGCCACCTATCAGTGCCCATCAGTCCCATCCATCAGTGCCATCTTATCTGTGCCCATCTGTACTGCCTTATCTGTGCCTATTAGTGCAGCCTATCAGTGCCGCCTCATCAGCGTACTTCAATGAAGGAGAAAAATTACCTATTTAATAGTTTCTTATAAAATTTAGCAAACATGATTTTAAATTTTTTTTTTTTTTTTTTTTGTTTGTTTAGCAAAAAATAAAACTCCCAGCTGTAATTAAATACCACCAAAAGAAAGCTCTATTTGTGGGAAAAAAAAAATGATAAAAATTTCATTTGGGTACAGTGTTGTATGCCCGCGCAATTCTCATTCAAAGTGCATCAGCGCTGAAAGCTGAAAATTGGTCTGGGCAGGAGGGGGGGGGGGGGGGTTAAGTGCCCAGTAAGCAAGTGGTTAAATGAAAGGCCGACACCACTTTTGGCAGAAAGGATGGAACAGGTTGTAACACAACTCTGTTATGGTGAAGGATCAAGTACGGTTCCCTGCATGAAAGAGCTGCCAATTTCCGACACCCTTCTAGCTGAGATGACAGTCATCAGGAAGGCTAGCTTGTGTGACAGCAAGTCTAATGGAATTTCCTTAAAGCGGGAGTCCGCCTGGACTCCGCGTTTTTTTTTTTTTTTTTTTTAAAAGCCAGCAGCTACAAATACTGCAGCTGCTGACTTTTAAAATAGTGACACTTACCTGTCCAGCGTGCCCGCGATGTCGGCACCCGAAGCCGATCTCTGGATCGGTACTCGGGTGCTGCCGCCGCCATCTTGGGTATGGGAATCAGGAAATGGAACCTTTCGGCTTCATTTCCCGGTTCCCTACTGCGCATGCGCGAGTAGCGCTGCGCAATAAGGACGGTCCCCGCTGCCTCTGGGATCTGTGTGTTTCCCAGCAGGCAGCGGGGCACTTGCGGAAGGGGGCGGGCACTTGCGGAAAGGGGCGTAATCTACGCCCCTTTCCGCAGAGAGCTATACCGGAAGTGGGTGCAGTTACCTGGATTATCCAGGTAACTACACCCCCCTCCCCCCTGAAAGGTGCCAATTGTGGCGCCGGAGGGGGGGGGGGAGGATTCCGATGAGCGGAAGGTCCATTTTAGGGTGGACCTCCGCTTTAATAGGTTCAAATGGTTGTTTCTGTAACACAGATAGCATCAAGTTTAAGTCTCAAGGGCATCCTGAACCCATTACTGCTCCAGACGAGGAGACTATGGGGAGGGGGGATCGGTCATGCTTCCTGCCACCCTGCGGGATGGAGGGAATCCTGTGCTCTAACCCGGCTAGGGCTGAGGACAGTTTATCCTTAGTAATAAAGGGTGACGCAGCAGCATTGACTGTATTCACAATACCAGATAGGCCCAGCGGCTCAGATTGCCCAGGAGCCTTTGGTCTTTCGGGGGATACAACACTAGGGATACGACTAGGTTCATCAGGAACTACCGATGACGTAGGTGGCTTTCCTTTTGATGTTAGTCCCATTCCTCTTTTTGGAAGATATTCAATGCCGCAAACAAAGAGTACTTGGGTGTAGTTAAAACACCTCAAAAGGCAAACCCTTTAACAGGTCTCACCAGCCCCTAAGCAACAATCCTGCTAAGCACCTTTAGCCTGTCAAGCAACACCTGTTGACTCACGTGACCCGGGTAAGAATGAACCACTGCAAGTGTCTGTTCAGAGCCTGCTCTGTGTCCCACAGCTGCCTTCTGGAAGCACCACAAGCTTGGCATACACAGCTTAAATAAGCAGGGTGTGCGCTGGAACGTTCTATGCGTGCGCACGCATGTTTGTGGTCTCGGCGAGGGGGCATGACTGCATTTGCATACTACGCAAATCTTTGAGCGCCCAGATAAAGGCTACGGCGCATGTGCAGCGAATCCGCGTGTGCCATAGCCACCAAACATTACCTGCTGAGCTCTGTGTCACTTTTACGAACGCACGTGCGCCATGGCGAACAAAGGCGAAATGGAGCACCGTAGTGCACCATCGTACAGGGGGAAAAAAAAAAGGGTTCCAAACACAGCTAGCCCAGAACTCCCCCATATGGTCACCACACACACACACACACACACACACGTGTCCAGCCCTTAGCTAGCTAGATTGTAACAATCACTGGGACACCCCACAATAATAAAATAAAGGGGTTTTACTTACCTGTCCAGGCGCAGGGCCATTTAGGAACTAAGGGCCCAATCTTCACCCTTCATAGCAGGTTCCTGTCACTTGGACCTTCAAGGACTGGGTACCCTTCCGTGTTTAGGGTCCACTCCCTTGAACCTGTACAGCACCCTGCAGGAAATGCCTTAGCACTGTGGTGTCCAGGATTTCCACTCCGCAGGATCCATCGCCCAAAGGCCACATTACAGGCAAAACCTTGCAGGATCTTAAGTCTTCTTTGCAAGGCTCGGGTACCATTTAACCAATCATAAAAGCATGTGTCAAATTGATCCGATCGTTCAATCCCCTTATTCATTTTTGGAACTGTTTGTGGGACTAGAGACCTGGATCTCAGAGAGCTCAAACAAACCGTGCCATCCACCTTGCAGACGCTGGTAAAAAACTGAAGTGTTTCCTGTATGGGAGGGGTTATATAGGGGATCACTTCCCATCTAAAGACCTTTTGTCTACTAGTGTCCATTCACCTGGAGATCAAGTATAACCCAGCAGGTAATGACGATTCATTAAAATTAATGGGCAGCGCTTCCAAAGCACCACAAAATGGGACTTCTCTTAAAAAAATTAAAAAAACGACCAGCGCTTTAGCGGTGCTGCAGTGTGAAAGGGGTCTTCATAGAACAGTGATGGCAAAACCTTTTTGAGCCTGAGTGCCCAAACAGCAACACAAACCAACATATTTATTTCAAAGTGCCACCACAGAATTAAACCTACCAACGGGTCTGTACAGAGGATGGGACTAATCATCCCTCTGAATGAGCCCTAACGGACCAAAAACAGAATGCAGGGATCAGGAGTGCTTTGTGCAACATACACCGACATACCTGACATACTGCACTACTCACACAACCCACACACATACAGTACGATGTAGATCAGAGGATCCATCATACCTCTCCAAGGCCTCATTGTCCAGCTCTCCCCAGTAATGGGCTGGCAGTATTGCAGGAGTCACCACCATCCAGCAGCTCCTTGGTATCCCCACCGCCGATCTGCTCTGAGCACTGCCCCTCCACCTCCGCTGTTTCATAGGTTGCAGTGCCAGAGGGACAGGCTGGACTTGGGGGTAGGGGGAGCTGGAATAGGGTGCCACAGAGAGGAACACCCAAATGCCTCACCGGAGGTGTAGGGTTCCAGGGGAAGCAATAAGCTGCAGCACAGACCCTCTGGATGGCAGAGGAATAACTTTACATCGCTCCTTAGGGCCGATTCACACAGCGATGCGCGGCGAGGCGTCTCCGACTTGCCTCACCGCGACCTGCACGGACCTCAGCGGCGACTTGCAGAGGACTTCTGTATAGAAGTCAATGCAAGTCGCCCCCGAAGTCGCCCCAAAGTAGTACAGGAACCTTTTTTCTGAGTCGGAGCGACTCGAGTCGCTCCTCTCAGAACGGTTCCATTGTACAGAATGGGGGCGACTTGCGGGAGCGAGGCGAGGCGTGTCGCCTCGCCTCGCGTCGCAGTGTGAACCGGCCCTAAATGTCGCAACTGGGGCGAGATTACTGGCTGCCCCCTCCTCCTGCCGACACCACTGATGCAAGGATTGGAGCCGGTGTCTTGTAAAATAGTGTCCCCATCAGATGCTGTCCCCTGCGTACTGCGCATGCGCAGTACACAGGAACACAGATTCCGAAAATTGCCGAGGACGAACGGCGCCTGCGCCGTGAGTCCAGGTTCTATCCCCACTATCCAAGTGGACATAGAGTTAGAATAAAAAAGAGCCGAGCGGAGCGAGGCCGAGCCCGAAGCGTGGCGAGCGAAGCTCGCCCGCGAGGGGCCCTCTAAAATTCTTAACCCTATGTCCGCTTGGCTAGTGGGGCTACCTCCTCCACTCACGGCGCAGGCGCCGTTCAACTTCGGAGTTTTTCCGAAGCTTCGGCTGCTCCGTACTGCGCATGCGCAGTACGGAGCGGACAGCATTTGATGGGCGGACTGTATTAGGCAGAACACCGGCTCCTCTGTGCCTGTACCTCCAGTGCAAGTGACTGCCTGGCTGGGGAATTCCACCTCTATCCTGACGGCGGGGCTCCGTAAACTTGTGTGCCCACAGAGAGGGCTCTGCGTGCCAGCTGCGGCATGCATGCCATAGGTTTGCCATCACTGTTATATAGAGTGAAAAATGGGGAAAAGGGGAAGGGGGAAGTCTTGGGACTTTGAGCGAGGCCATGGCCTGGTAAGGTCATGTGCCTCCATCCCTATCAATATATAAAAATATAAAAATGAGCAAAAAAGGGTGGGACTTTGAATGAAGCATGTGGTTTAACTGAATGCAATGGTGGATATTAAAATGTTTAATATTCTGTAAATACATGATTACATACATAGAAATACACACTAACCGTGGTGCCATTTTCTAGAACAGTGGTAAGTGATATTAACATGGTTAAAAATGGGTAACATAAGATTACAGAGTTCACCAAAAGTCACAATTGGGTACACATATAATGCAAAATAACATCTGCATGGCCTATGACCTTGATGATCCCTGTCACGAAAAATGATGGTAGAAATATAATGTAATTTAGATCTGGTAGGGCTATAGTACTATGGTACACTGCAGTTGGTAGCTCAGCGAGTTTTGCAGCTTGGTGCCGCTCATCAGGAGCAAGCACACAATGTAACTGCAAGTAGGAGATAGAGGTTGAAATCAGTAAACTTGTATCAATAAAAGGGGGGAAGATGGATGGATGGATGGATGGATGGATGGATGGATGGGACCCCCCCCCCCCAATAAATCACTTAAAGAAAGTAAAGGCTATAAAAAAAAAAAAAAAAAAAAGGCAACCCACAAGGCAAAGGCATAATGCGCTAGTATGCATAAACACAACTTAATATAAAAAAAATAATAAAAAAAAAAAAAAAATGCTTAAAACGCTTCCGTCCCCGCAAGCTCGCTCAGCAAAGAAAACGCATACAGAAGTAACGCCCGCATATGTAAACTGTGTTCAAATCACACATGTGAGGGATCACCGCAATCGTCAGTGTAACTCTAACCTGGTAACCGTAAAAAAAAAAAAAAAAATTATTTAAAACGTAAAGCGTTGCCTATGAATATTTTTAGGTACCGTAGTTTGTTGCCATTCCACAAGTGCATGCAATTATAAAGTGTGACATGTTTGGTATCTATTTACTTAGCGTAATATCTTTCACATTATACAAAAAAAAAAAAAAAAAAGTTGTGTTTAAAACACAGCTGTACAAATACCATGTGACATAAAATATTGCAACAATCGCCATTTTATTGTCTAGATTCTCTGCTAAAAATATATATGTTTGGGGGCTCGAAGTAATTTTCTAGCAAAAATACAGATTTTAACTTGTAAACATCAAATGTCATAAAATGGACTTAGTCATGAAAAGGTTAAAAAACACCAGTATGCACGAAGCACAGTATGGCCCTCTGCTTCATTGGCTCACACGTGGAAAATCTAGCAGACTTTTTGAAGACAACCTGCCTACAGCGGGCTTTGCACAATTGGCAACACAAATTACTTCTATCACACTAAACGGGAGAAAGCCAGTAATGGTTTCCTCCACATAACATTACCTTGCTCCAGGCATGGCTTGCCTTTAGGAGCTCTGTCAGCCCCGAAAACAGTGAAGGTGTGAGTGTCATCAGTTAAGCGCAGGCTGACGTCTCGCTCTTGCCGTACTTCAATCACCCGGCCCTGCATCCACACTAGACTGACCTCCGCCTCTGCGCCGCTTCTCATTTCCAACCAGAAAGATGGAGAAGCACCGAGCCGTTTTTTACACTCCTTCAGCCGAGCTGCCAACATCTTCATCGGAGGACAGCTAAACTGTGTCCAGCTGCATGAGAGCTGGCTGTCTGTATTGTCCATGATGGAATTCAAAGCAGCAGCTCTAAGGAAACCGTCATTAAATAAAACTTCCCCACTCTGCTTCTCACCTCGGCCTGTCTACTGCGGCGGCCATTTTTTTGGAGACCACATTTAATTCCAATTATAAAAATTATAAAAAAAAATTAACAACACAAGGGACGGGTTCTTACAAGCACGTGTATGTTCTGTGGCTGTTGGTTGGAAATCCTCAATTCTCTGCCTCCAGTTAACCGGGAACAGTAATCATGTACTGTAAAGTGCGATCGGAAGACTCAGAGACGTTTCATTGGTGGTGTAGTGTCATATTTTGCTGCCTATCACAGAATGCTACGAAAGTGACTTTGCCGCCAGAAATTGCGTACTGCGCATACGCAAAGCGTTCCAAACACTCGCGTCGTGCGTTCCAACATAGTTTCGGCAATACAGTTCAGCGAAACCATCACATAATGTTACGGAAGTGACGTTACAGACAACACAAACAAACACTGGACCGTGCGTTACAACACTAATACTTCCCTTGTTACCTAGTATCATTTTTTACCAACCATGCTGAGCTACGTGCGGTGTTAGGTTCTGCATTGCTGGGACTTGTAGTGCCTATCCTGAGCTACGTGCGGTGTTAGGTTCTGCATTGCTGGGACTTGTAGTGCCTATCCTGAGCTACGTGCGGTGTTAGGTTCTGCATTGCTGGGACTTGTAGTGCCTATGCTGAGCTACGTGTGGTGTTAGGTTCTGCATTGCTGGGACTTGTAGTGCCTATCCTGAGCTACATGCTTCAATGTTCAGTGTCCTCATCCTTATCCCCCTGCTTCAATGTTCAGTGTCCTCATCCTTATCCCCGTGCTTCAATGTTCAGTGTCCTCATCCTTATCCCTGTGCTTCAATGTTCAGTGTCCTCATCCCTATCCCCCTGTTTCAATGTTCAGTGTCCTCATCCCTATCCCCAAGCTTCAATGTTCAGTGTCCTCATCCTTATCCCTGTGCTTCAATGTTCAGTGTCCTCATCCCTATCCCCCTGCTTCAATGTTCAGTGTCCTCAACCCTATCCCCGAGCTTCAATGTTCAGTGTCCTCATTCCTATCCCCCTGCTTTAATGTTCAGTGTCCTCATCCCTATCCCCGTGCTTCAATGTTCAGTGTCCTCATCCCTATCCCTGTGCTTCAATGTTCAGTGTCCTCATCCTTATCCCCGGGCTTCAATGTTCAGTGTCCTCATCCCTATCCCCCTGCTTCAATGTTCAGTGTCCTCATCCCTATCCCCCTGCTTCAATGTTCAGTGTCCTCATCCCTATCCCCGGGCTTCAATGTTCAGTGTCCTCATCCTTATCCCCGTGCTTCAATGTTCAGTGTCCTCATCCCTATCACCGGGCTTCAATGTTCAGTGTCCTCATCCTTATCCCTGTGCTTCAATGTTCAGTGTCCTCATCCTTATCCACGGGCTTCAATGTTCAGTGTCCTCATCCCTATCCCCGGGCTTCAATGTTCAGTGTCCTCATCCTTATCCCCGTGCTTCAATGTTCAGTGTCCTCATCCCTATCGCCGGGCTTCAATGTTCAGTGTCCTCATCCCTATCCCCGTGCTTCAATGTTCAGTGTCCTCATCCCTATCCCTGTGCTTCAATGTTCAGTGTCCTCATCCCTATCCCTGTGCTTCAATGTTCAGTGTCCGCATCCCTATCCCTGTGCTTCAATGTTCAGTGTCCTCATCCCTATCCCCGGGCTTCAATGTTCAGTGTCCTCATCCCTATCCCCGGGCTTCAATGTTCAGTGTCCTCATCCTTATCCCCATGCTTCAATGTTCAGTGTCCTCATCCCTATCCCCGAGCTTCAATGTTCAGTGTCCTCATCCCTATCCCCGGGCTTCAATGTTCAGTGTCCTCATCCCTATCCCCATGCTTCAATGTTCAGTGTCCTCATCCCTATCCCCGGGCTTCAATGTTCAGTGTCCTCATCCTTATCCCTGTGCTTCAATGTTCAGTGTCCTCATCCCTATCCCCGGGCTTCAATGTTCAGTGTCCTCATCCCTATCCCCATGCTTCAATGTTCAGTGTCCTCATCCCCATCCCCGAGCTTCAATGTTCAGTGTCCCCATCCCTATCCCCGTGCTTCAATGTTCAGTTACCTCATCCCTATCCCCGTGCTTCAATGTTCAGTGTCCTCATCCCTATCCCCGGGCTTCAATGTTCAGTGTCCTCATCCCTATCCCCTCCCCATGCTTCAATGTTCAGTGTCCTCATCCCTATCCCCGGGCTTCAGTGTCCTCATCCCTATACACCATCCCCCATATATATATTCACATCCCTCCCCCAATATACACCCTCAACATATACATAACCCACCAATATATATATATATATATATATATATATATATATATATATATATATATATATATATATATATATTCACATATCAGAGGTAATCCACATAGGGGAGTTAACATATATATATATATATATTCACATATCAGAGATAATCCACATAGGGGAGGTAACATATATTCTATTCACATATCATAGGTAATCCACATAGGGGAGGTAACATATATATATATATATATATATATATATATATATATATATATATATATATTCACATATCAGAGGTAATCCACACCATGGTTACCTACTCTCTCTGCCGCTCTCAGCTCATTCAAAGGTTCAACGTCACTTCTGTCACATGTGATGGTTTCGCTGAACTGTATTGCCGAAAATATGTTGGAAAAGTGTTTGGAACGCACGGCGCATGCGCAGTACGCAATTTCTGGCGGCAACATGCTACGGAAGTGATGTTGCCGCCAGAAATCGCGTACTGCGCATGCGCCTGACGTTGCCGCCAGAAATTGCATACTGTGCATGCGCCGTGCATTCCAAACACTCGCGCCATGCATTCCAACATATTTTCTGCAATACAGTTCAGCGAAACCATCACATAATGTTACGGAAGTGACGTTGAACTTTTGAATGAGCAGAGAGCGGCAGAGAGAGTAGGTAACCATGGTGTGGATTATGTATGTTACCTCCCCTATGTGGATTATCTCTGATATGTGAATATATATATATAATAATATAATGTGGGTTATGTATATGTCGAGGGTCTATATTGGGGGAGGGATGTGAATATATATGGGGGATGGTGTATAGGGATGAGGACACTGAACATTGAAGCCCGGGGATAGGGATGAGGACACTGAACATTGAAGCCTGGGGATATGGATGAGGACACTGAACACTGAAGCCCGGGGATAGGGATGAGGACACTGAACATTGAAGCACGGGGATAGAGATGAGGACACTGAACATTGAAGCTCGGGGATAGGGATGAGGACACTGAACATTGAAGCTCGGGGATAGGGATGAGGACACTGAACATTGAAGCCCGGGGATAGGGATGAGGACACTGAACATTGAAGCCTGGGGATATGGATGAGGACACTGAACACTGAAGCCCGAGGATAGGGATGAGGACACTGAACATTGAAGCACAGGGATAAGGATGAGGACACTGAACATTGAAGCTCGGGGATAGGGATGAGGACACTGAACATTGAAGCACAGGGATAAGGATGAGGACACTGAACATTGAAGCAGGGGGATAAGGATTAGGACACTAAACATTGAAGCATGTAGCTCAGGATAGGCACTACAAGTCCCAGCAATGCAGAACCTTACACCACACGTAGCTCAGGATAGGCACTACAAGTCCCAGCAATGCAGAACCTAACACCGCACGAAGCTCAGGATAGGCACTACAAGTCCCAGCAATGCAGCCTAACACCACACGTAGGATAGGGATGAGGACACTGAACACTGAAGCCCGGGGATAGGGATGAGGACACTGAACATTGAAGCACGGGGATAGGGATGAGGACACTGAACATTGAAGCTCGGGGATAGGGATGAGGACACTGAACATTGAAGCCCGGGGATAGGGATGAGGACACTGAAAATTGAAGCTCGGGGATAGGGATGAGGACACTGAAAATTGAAGCATGGGGATAGGGATGAGGACACTGAACATTGAAGCCCGGGGATAGGGATGAGGACACTGAACATTGAAGCACAGGGATAAGGATGAGGACACTGAAGATTGAAGCTCGGGGATAGGGATGAGGACACTGAACATTGAAGCCCGGGGATAGGGATGAGGACACTGAACATTGAAGCCTGGGGATATGGATGAGGACACTGAACATTGAAGCCCGGGGATAGGGATGAGGACACTGAACATTGAAGCACGGGGATAGGGATGAGGACACTGAACATTGAAGCTCGGGGATAGGGATGAGGACACTGAACATTGAAGCTCGGGGATAGGGATGAGGACACTGAAAATTGAAGCATGGGGATAGGGATGAGGACACTGAACATTGAAGCCCGGGGATAGGGATGAGGACACTGAACATTGAAGCACAGGGATAAGGATGAGGACACTGAACATTGAAGCTCGGGGATAGGGATGAGGACACTGAACATTGAAGCACAGGGATAAGGATGAGGACACTGAACATTGAAGCAGGGGGATAAGGATTAGGACACTAAACATTGAAGCATGTAGCTCAGGATAGGCACTACAAGTCCCAGCAATGCAGAACCTTACACCACACGTAGCTCAGGATAGGCACTACAAGTCCCAGCAATGCAGAACCTAACACCGCACGAAGCTCAGGATAGGCACTACAAGTCCCAGCAATGCAGCCTAACACCACACGTAGCTCAGCATGGTTGGTAAAAAATTATACTAGGTAACAAGGGAAGTATTCGTGTTGTAACGCACGGCCCAGTGTTTGTGTTGTCTGTAATGTCACTTCCGTAACATTATGTGATGGTTTTGCTGAACTGTATTGCCAAAACTATGTTGGAACGCTTTGCGCATGCGCAGTATGCAATTTCTGGCGGCAACGTCACTTCCGTAGCATTCTGTGATAGGCAGCATAATATGACACTACAGTGGAACACACAGGTGCTATTAATCTATTAATGGAGCACGGGGCTATGGGGGGGGGGGGATTTAGGATTTTTGGTGTATTGATCAGCATACAGGACACACTTCACTACTTGTAAGTATTCTCTCTGGTGCATTCTGTAAGGAAACATTTTTTCACTAAGCCCAGCCTTAAAGTGGTTGTAAACCCTTACAACACACTTTGACCTACATGTAAGCCTAGATTAAAGAGGAAGTAAACCCTGATGAGTTTACTTCCTCTTTCATTCCCTGCAAAGGCAAAGCATAATGGACTACTATGCATCGCATAGTAGTCCATTATGTGTCACTTACCTGACACAGGAGCCAGCAAAGTCACCGCTGTCCCCTGTAGTCTGGCGCATCCATCTTCTCTGTGGGGTCTCGCAGCTCCGCCGCTGTCATTCGGCGAAGCCGCAATGACGTCACTCCCACGCATGGGAGCCGACGCACGCGGCATCTTTGTCGTTGACGATCTTTGCCCGTCTTTGGGCAAATATCTCCTAAACTGTATAGGTTTAGGAGATATTTCTTGGACCTACAGGTAAGCCTTAAAGTGGTTGTAAACCCTTACAAACCACTTTGACCTACAGGTAAGCCTAGATTAAGGCTTACCTGTAGGTCTAAGAAATATCTCCTAAA
Source organism: Lithobates pipiens (assembly GCF_037356315.1). Lineage (NCBI taxonomy): Eukaryota > Metazoa > Chordata > Amphibia > Anura > Ranidae > Lithobates > Lithobates pipiens. The sequence continues at coordinate 222,483,625 of NW_027507784.1, forward strand.
CCTATACGGTTTAGGAGATATTTCCCCGAAGACAGGCACCGCTGTCTACAGTGCATGTGCCGTAGACATGGGCGCGCAGGCCATCGTCAATGACGAAGATGCCGCACGTGTCGGCTCCTGTGCGCATGCGCGGGAGTGACGGCTTCACCGAATGACAGCGGCGGAGCTGCGAGACCCCACCGAGAAGATGGATGCGCCGGACTACAGGGGACTGCGGTGACTTCGCTGGCTCCTGTGTCAGGTAAGTGACACATAATGGACTACTATGCGATGCATAGTAGTCCATTAAGCTTTGCCTTTGCAGGGAATGAAAGAAGAAGTAAACCCATCAGGGTTTACTTCCTCTTTAAAGCGATAGTAATGGGAACAGAGGGGCGCCAGACTGTTTCCAGTATAAATCATATGTCATATTTAACCACTTGCCTACTGGGCACTTAAACACCCTTCCTGCCCAGACCAATTTTCAGCTTTCGGTGCTCTTACACTTGAATGACAATTACTCAGTCATGCAACACTGTACCCAAATTTTCCCACAAATAGAGCTTTCTTTTGGTGGTATTTGATCACCTCTGGGGTTTTTATTTTTTGCGCTATAAATGAAAAAAGACCGAAAATTTTGAAAAAAAAACGCATATTTCTTTGTTTCTGTGACAAAATTATGCAAATTATTATTTTTTCTTCATAAATTTTGGCCACAACTTATACTGCTACATATCTTTGGTAAAAATAACCCAAATTAGTGGATTTTATTTGGTCTTTGTGAAAGTTAGAGAGTCTACAAGCTGTGGTGCGAATCATACAAAATTGATTACATCTGATGTACTGGTGGCCTAACTCACTTCTTGTGACCCGAACAAGTCAGGAAAGTACAAATACCCCCCAAATTACCCCTTTTTGGAAAGTAGATATTCCAATGTATTTAGTAAGAGGCAGGGTGAGCTTTTTGATGTTGTAATTTTTTTCCCACAATTCTTTGCAAAATTAAGATTATTTATTTATTTATTTTTCCCACAAAATTGTCATTGTAATAGGTTATTTTTCTCACATGGCATGTGTATACCACAAATGACACCCCCAAAAAAATTCTGCTACTCCTCCTGAGTATTACAATACCACATGTGTGGGACTTTTTCACAGCCTGGCCACATAGAGAGGCCCAACATGCAGGGAACTTGTTGACTGCCTATTACACTTTTGAAGGCCCTGGAGCACCAGGACAATGACACGTGACACTGATGACAGATGGTACTTATACGTGGCAATGATGACACATGGCACTGATGACAGATGGCACTAATATGTGGCACTGATGACAAATGCACTTATACGTGGCACTGATGACAGATGGCACTTATACGTGGCACTAATACGTGGTACTGATGACAGATGGCACTAATACGTGGCACCGATGACAGATGACACTAATACGTGGCACCGATGACGCGTGACACTGATGACAGATGGCACTGATAAGTGGCATTGATGACACGTGACAATGACAACAGATGGTACGTGACACTGACAGGTGGCACTGATGACAAATGGCACTGATACGTGGCACTGATGACAGATGGCACTAATATGTGGCACTGATGACAGATATAGGCCCCATTGGAGGGGTGGGTCCCTGGTTAGGGAAATATCCAAGATTGAAATGGCCTGGATCCACAAATTAAAGACATATGTTCCGTTTGGCCTTAATGTGGACACCGATGTAAATGCCTTTATTAGTAATTCTTGAGGTGATCTTTTCTGATGCTATGTTTTTTACTGTGGTTTTTGTACTTGTTATTGTAAAATATTATTCTACTGTGTTTCTGTCATGGTTTTGGTACATGTTATTGTAGAATATTTCCTTGTCCTTCTCTACTCTCTATGGCCTCTGCCGGGGGGTAGGCCTAGCTTTGGGTCAGCCGGCCCTCTGGATGCGGGGATTCACATTTAGTTACATTCCTCAACATCTGTTGGGGATGCCCAAGGCCAGTTTTTGGGGCACACGTGAGTTAGTGAGGAACTGGGAATACATGTTGCCCTGTTTTTCATGTTAACTTGATGGAGATGTGAACACATCAATTATTTTGGTGTATCTCTATACTAACCTGGGATACTTCACCTCATCTCATGTTTATTTTTATTTTTATTTCTATTTTACTAATTTTAGTATTATTTTTATACTTTTTATCCAAGTCCATGCTCTATTTTGTATTTTTTGTATTTTAATTTTATACATTGGGACGCTCCGAGTTTTCATGTTTTTGTTAGTTCACATATGCCCAGTTTACAACTTAGCAAGATCTGTGGTAAGGAAGGACGCAGACTTTTTGGGCAGTGAATGTACAGCTCTTAATTGCGCTGTCCCCTCGTTTTGATATATTTATACCTGTTTTGTATTAAAAATCTTTTTTTATATATTTTATATATATTAATTATAATAAAGAAAACTTTTCATTTTTGTGTTCGGTCTAGTATCGGTAGACCTTATTCCGTGTCTCCACTGTATGTTCGGGACTTGTGTTCCGGTTTGTCTTTGGACACAGGAAAGGTACTTTTATAATAAGGGCTAATTTGCCATGTCTTTTTTCCAATATGGCCATTGCTTGAAAGCGAGGCTTGGTCCATAATTATGGGACGTTCGTTGGGGAACGAGGCTTGGTCCATAATTATAGGACGTTCGTTGGGGATATATACACATATGACGTTCGTGGATCGAGAGTGAGGCTTGGTCCATGGTCATTGATTTCTAACGCCTATATGATATCTAAGATGGCCGCTGACCCAAAGCGAGGCTTGGTTATGTTGTTGGTTATAAAAGGGGTGACGTCGCACGCCGCCCGTGCCCCTGGACGACGTAAATTATTACGAAACGCGTAGGGCGGTGCGAACGTGTCGACGTCACCCCAGTCGTGTTAGTTCGTTTTAGACCAGGAAGGACGGGTTGGTCTCTGCGTTGGCGTGTGTCCGGCCGGTACACGCTTCTGTTTTGAGCCTGCTTTTAAAGCCTTTTATGTAAGTGTATACGTTCGTTACTTGCAAATTAAAATCATTGGTTTTACACTATCTGGAGCCTATGTTTTTCCCTATGTGATACCACGTTAAGTTGGGAGTGACATGTGGAGCAACAGCCATAGCCCCATTGTGTGAAAGATTTGGGATCGCTTGAGGGGGAACCGCTACCCGGATATCCTTTGATTGTTCTTGCCTGTGGTGACCCTCTGTAACGGGGGGTCGCTCGGATCTGGTAAGGAGCCAATTCATTCATTTGGTGATAGGAAAAGCGCATTATACTCCTGGAGAAGATTATTAATTTGTGCACTTCCAATTCAGCTACTCATACTAAGTTTTTCTTCACTGGTGTTTATTTACCATATGGACACTTTACAGCAATAATTTGTCATATAATCATATGGACATTACATAGAGTTTTTCAAAATATTTTTCTTGGTAACTTATTTTATGCATTTTTTCAGTTTTAAGAAAATTTTCATTCTTTATTTTTAGGGGTATATACACAGAGATCTATACAATCTGTGCTGTGTTTGGGTGATTCACATCATTGACACGCACTTGTGTCTTATTTTTGTATTTAGTTTTATATATTTGTATATATAATAGTATGCACTATATTTTTTTGAGGTGGCCTTAGAGACATTAAGACACTAAGGTTTATACTGTGGGTTTAACACACACACATATCCCATTCACTTTGGGAATTTGAGGTTAGCGCAGTTCTCTTTTTTTCTTTTCTGTTTTGTGTATTTTTGGTGTACATCTGAATTGCAGCTTCCGACCAGCATCATTTTCACTCCGTAGCGCAGTTTTTTCCTCTTTACTCGATTCGAACATTGCCTGTTTGCCTGTTCAGCAAACAGTGAACAATTTGGGCTGTTCGCGGCAAATTCGTAAAGCCGGAACACCCTGTACAAGTCTATGGGAAAAATCTAAAGTGCTAATTTTAAATGCTAATATGCAAGTTACTGTCCTAAAAAGTGTTTGGGGACCTGGGTCCCGCCCCAGGGGACAGGGAACAATGCAAAAAAAAGTTTTAAAAACGGCCATTTTTTCAGGAGCAGTGATTTTAATAATGATTAAAGTGAAACAATAAAAGTGTAATATTCCTTTAAATTTCGTACCTGGGGGGTGTCTATAGTATGCCTGTGAAGGGGCGCATGTTTCCTGTGCTTAGAACTGTCCCTGCATAAAGTGTCATTTCGCAAGGAAAAAAAGTCTTTTAAATTCACTTTGAATTGTCGGCTATCGTAATACAGAGAACACTCATTGAGTTTTGAAATGGTAAGGGGGTTCTTGTGCTTTGAGGGGTCACAGACCCCCAAAGCATCCTCCCAATGTTGAGGACATGTGGCCTGGTACAGTTCAGGAGGGGGGGCACTCTCTCACCCCCCCCCCTCTTTTTCTGCGGCCTGCCAGGTTGCATGCTCGGATAAAGGGTCTGGTATGGATTTTTAGGGGGACCCCCACGTCAATTTTTTTTAATTTGACACGGGGTTCCCCTTAACCACTTTCAGACCGGACCATTTTGCTGGTAAATGACCAGAGGTCTTTTTACACTTTGGCACTGCGCTGCTTTAACTGGTAATTGCGCGGTCATGCAATGTTGTACCCAAACAAAATTTGCGTCCTTTTCTTCCCACAAATAGAGCTTTCTTTTGATGGTATTTGATTGCCTCTGCGATTTTTATTTTTTGCGATATAAACGTAAAAAGACCGCAAATTTTGAAAAAAAATTATATTTTCTACTTTTTGTTATTAGAAAAATCCAATAAACTCAATTTTAGTCATACATTTAGGCCAAAATGTATTCAGCCACATGTCTTTGGTAAAAAAAAAAGTCAATAATTGTATATTTATTGGTTTGCGCAAAAGTTGTCACATCTACAAACTAAGGTACGTTTTCTGGAATTTACGCAGCTTTTAGTTTACGACTGCCTATCTCATTTCTTGAGGTGCTAAAATGGCAGGGCAGTACAAAACCCCCCCAAATGACCCCATTTTGGAAAGTAGACCCCCTAAGGAAATTGATAAGAGGCATGTTGAGCCCATTGAATATTTTATTTTTTTGCCTCAAGCGATTGAATAATGACAACAAAAAAAATTTTTTTTTTTTTTTACACAAAGTTGTCACTAAATGATATATTGCTCACACATGCTATGAGCGTATGTGAAATGAAACCCCAAAATAAATTCTGCTGCTTCTCCTGAGTACGGGGATACCACATATGTGGGACTTTTTGGGAGCCTAGCCGCGTACGGGGCCCCGAAAACCAAGCACCGCCTTCAGGCTTTCTAAGGGCGTAAATTTTTGAGTTCACTTCTCACTACCTATTACAGTTTTGAAGGCCATAAAATGCCAAGATGGCACAAAACCCCCACAAATGACCCCATTTTAGAAAGTAGACACCCCAAGCTATTTGCTGAGAGGCATGTTGAGTTCATGGAATATTTTATATTTTGCCAGAAGTTGCGGGAAAATTACAAACTTTTTTTTTTTTTTTTTTTTTCACAAAGTTGTCACTAAATGATATATTGCTCATGCATGCCATGGGCATATGTGAAATGACACCCCAAAATAAATTCTGCTGCTTCTCCTGAGTACGGGGATACCACATATGTGGGACTTTTTGGGAGCCTAGCCGCGTACGGGGCCCCGAAAACCAAGCACCGCCTTCAGGCTTTCTAAGGGGGTAAATTTTTGAGTTCACTTCTCACTACCTATTACAGTTTTGAAGGCCATAAAATGCCAAGATGGCACAAAACCCCCACAAATGACCCCATTTTAGAAAGTAGACACCCTAAGCTATTTGCTGAGAGGCATGTTGAGTCCATGGAATATTTTATATTTTGCCACAAGTTGCGGGAAAATTACAAACTTTTTTTTTTTTTTTTTTTCACAAAGTTGTCACTAAATGATATATTGCTCACGCATGCCATGGGCATATGTGAAATGACACCCCAAAATAAATTCTGCTGCTTCTCCTGAGTACGGGGATACCACATATGTGGGACTTTTTGGGAGCCTAGCCGCGTACGGGGCCCCGAAAACCAAGCACCGCCTTCAGGCCTTCTAAGGGCGTTACAGTTTTGAAGGCCATAAAATGCCAAGATGGCACAAACCCCCCCCAAATGACCCCATTTTGGAAAGTAGACACCCCTAAATTTAGGGGTACACTAGTGAGACTAGGTAATAAATGGCGGGTGCCCTGAAACTATAAAAAAATAACTAACCAACCAGCGTCACCTGTAACAGTTATGTGGTGATCACTGGTGAAAGGGTTAACTAGGGGCAATCAGGGGGCTTTATGCGGTAGTATATGGGGGTCCCTGGCGCTATAAAAAGCTGCGGCGAACCTAAATACCTACCTGCCTAACTAGCGTCACCTGTGACACTAATACAGCGATCAGAAAAACGATCGCTTATTAGGTGGGTTCACACTGGAGCGATGCGGGAACGCCACGAATGCGCGGCGGGTTCCCGCATCGCATGCCTCCCGGCGGCAGTTCACACTGCCCTATGCGAACTGCTGGGAGTGTCAGTGAAATGTTAATGACACCCCCAGATCAGTTCGCATATCGCAGTGCGATCTGCAAACTTGGATCGCATGGTGTGAACACCCATGCGATCCGATTCTGCTGCGGACCAAAAAAAGGGTCCCGTGCGAGTTTGCGGCGGGTGCGGCGGGTGCGACACAAATTCAGCCATACTATCTGTATAGCTGAACTCGAATCGCACAGAGATCGGATGTGATTTGCACTGCAGTGCGGTGCGAATCACATCCGTTCTCATAAACCGCTGCAATGTGAACCCAGCCTTAGTGACACTGGCGACGGGGGGTGATCACGGGGTTAAACCTTTATTGGGGGGGTTAGGGGGGTACCTTAGAACTAAAGGGGGCTAACCCTAACTGCCCTAACAGTTATTAGTCACAAATGACACCCGCCGGGTGATCAGGGGGTTAAACCTTTATTAGGTAATAAATGGCGGGTGCCCTGAAACTATAAAAAAATAACTAACCAACCAGCGTCACCTGTAACAGTTATATGGTGATCACTGGTGAAAGGGTTAACTAGGGGGCAATCAGGGGGCTTTATGCGGTAGTATATGGGGGTCCCTGGCGCTATAAAAAGCTGCGGCGAACCTAAATACCTACCTGCCTAACTAGCGTCACCTGTGACACTAATACGGCGATCAGAAAAATGATCGCTTATTAGGCTGGGTTCACACTGGAGCGATGCGGAAACGCCGCGAATCCGCGGCGGGTTCCCGCATCGCATGCCTCCCGGTGGCAGTTCTCACTGCCCTATGCGAACTGCTGGGAGTGTCAGTGAAATGTTACTGACACCCCCAGATCAGTTCGCATATCGCAGTGCGATCTGCAAACTCGGATCGCATGGTGTGAACACCCATGCGATCCGATTCTGCTGCGGGCCAAAAAAAGGGTCCCGTGCGAATTTGCGGCGGGTGCGGCGGGTGTGGCGGGTGCGGCGGGTGCGGCGAATGGCTGAACTCGAATCGCACAGAGATCGGATGTGATTTGCACTGCAGTGCGGTGCGAATCACATTCGTTCTCATAAACCGCTGCAATGTGAACCCAGCCTTAGTGACACTGGCGACGGGGGGTGATCACGGGGTTAAACCTTTATTGGGGGGGTTAGGGGGGTACATTAGAACTAAAGGGGGCTAACCCTAACTGCCCTAACATTTATTACAGTCACAAATGACACCAATGCAAAAAAAAAAAAAAAAAATGACATTGGTGTCACTGTGACTGGGGGGCAGGGGTAATTGGGGGGTGATCGGGGGGTAAAGGGGGGGTGTGAGTGTGCCTGGCATGTTCTACTGTGTGTGTAGAGTGTTGGTGCAACTCACCGATCTGCTCTCCTCCGTGTCGGAACGAAAAATACCGACACGGAGGAGAGAATACATCACTTCCTCTCCTGTGTTTACATTACAGGAGAGGAAGTGATGTCACGGGGGATTTCTATTCGTCGGGAGCGATCGCGAGGGGGTGGCCATGAATGAATGGCTGTCCCCTCGTCCGGGATCGCTCCCGAACGAATACCGACCGCCGCAGGCACCGGGCGGGGGCCCGATCGGGCCCCCGACCCGCGGGAGGCAAGGGACGTACATGTAAGCCCTTATGCCTGCCCGTGCCATTCTGCCGACGTACATCGGCGTGCGGCGGTCGGCAACTGGTTAATATCCATACCAGACCTGAAGGGCCTGGTAATTGAATTCAGGGGAACCCCATGAATTAATTGTCGGCTCCCGTAATACAGAGAACACTGTTCAGTGTTCTCTGTATTAAGCCGCAAGTGATTCCTTGCGAAATGACACTTTGTGCAGGGACAGTTCTAAGCACGGGAAACATGTGCCCCTTCACAGGCATACTATAAACACCCCCCAGGTACGAAATTTAAAGGAATATTACACTTTTATTGTTTCACTTTAATCATTATTAAAATCACTGCTCCTGAAAAAATGTCAGTTTTTAAAACTTTTTTTTGCATTGATCCATGTCCCCTGGGGCAGGACCCAGGTCCCTAAACACTTTTTAGGACAGTAACTTGCATATTAGCCTTTAAAATTAGCACTTTAGATTTTGAACGTTCGAGTCCCATAGACTTTAATAGAGTTCTAAAGTTCACACGAAGTTTAGGTCTGTTCGCAGGTTCTGGTGCAAACCGAACAGGGGGGCAGTTCGGCTCATCCTTAGTTTTCAGTCAGTTTTCGGTGCAGAAACTGACCGGAAACTGACTACATGGTGTGAACTGGAGCCATGGAAAACACTATGCATGCATTTTGTGCAGAAAAAAAGTGCATGGAACTGCATCTAGTGTGAACTAGCGCTTCAACAAATGTAGCGCCGGCTCCTGAAAAGCACGCGCTATGTTTTTTTAAATTTAATGTTAGAACTGAACTGCAGTTTGGTTTGGGTAAAATTATTCCAAATTTGGACCTCAGCATCAGTCTGACTGGACTATAGAGTGTTCAGCTTGGCCATAGGGGGCACTGTCTCTTCTGGCAGGCATGGAACCACAGTCTGGTTGGGTGCTTTAACTAGATGCTGACCACCAGCCATCAAATGACGGCCAGGCGGCTCACCTATTGTGGCGGGAGGCCATCATATGACGTCCTCCCATTTTAAACGGGGAATGCGCGCGATTGTGCGCGCGCATCCCTGTTCCTTCGGTGGCCGCGTGTCACGGAGACACCGCTCGCCACCGAGGGGGGTGAACAGCCATTGGGCATGGCTGTTTACCACGGGATTGGCCGTAATGAAGTCACGGCCGATCACAGATGGTTCCACCCACACTGTGCACGGTGCGAGCACGTCGGTGGCGGCGTATTCCTGGGAACACTGCTCGTCACCGACGCTGGTAAACAGCCATTGGCTGGCTGTTTACCCACGTGATCGGCTGTGATCCTTTCACAGCCGATCACTAAATGTAAACAAACTGCGGTAAGGAGATGTTAGTGGGTTCTCCTCCTCACGCACGATTGCAGTAACATCTCGTTACCGCTTACAGTACACATCAAGCACACTGATTGCCCCCCCCCAATAAAGTGGACCTGTCACCACGCATTATAGTACCTGTCACTCACAGTCCATCAGAGTACCCGAGTACCTGTCACAGTCCATCAGAGTACCCAAGTACCTGTCACAGTCCATCAGAGTACCCGAGTACCCGTCACAGTCCATCAGAGTACCCGAGTACCCGTCACAGTCCATCAGAGTACCCGAGTACCCGTCACAGCCCATCAGAGTACCCGAGTACCTGTCACAGCCCATCTGAGTACCCGAGTACCTGTCCCAGTCCATCTGAGTACCCAGTACCTGTCACAGTTCATCTGAGTACCTGTCCCAGTCCATCTGAGTACCTGTCCCAGTCCATCTGAGTACCCGAGTACCTGTCCCAGTCCATCTGAGTACCTGAATACCTGTCACAGTTCATCTGAGTACCCGAGTACCTGTCCCAGTCCATCTGAGTACCCGAGTACCTGTCCCAGTCCATCTGAGTACCCGAGTACCTGTCACAGCCCATCAGAGTACCCGAGTACCTGTCACAGCCCATCAGAGTACCCGAGTACCTGTCACAGCCCATCAGAGTACCCAAGTACCTGTCCCAGTCCATCTGAGTACCCAGTACCTGTCAGTTCATCTGAGTACCTGAATACCTGTCACAGTTCATCTGAGTACCCGAGTACCTGTCCCAGTCCATCTGAGTACCCGAGTACCTGTCCCAGTCCATATGAGTACCTGAGTACCTATCACCGCCCTTCAGAGTACCCAAATACCAGTCACCAGGCCATCAGAGAACCTGTCACCAGGCCATCAGAGTACCCGAGTACCTGTCACCAGGCCATCAGAGTACCCTAGTACCTGTCACCAGGCCATCAGAGTACTCAAGTATCTGTGACCAGCCCATCAGAGTACCTATCTGCAGTCCATCAGAGTACCTATTTGCAGCCCATGCCTCATAGAATATACGTTGGGGTGTTTGCTTTCCAAAATGGGGTAATTTTGTGGGTCATTTCACTGTCCTGGTGCTCCAGGACCTTCAAAAGTGTGATGGGTAGGAATGAAATGAGATGTGTCGTTTATGCTCCTAGAATGCCTGAAGGTACTACTTCAATGTTTGGCCTCTGAATGTGGCCAGGCTGTGTAAAAGTCCTACACATGTGGTATCGCCATACTCGGGAGGAGTAACAGAATGTTTTTTGGGGTGTAATTTTTGCTATATACATGCTATGTGTTAGAAATATGTTATAAATTGACAACTTTGTGTAAAAAAAAAATGCGTTTTCATTTTTTTCCACATTTTCCAAAAACTTCTGGAAAAAAATAAACCGTTGAAAAGACTCATTATGCCTCACAGATTATACGTTGGGGCGTTAGGGTTCCAAAATGGGGTCATTTTATGGGCAATTCCATTGTCCTGGTACTCCAGGGCCTTCAAAAGTGTAATAGGTGGCTGTGAAATGAGATGTGTCATTTTTGCTCGTAGAACGTCTGAAAGTGCCACTTCATTGTTGGTGCTCTGTATGTGGCCATGCTGTGTAAAAGTCTCACACATGTGGTATCACCATACTCGGGAAGAGTAGCAAAATGTATTTTGGGGTGTAATTTGTTGTATGCATATGCTGTGTGTGACAAATAACCTGATAATATGACAATTTTGTAAAAAAAATAAAATCTTCATTTTGCAAAGATGAAGATTTTGCAAAGATGAAGATGAAGATTTTGCAAATCTACAAACCATAGTTTGTAGACTCTATAACTTTCACAAGGACCAAATAATATACACTAATGGGGGTTATTTTTACCAAAGATATGTAGCAGTATAAATTCTGCCCAAAATTTATGAAGAAAAATTACTAATTAGCAAAATTTTATGACAGAAACAAAGAAAACGGAAAATTGTTTCATACTTACCGTAATTTTCCTTTCCTGGTGCCTATCCATGGCAGCATACCAGTGATAACTCCGCCCGGAGTCCTCCCCTCAGGATAGTTACTAGCTTATAAAAAGGAAACCCATATCCCCCCCTAGCATTCTCCAATTATATTGAATACCAGGGAGGGTATGTATGCTGCCATGGATAGGCACCAGGAAAGGAAAATTACGGTAAGTATGAAACAATTTTCCGTTTTCCTGGTGCCTCCATGGCAGCATACCAGTGATACAATGAATAGCTAAAACCAGGGTGGGTAATGCTTCAAAGGAAAACTTTATTTAAGGCAATGCCAGGGCTGACTCAATAATCCTACCAAATTCCACCAAAGTTAATGCCCCTGGGTCATTTCTGTAGTGGCGCATGAACGTATTTGGAGACGTCCATGTGGCTGCCTTGCAGATAGTCTCTAAAGATACACATGCCCTTGCCGCCCATGAGGACGAAACAGCTCTAGTGGAATGAGCTCTGACCTCCGGCGTATCCAACCCTCTTGCTCTATACACCTTTTGAATTAATTTGCAGATTGCAGAGGCGATAGTCCTAGATGTGGCTTCTTTCCCTTTATTCCCTTTTTTCCTACCCCATGGTATTATGAATAGCCTATTCGAGGACCTAAAGGGACTCGAGACCTGTAAGTAGCGTGTTAAAACTTTTGAAATGTCCAGTTCTTGTACCGCCCCAGAGTGTGGGTCTGTAAAGGTTGGTAATGCCCAGGCTTCAGAGAGTGTGGCACGGGAAGAAACTTTCGGGACAAAACCATGCACTGTCCGTAGTTCTACCCTGTCTGGAAAAAGGTTATGTGCTCTTTTTCTGCCCTCAATGCTTGCAACTCTGAAGCTCTTCTTCCTGAAGTAATAGCCACCAAGAAAACCGGTTTCAGGGTTAGGTTCCAAAGTGAAGCAGAATCCAATGGGATGAACGGTTGAGACTTTCTAGAACCAGGAGGTAGATCCCCGGCTGGAAAGGATCGTTTTAGCAGTGGGCGAATCTTCTTGACTGCCTTAAGGAACTGTACGATGAGTGCATCTTCTGCCCGTCTTTTCTGGGTACTCTCTGAAATAGCTGCCACTTGGACCTTTAGGGAGCTTAGATTGAGTCCCAAGTCCGAGCCTGAATGTAAGAATTCTAAGATTACTGAGGTGGACAGCACAGCTGGGTTCAACTGTCTGTCTTCCGCAAACTGTTTGAACTTATCCCATATCTTTGAGTAAATGTAATTAGTAGAGGGCATCCTTGCCTTTAATAGGGTTGAAATTACGCCCGCCGAACATCCTAGGGATTGGAATCTTTTCTGTTCAAGATCCAGGCATGTAAGTTCAGCTTGTGTGGGGCTGGATGAAAAAACTTTCCCTGTGAGAGCAGTTGCGGGAATACTGGGATCTTGACCGGAGGACGTACACTGAGGCTCATTGTCCATGAGAACCATGGCCTCTCCGGCCAATAGGGAAGAACTGTCACAACCCTGACTGGCTCCCTCGATAATCTGAGCAGAAATTTCGCAACCAATGGTCTGGGAGGAAATGCATATGCCGTCTTGCAGTGCCACGGGCACGATAAGGCATCTATCGCCTCTGCTCCAGGGTGAGGTAGGCGGGACAGGAACCTTGGCAACTTCACGTTCGTTGGGGAGGCGAATAGGTCTATTTCCGGATGTTTCTGTAACTTCGCAATCCACCTGAACACCGCCGGATGGAGCGTCCATTCGTTGCTGTCTGGGAAACAGCGAGATAGGAGATCCGCCTGTTGATTCAAATGGCCCGGGAGATAGATTGCCTTCAAATCTACCAGATTTCTCTCTGCCCCCAACATAATAGACTCTACCTCTCTCAACAGCATGAGGCTGTGAGTTCCCCCTTGACATTGTATATATGCTACCGCTGCTTTGTCGTCCAGACGGACCAGCACCTGTTTCTGACGTACATGTTCCTCCAAATTTATCAGTGCCAAATATACCACTCGCAGCTCCAGGATATTGGATACTATTCCCTCCGTGGGGATATCCCATCTCCCTTGTACCTCCAGGTGACCACAGTGTGCCCGCCACCCCTTCCCGCTTGCATCGGTGGTAAGGATGGTCCAAGAGGGCCCTGTAGGAGGCGAGGCCTCGAGATGTTGTCTTCTTTTGTCCACCATAGCAGACCCCTCTTCATGTATGTCAATATCGCTATCCTTTGATACAGTGAGTTCCTCTTCCATTGTGTCAAAAAGCCCCATTGAAAAGTCCTCAGATGCCAATGGCACCAGGGCACCATCGGTATACAGGCTGACATGGTCCCTATCAGACTTAGGCAATTTGACACCGACAGGTGAGATAGCGTTCTTACGTGGCCCATTTTCTGAGCGATCGCTGTCATTTTCTGGGGGGGAGGCGCACTGTGCCTGTCTTGGTGTCGAAGAGGGAAGATAAACCATTGCTTGCGTCGGGATCAGGACCCACTTTCCTGTGTTTATTAGCCACCCGAACTCTTTCAGAGTGGACAGAAGAATTTGCCTATGCTCTACCAATTGGTCTGAACTGTATGCTAGCAATAGAAAGTCGTCCAGACAATGGGAAACTCAAAGTCCCTTCTCTCTGAGGAGTGCTAGAACTGCAATCAACACCTTTGAGAATATTCTTGGCAATGTGCACAGACCAAAAGGAAGGCACTGAAATTGAACGTGAGTTGATCTTACTGCCACCCTCAAAAACCTTTGGAAGGCAGGCAGCATGGGCACATGGAAATACGCATCTTGCAAATCCACCGAGATCATCCAGTCTCCTGGTTGAACTGCCTGTATGATCGTCTGTAATGATTCCATCTTGAAGGATTCCAACTGAATAAATCAATTTAACCTTTTCAGATCCACTACCGGCCTCCAGTCTCCACCCCTTTTGGGGGTAAGAAAGAGAGGAGAGTAGAACCCTGTGAATCTTTCGGAGGGAGGGACAGGTATCACCGCTTGTTGCACCAACAGGAGTTGAAGGTAACTTTGCAGAGCTTCTGCCTTTTGAGGTTAAGTTGGGATCTTTGTTTGAATGAATGAGTCTTGTGGGGGCTGTTCTTAGAACGTCCATAAATGTCCTAACCTGACCGTAGATACCACCCACGGGTCCCTGCATCTGTGCAGCCAGGCTTCTGCGAACTCCTTCAAACTGGCCCCTACTGGTGGGGATGACCTCTTGTCAAAAGGACTTCGCACCCTCCTGGGTGCTGGGGAGACTTCTTTGCTTATTTGTTTTCAAGAAAGTAGCCTAAGTGCTTCTCCAAGTCCTTTTGGAGTCCCTACTTTGCCGGAAGTTGCTGGAATTTCTATTTCTAGACCACTGATATTTAGACGACACCACTCGAGAACGCCTAACCCTTCTATCCTGGGGATCAACCCTGATTTTCCCCCAGTCACTCTCGAGATTGCCTTTTCCAGCCTCTCTCCGAAGAGGGCCTTCCCATAAAACGTGATTTTGCACCAATTTTGTTTGGATGCCGCATCCGCTGCCCACGGCTTTAGCCACAATGCTCTTTTGGCCATGTCAGCATGGAACATTGCCCTGGCTGAAAATCCCATGGTGTCTATTGCAGCCTCTCCAATAAAATCTTAAAATCTGCTGATATTTTAAGCTCATCCAATGCTTTAATAATATCATCTTTGGGGACATCTTCTCAAATAGCCTCCTCGATATTCTCCGACCACACTTTGACCACATTGGAGACTGAAGCCAGGGCCACTGCTGCTCTGCAGGCTCCGCCAGCCAATTGGTAGGCCTTCTTCAGGTCCGCATCTATTCGTCTATCCAATGGGTCCCTAAAGGAAGCTGAATCTTCCATAGGAAGGGTAATATTCTTTGCTAGCCGCACTACCACCGCGTCAACTACCAGAGGAGTGTCCAGGAAAGCCGCATCCGAATCCGCCAGAAGATATAACTTCTGTAGTCTATTCAAGGAAAAACGTTTGTCCGCTTTTTCCATTTACCCTCCACTAGATCTTTCAGTTCCTCCAGGAAGGGGAAACAATTTTGTTTTTTATTTAGGAAAGGAAAGAAAGTCTTTGTCTCCATCTCGAGTAGGTGGGCTTGATGTAGCGCCTGCAGGGGCTGCAAAAGACGGGCCAGGAACGGATAACTCCCACCAGAGGAACCCTGCGGAGAGGGGTTCACCTGCATTAGTTCAGTTAAGGAGTCTTTGAATACTCTTTTAATAAGGTCTGTGACCTGCTCAACTTCGGTCCCCTGAATCGCATAACCCTGCAAGAAATTTTTGGCAGATATGTTTATCTGGTAAAGGCGTCCCTCCACATGCCCTACACACTTTGATCACATGTCTGGATGGGCTGCTTGACCGCTGCCTTTTGGAGGATGACCTTTAGACTGATGATGAGAGCTAGACGAATGGCTGTGTCTTGAGCTTGGACTGGAGCGTCCACTTTGGTGGCCAGAAGTCTGGTTAGACCTGTTCTGGCATATAGGGCTGAAACGAGAGTAACAGCCCAAGGCACTCTTTTAGTCTAATTCCTTTCTTCTTCTTTTTTTTTTTATAAAGTATGTATGTGCCCTTTCCTAAGAAAGCGAGGGTCTTGGTCAAATGGTGGCTGGCTCATAATTGTGAAGGGCGGAAAAGGCGACTGAAATAGAAGCTAAAAGAATGGACAGGAAAGAATAAAAAAGTCTCCTAAAAAAATTGTCATTATCTAATTCTACAATTTTTTTTTTTATATATATATATATATTATTTTTCTTCATTACAGATGAGATATATATAGATATATATATATATACACATATATATATATATATATATATATATATATATATATATATATATACATATTATACACACACACACACACATATACATACATTACATACATATATACACACATATACATATATATACATGAATGAAATACTTGTATAGCGCACAATGCGAACTGAATCGCCTCTAGGCGCTGTGGCGAGCTTTGATCATCTGCTAAAAGAGGAAGGTCTTGAGTTTTTTCCTAAAAGCCCATATATATATATATATATATATATATATATATATATATATATATATATATATATATACCGTATTTGCCGGCGTATAAGACGACTGGGCGTATAAGACGACCCCCTATTTTTCAAGTGAAAACATAGGTTTTGGGCAATACTCGTGGTATAAGACTACCCCCCTTCTGAGGCAACACCATTTTAAAAAGAACGATTAAAAAATACAAAGCAAGAATGCCAACTACTCATCCGCCATGCTGTGTTATGTCATAAAGTAAATCAAACAATAATAACACAAACAGAGATCTATTGAATGCCACAACTCTGGAAAGTAGAATCTTTCACTAACCAAACCTATACCACTTTTGGGTTACATTCTATGGGAATTGTCCACCAAAATGCATTTAATAACCCCCCTGTCATATGTCCCAGATTTACCTGTCCCTCTTGGGTGCCTGAGACCTCAAAGGCAAATAGCAGGATGTATAGTAGTAGGAGATCAGTGAATGGATTTACCCAGGGAAGTATGGTGAGCGGTGTATTATTTTAATGAATACAACGCCTGCTTGGATTGGCAGAGGCTGTAGCATCATCAGCCCTAGCCTCTCTCTCTCTCTCTCTCTCAAAGCCAATCCGAGCAGTAGCCTGTAGCCTGTAGCCTGCTCGGATTGGCAGTGGTTGTTACTCCAATCCAAGCAGGCTCTGTATTCATTAATAGAATACATCGCTCGCCGGGATTGGCTCAACGGCGTATACTGTTTGTTGCTGAAGCCACATACAGTATTAGCAGACATTTGGGGGCTGACATCCATCGGGCAGCATTGTATACCTGTATACCCGGCGTATAAGACGACCCCCAATTTTTGGGCATTTTTTTTAAGTGTAAAAGGTAGTCTTATACGCCAGCAAATACAGTATATATATATATATATATATATATATATATATATATATATAATATGCATATACACACATACATTTTTAACTAACTGCAAGCGAAAAAAGGAAATACTCCCCAAAGACCCCATATTCCCTAGAATTATATAGATCTATATATGTACATTCACAAACATATTGACTAATCCTTACCGCATACCAAAGTATACAAACTACACAAAGGTTTAATCACTCAATTAAATTAAATAATTTAAACACATATATACACATATATACACACCTACCCACATACATCTCTGAGAAAGGTAAGGAATAGACCACTTACTAAGTTGAAATGGTAGAGTTGCAGGAGCACTCCCAGGCAGGACAATTTTTAGCTTGTTTGAGCTTAAATGGGGAGGGGGGAGAGGAAAAGGTAAGCAAAGGAAAATAGACTCAGAAAGAGCCCCTATCTGCCTTCAAAGACCAGCATAGCCTGTCTGCAGAACTGAAGCCCTGTTTAGGAAGCTGTTGCTGCTGCCCCAAAATACCCTCAGAAGGGGCTCCCCTCTTTTCAGTGCTGTTAGCAACCCAAGACAGGGGACTGCGTCTGGGAGAGGCCAGAACCCAGACGGAAGCTGCGCCAGGCAGAGGTAAGAACACATACAAAACTATCCATCAGGTATGAGGAAAAAAAGGAGAATGCTAGGGGGGATATGGGTTTCCTTTTTATAAGCTAGTAACTATCCTGAGGGGAGGACTCCGGGGCGGAGTTATCACTGGTATGCTGCCATGGAGGCACCAGGAAAAGGGCATTTTTTTCACAAAATTTAAGTATTTTTTTTTTATTTATAGCACAAAAATAAATAAAAAACCCACTAGTGATTAAATACCACTAAAAGAAAGCTCTATTTGTGTGGAAAAAAGGATGCAAGTTTCATATGGGTACAGTGTTGCATGACTGAGTAATTGTCATTCAAACTGTGAGAGCGCTAAAAGCTGAAAATTGGTCTGGTCAGTAAGTGCACTGTATTGAGGTGGTTAAGGTTACTTTCTCTCAGAGCCAGCCCAGTGGGAGTGTCACTCTTGCTGTGCTTTCTGGGAGAGGGTACTTAAGATGTGGATGTCACATAGTTCAGGGTTCCGGTCCAGAAGTATGTTCTGACTCCATGGTCCTGGTGCTCCTGACCTGCCCCCAGGAAGGGTGTGGCCTGGGGTGCGGATTCACCCAACATTATGTCTCGGGGCTGGCTAGCCCGAGGCAAGGAAACTAAACAAAGCATTTCGAGGTGGTCAGGTGCCGTCTCCAGTTGGGGAGAGGCCCAGCAACTTTGTAGCTATCCAGGGGAGGACTCTTCAGAAGAAGGCCACGTACGGGTTGGCTTCTTAGCAAGAGCCTGGTGAGGCTGAGGGACCTAAGTGAATCCAATCTCGTGGGTATCGCCGAACCAACTGAAAGGTACTGGTACCACATGAATGTTCTGCACCAGGTATATGCAATTAGCAGACCTCCAGCTGTTGCACAACTACAACTCCCATGAGGCACAGCAAGACTCTGACAGCCACAAGCATGACACCAAGAGGCAGAGACATGATGGGATTTGTAGTTTTGCAACAGCTGGAGGTCTGCTAATTGCATATCCTTGTTCTACATGTTCTAGTTTTCTATATGTTCTACAACAACGTCTGTGGCAGAGACTTATTCCTACATGTTCTACGACAACGTCTGTGGCAGTGACTTGTTTCTGATTTAAGCACCTTGTTGGCTGCTAGGCCTTGTGATAGAGGGACTAACCAACTTGAGTGAACATCCAGCTGTGAATGGCTATTCTCTGGATTTAGTCGAAATAAGCAAGTCATTTATTATTGACTTTGACACTAAGCCCCTGTACACACGGTCGGACATTCTGCCAACCAAATCTGTTGGATTTTGTCCAACGGATTGTGTCCGAAACTGTTGCATACACACGGTCGGACCAAGTTGTCGGATTTTGTGGTTGCCAAGAACGCGGTGACGTAAGCCGTGTACGGCGGGACTAGAAAAGGGAAGTTCAGCACCACGTCCGGCACCCTTTGGGCTCCTTCTGCTGATCTCATGTTAGTAAAAGTTTGGGGAGAGACGATTCGCGCTTTTCACATTAGTGATTCAGATCGCTACTGCTCTTCGTTTTCTGCTTGTCTTTGCGTATCTGATAATCAGTGCGTGCAGTCATTAAGTATTTGTTTCTCATTGTGGACTATATCTTGGTATAGTACGCTTTGAAAGGCATTTTTTATTGTCTGCTTGCTTCTGCTATTCAGGTCGTTCTTTCAGGCCTTGCTGTTTATCGGTGCTTTCTGGTGTCCGTTCTGACGAGCTGACCGTTTTCAAACCATGTTTTGTCTACGTACTCGTCATACAGTTTGTGCTGTGCAGGGGCTTCGTGTTGGGGTTCTTACTTTGACACAAGCCCGGTCCATGAACAGGGAGGGGAGGCGTTTGTGGACCAAGAATTGGTTGCGCCAGCGTGACCAGTTCTCGCACATGCCTTTGCTCCGTGAGATCCGCGAGAATAATCCTGATCATTTCAGGAATTATCTCCGGATGACGGACCCCGTTTTTCACCGTCTGCTGGCTTTGCTGACCCCTTATATCACCATGCAGGATACCTGCATGTGGCAAGCCATCACTCCGGAGCAGAGGCTCATCGCCACATTGCGCTACTTGGCGACAGGGAGAAGTCTTCAGGACCTCAAGTTCTCTACAGGCATCTCCCCCCAGGCTCTGGGGATCATTATTCCAGAGACCTGTTCTGCCATCATTCAGGTCCTGCAGAAGGACTATATGAAGCTAAGTTTTATCCTTAAACATCACATTCTATGTATTTCATGATTGCTAATGTCTTGCATTTCTTTCCTCATTCCCTAATTACCATCATTGCAATATGCTCTCATTCATATGCTCTGCCCCTTTGTCCTCATGCATATTTGCCTCACTAACTTCCCCACCATGCTCTTCTTGGCCCATAAAACTATAGTCTAGTCACTTAACAATGTTTTTTGTCAGCTCCATAGTATTGCTTTCCCCTAAACACCCCCTAAAATGTCTACAAATGTGATGTGTGTGCTTCAATTCATGCAAAGTGACCTTTTTTTTATTTTTGGGGTTGTGCCAAACTCATTAGGAACCCCCCTCCCCCCAACTGCTAGCTCAGCTGATAGCAATCCTCTATCTGATGACTTGACCAAACCCAATACACACTATACCTACCTTTTTGATGCTCACATTTATGGACGAATTCACCAAAGCATGTAGTGTAAGGGCCTGCCTCAATACTTTCAAATGCAATTTTTTTTTTAACACATTAATTTTCTTGCTATGTAATAGCAGAATGTCAAAATGTGCTTCCATTTTGTTTTCATTTTGTTATTATGACACTTCTTACCTGTCCCGTGGGCTGCCAATAGTGTAAGTAAGGAGGAGCTTCACAAAGTATCACACATTATTTAGGCATACAGCTCTCAATCAAGTGGAGAGGGTTACCTGTCCTCCCTCGTTTTTTAGCAAGGGCCCATCATATGGGGGGGGGGGGGGGGGGGGGTGACTCTCATAAGGGGACCTTATACTTTAGGCTTTAAATACTCAGTTCCCAAAATGTTATACTAATTTAGACCAAAAATGTGGGTGTCTAATCTGCTTGCAATGTTGATTTGTCAAATTACAAATTTTTGTACTTGTTTCACTACACAGTGTCCTTCAACGCCACAGGAATGGCAGACTGTGGCCTCCCACTTTGCCATTTTTTTTAAGTTGTGCCTTTTTCACCAACAGTGCAAACCCAAGTTCAGAGCGAGATGAGGGGACAGTCTCTTCTTCAGATAATGTTATTATGTTGTGGGTCTGCTACACACACAACTTCTTTTTGTAACTAATGTATGTAGTGCATTACTGACCAAAATCGTGCTCATTTTCAGCACCATGGCAGTAAAATGGCATGATTGTCCAAATTTACACCTCAATCTGGGTGTTTTTTACTAAAGGCACATCCACTATGCACTACAAGTGCACTGCAAAAGTACACCTGAAACTGCACTTGGAGTGCAAAGTGGAGTTGCCTTTAGTAAATCACACTCCTTCTCAGCACAAACTAAAATTTGACTACAAATACATTTTATGCGCAATGAAAAAGGAAGCCACACATTGTTGATAATTAAACTTTTTAATACAAGCACATTCACATGTGCGTTTCGAAAAGGTTTTTACAACAAACCAAGAGATTGTGTGTATCCAAAACAGAGTTTAATCAGAATTTTGTTTCCTTGTTGTTTTTGTGTAAAGACAATATCAGACCTGAGTATGTACAAACTGGGCTGATATTGCCTTCATCACATGGGGTGTGACCCCTGAAAAATCCAAATTTGGAAGATGCACACAGTGTGTCAACATGTGCTATCTCCCATCATGGTGGATCAATGTACATGCTTTGGGGCTGCAACCCCTTCATCTCAGACACTTTCCACAAAACATGTACATTGATCCCCCATGATGGGAGATAGCGCATGTTTACACACTCTGTGCATCTTCCAAATTTGGAATTTCGATAAATACAATATTTTGTTTTTAAAATAGCAAAAATAAAACCCTATCTAGTTTTTCATGTTTCACACTCTCCCCAAAACATCAATGATGTTCTTCATTTTATTTTTTACATCATTGATGTTTTGTTGGATAATTTCCAAATCACAATTGCTTCTTTGGGAGGGGTGTGGTCCCTGGTGTCCTCATACTTGCCGAGTCTTCTCTCCCCTATGAGAATGTAAACAAAGGATAATTAGCACACAAAGGGCAGAAATAGGAATCTGAAACATTGCTTGGAAGTGTTGTACAATTGTGTTTTTGGGCCGAGTTACAAGGTGAGAACATTATTGGGTACACTTTGTTAAGCTGGAATACTTCCCTGCAGAACGATGTTTCTTACGAACGAATGAAACCATGAACTTGAAAGTGGCCATTTTAAAATGCACAACATGAAATCAAAGCACATGGAGCAGTATGCAAGCAAGAATAATGATGTGAACACACGACAACTACTTACTTTTTTTAAGAACACGCTTGATCCTTAGGTACTGCTCGTGCTCCCTCAGTTTTAGGTCTGACCAGCGTTTTCTCAGTTGATCCTTGGATCGGTGTACCCCAAAATTCTTATGAAGACTCTTCACAACTTTATTCATGATCTTGGCCTTTCTGATATTTGGGTTTGGGTAAGGTCCATACTTCCCATCATAGTCGGTCCTGTTCAATATGTCGACCATCTCCAACATCTCTCCAAAAGACATATTTGAGGCCTTAAATCTTGTCTTCCTGGATCGGGACGTTTCAGGCTCTGGGCTTTCCTCACCCTCCTCCTGGTTAGTGGAACTATTATTAGTGCGCACCTGCGTTCTCTCCGCCATGTGCTCTCCCCACTGCGCCAGAAGCGAAGGGAGGGGAATAGTCTAGAAAGAACATCAGGGGCAGGCGGAGTTTCACGCATGTGCACTGTATATAAAACGCAACACGCGTGTATTGTCTGTACGATCTGGGAAGAGAGTGAGGCGCGGACGTGACGAACGTGCAAACGAAGGTAAAATTTTTAACTTGGTGCTTCACTAGACTAGACTGCTTCTATATAGGCTGATGTTGGGACAAGATTAGGAGGGTTTTTAATGGCATTATTAGTATTTGAGGGTTTGTCTTGTGTTGTGTCTTGCAGACAATATGGATCCATTCCATAACCCAAATTTTATGGGGCTATTCCTAGAACTCTACAAGGAGATGCCCTGCCTGTGGCAGTTCCACAACAAGTTTTATGCCGACAAAGAGGAACGCAGCGCTGGAGAAACTGCTTTCTTTGGTGCGGATCATGGTCCCCACGGCAGACATGGCCTATCTGAATAGGAAAATTGGGGCCATGAGGATTACATTTTTCAGGGAGAGAAAGAAGCACCTGGAGTCCTTGAGAGCAGGAGATACAGATGCCGTTTATTACCCCAGGATGGTTCACTTTGACAGGCTGCATTTTCTGGTAGACCAGGGGGTACCCAGGCCACCACTCAGGCCACCACTCTCCAGTCTTCCTTCAAGGCATCCTTCACCCCCAGCTGAGGCTTCCAACATCCAACCTGGGCCTTCCAGGCAGCAACATGTGGTGGGGCCCAGCTTGAGACAGGTTATTGTTGAACATATTTCTTGTGTTACATTTAATGATGTTAACTAGATGTTCTTATTGATCAGTAAGTTGTGATTTCTCAAAGTGGTTTATATCTCAATAGACAGTAGTGACCAAAAATGATTGGGACGGGAAAGAAAAAAGCTGGTCTCAGAATGATAGTCAGTTCTATTTGGTAACATTCAATTATCAAAAGCCAGGAGCACAAAATGGTGTGATTGATGATCAAAAAACTAAAACTATGTCCCCTTTTCATACACAGGAAGTCCTCAGTCGGGGTGAGGCTGTGGCAAGTGGCAGCCAGGAGGTCGACCAACGCCCTCCTTCTCCTCCTGCTGCCCCAACTACAGGAGCCCAGCCACAGCCTCGAAGGATGCCTGGTGGGAAGTGCCCAAGGTAGACGAGAGAGTGATGGCCTGGGTTCAGTCTGGTCTGCCAGAAGATGCAGCCTCTTGAAGATCCACATCCTGGGGACATAAATGGCATCTGAATTTCCTGTTCTCTAAGACTTCGGGACCAGACTTCTCTCCCTGAGATATGTACTCCTCAGGCCACCAATTTTTTTATATTCTAATTTGTTCATGTCTGCCCTGGGGGCCAAAGGCTACACCAAAGTAAGAAGTTTCTCCAGCGCTGCGTTCCTATTTTTATTTTATAGCGACCAAAATAAAGGTTTTTTTTGTTTTGATGAAATACTTGTGTAATATGTTTTCCTTCCAAAAGGCCAGTTTATTTGTGAGCAGGCAGGTACATTTCAAAAATACAAAGTGAAATGAATAACAAGGGGTACCAACACTAAACAACCTCCTGTAGATTAAAAAAGAAAAACCAAAGATAAAAAATAAAATAATGTTGTTGTGGTAAGTTTACACACAAAAATCACCCCAAAAAAACAGAAATGAGCAAACTGTCTTTAAAGGAGATTTTTAGGAATTAAAAATAAAAAAAATCCAAAAAAGAATAAACCAAATCTAAAATTGTGTAGATGTGATGCAAACTAAAATTGTATTGCTGAAATGGTTAAAAAAGAGTAATGAAATACGTTCGGGAGAAGTGTGTGTGACTATGAGCATCAAAAGAAGTTCGTTCTTGCAGCATTGTAAAGAACAAGAGAATGCGCTTGATGAAAGAATTTTTAACATTGCAGCGTGACGAATGTGCTATATCGCTTACGAGCAGTAGTTTTACCTGAACGAGCGCTTCCGTGTCGGAATTTGAATGTAGCATGCATGGCACCTTGTCCGTCGGAGTAGGCTACACATGATCGGAGTATGTCCGATCGGACCAGTTTGTCGGAAAATATTTCCAGCAAGTTGGAAAACTTGGTCCGACGGATATTCAGACGGAATCAGTCTGATGCATACCACACACAGTCGGATTATCCGACAACACGGTCCGATAGGACACATTCCGACGGATTCTCCGACCATGTGTACAAGGGCTAAGAGTACCTGAACTTTCCTCCTAACCCTCTGATCCTATACTAAGAGACTGTTTGTTAACTACGGTTTTGCAAATAAAAATCCCTTTAAGCGGATCTGTCATCAGTCTCTAAAGTTTCTGGGCCATCTACCACGGGAAACCCCTAGACGCAAATTGAGGTGAAAAAGGTAACGGTAAGCCCAATGAAACCAACAGCTCCTTCGGGGGGGTTAGTGCTACACAAATGTTTTAATATTATGTGTGCTTATTCACACTCACACATTTTTATGTATACCTGTATTCCAGTTGCTATATCATTTTATGTTATCACCATATCTAGCACAGCTGTTCACCCCTGCTTTTAAAGCGGTAGTAAACCGCACCATTTTTTTTTTTTAAGAAAAACCTGCATGGTAATGGTGGCTGGTGCTCCAAAATTTTTTGGGGGCGCAAAAACTTTTAAAAAAAAAATTCATCAATTGCAGCCACTGTGGCCATCAAATGCTGCCACTGTGCTCATCAAATGCTGCCACTGTGCCCATCAAACGCAGTCATTGTGCCCATCAAACACAGCCACTGTACCCATCAAATGCTGCCACTGTGCCCATTAAACGCAGCCACTGTGTCCATTAAATGCTCCCACTGTGCCCATCATTTGCTACCAGTGTGCCCATCAATTACTGCCAGTGTCCCCACTCACAACCCCCCCGCAATGGATGGATCGGATTCAGATCATGGGGCACAACCCCAGAACCCCCGGGGAAGGATTGGATCACGGGACACAACAAACCCCCCTCCCACACCCACGTATGAATCGTCACTTACCTTGTCATCTTCTCCGGAGTCTCCTCTCCTCTCGCTTCCTCTGTACAACTTCTGCCAAAGCGCTGAGCATCCAATGGGGATGCCTGGCGCTTTGGCCAATTAGGAAACAGGTCTCATTGACCTGCCTCCAGATTGGTGGTGAGGCAATACAGTGTGAAAATAGAGAATATTCATTCACTATTGTCACACAATTGGGTGGGATCAGGGCACACTCTCTACTCCCAAGCACACCCTTTTTTGAAACCTATTAACCACTTCAGCCCCGGACCAATTGTCAGCCTAAGGACCAGAGGTCTTTTTACAATTTCGCACTGCACTGCTTTAACTGGTAATTGCGCGGTCATGCAATGTTGTACCCAAACGAAATTTGCGTCCTTTTCTTCCCACAAATAGAGCTTTCTTTTGATGGTATTTGATTGCCTCTGCGATTTTTTTTTTTTGCGATATAAATGGAAATGGATATTTTCTACTTTTTGTTATAAGAAAAATCGAATAAACTCAATTTTAGTCATACATTTAGGGCAAAATGTATTCAGCCACATGTCTTTAGTAAAAAAAATGTCAATAAGCGTATATTTATTGGTTTGCGCAAAAGTTATAGCGTCTACAAACTAGAGTACATTTTCTGGAATTTACACAGCTTTTAATTTATGACTAATTTCTTGAGGTGCTAAAATGGCAGGGCAGTACAACCCCCCCCCCCCCTCCCAAATGACCCCATTTTGGAAAGTAGACACCCCAAGGAAATTGCTGAGGGGCATGTTGAGCCCATTGAATATTTTTTTTGTCACAAGTGATTGAATAATGACACAAAAAAAACAAAGTTTACAAAAAGTTGTCACTAAATGATATATTGCTCACACATGCCATAGTTATATGTGGAATTGCACCCCAAAATATATTCTGCTGCTTCTTCTGAGTACGGGGATACCACATATGTGGGACTTTTTGGGAGTCTAGCCGCGTACGGGACCACGAAAACCAATCACTGCCTTCAGTATTTCTAAGGGTGCAAATTTTTGATTTCACTCCTCACTACCTATCAGAGTTTCGAAGGCCATAAAATGCCAAAATAGCACAAAACCCCCCAAATGACCCAATTTTGGAAAGTAGACACCCCAAGCTATTTACTGAGAGGCATGTTGAGTCCATGAAATATTTTATATTTTGCCACAAGTTGCAGGAATATTACAATTCTTTTATTTTTTTTGCACAAAGTTGTCACTAAATGATATATTGCTCACACATGCTATGAACATAAGTCAAATTACACCCCAAAATAAATTCTGCTTCTTCTCCCGAGTACGGGGATACCACATGTGGGGGACTTTTTGGGAGCCTAGCTACGTACGGGACCCCAAAAACCAAGCATTGCCTTCAGGATTTAAATATAAAACGCTACCAAAAAAAAACTGTTAGCGATCGCAGGGATCAGGCCTGACTCTGCGAATGCTGCAGTTATGTGTTTAGTGTTTTGTAAGTGACAGTGATCGATCGATACTGCACTTGGGTGGGCTGGGCGGAGGGGCAAAACGCAGGTGCTAGCAGGTATCTGGGCTGATCCCGCTAACAATGCGTTTTTTTGGAACCCTAAACTGCTGGGGACGCTAGTATAGATCTGATCAGATCAGATATTGATCTGTTCAGATACTATACCACTACGGGAGGTGTATGCTTTGCGCGTGGGTGTTAGCGGTACTGGCACTAACCTAGCGCTGCCTGGGGCGACGCAGACCCTGTCCCTAAAACCTAATTGATATCACCCGCCGGGTGATCAGGGGGTTAAACCTTTATTGGGTAATAAATGGTGGGTGCCCTGATGCTATAAAAAGCAAACTAACTAACCAGAGTCACCCGTAACACTTATACGGTGATCCCTGGTGAAAGGGTTAACTAGGGACAATAAGGGGGTTAAAATCTTTATTAGGTAGTATATGGGGGTCCCTGACGCTATATAAAAACCTGACAGGGGACCTAAATAACTAACTAACTGGCTAACCAGCGTCACTAGTGGCACTTATACGGTGATCGCTGGTGAAAGGGTTAACTAGGGGCAATCAGGGGGTTAAAACCATTATTGGGTAGTATATGGGGGTACCTAGCGCTATAAAAACCTGGCGGTGAACCTAAAAAAATAACTAGCTACCTAGCGGCACCAGTGACACTAATGCAGCGATCAGAAAAACGATCGCATAGTGACACTGGCAAAAGGGGTGAAAGGGTTAACTAGGGGCAATCAGGGGGTTAAAACCATTATTGGGTACTATATCGGGATACCTAGCACTATAAAAACCTGGCGGTGAACCTAAAAAAATAGCTAGCTACCTAGCGGCACTAGTGACACTAATGCAGCGATCAGAAAAATGATTGCTTAGTGACACTGGCAAAAGGGGGTGAAAGGGTTAACTAGGGGCAATCAGGGGGTTAAAACCATTATTGGGTAGTATATCGGGGTACCTAGCGCCATAAAAACCTGGCGGTGAACCTAAAAAAATAACTAGCTACCTAGCGGCACTAGTGACACTAATGCAGCAATCAGAAAAACGATTGCTTAGTGACACTGGCAAAAGGGGGTGAAAGGGTTAACTAGGGGCAATCAGGGGATTAAAACCATTATTGGGTAGTATATCGGGGTACCTAGCGCCATAAAAACCTGGCGGTGAACCTAAAAAATAACTAGCTACCTAGCGGCACTAGTGACACTAATGCAGCGATCAGAAAAACGATCGCTTAGTGACACTGGCAAAAGGGGGTGAAAGGGTTAACTCTAGGGGCAATCAGGGGGTTAAATCTTTATGGGGGGGTAGGGGGCTACCCTGGACCTAACACTAACTGCCCTGACAGTTTTTACTGTCACAACTGACACTAAATGCAGTGATCAGTAAATAAATGATCACTGCAATCAGTGACACTGTGACTCGGGGGGCGGGGGCGATCGGGGGGGGTGATCGGGGGGGATTTGTGTGCCTATGTGTACCTACATGTCAGTATAGTGTTTGGTGCATTTACTTTCTGTGTTCTCCTCGCAGTCCGGTCAAAAAGACCGCCCAAGGAGAATGACATCACTTCCTCCCTGCCTGTGTTTACTATACACAGCGGGGGAAGCTTCTCATTCGCCAGGAGCGATCGAGAGGGGATGGCCAGAAACCAACGGCCATCCCCTCATCCCGGATCACTCCTGCAGCAAAACGGACTGCCGCATCCAGCGGGAGGGGATCCGATCGGACCCCCCACCCGCTGGAAGGCGAGCACGTACATGTACGTGCTTGTGCCTTCGGTGCCATTGCGCCGACGTACATTGCCATGCAGCGGTCCTTAAGTGGTTAAAGCCTCCGGCTTTATTCAGGTGCTTCAAAAAAATACACCCCCTCCCACCCCACCATAGGAATCCATGCATCTGGCATCCTGAAAGGGGCCGGGCGCATGGATGGGGGGCAGCAGCACGGATGGGGGAGCAGCACCCGTGCGCCCACAATGCACAGGCCGCCACTGCTGCACAGTAAAGTCGTAATGTGCTTTCGGGGAAGGCAATAAGCTGCAGCACAGACCCTCTGGATGGCAGAGGAATAACTTTACACCCCCTAAAGACAATAGTGGTTTACTACCTACAGTGTGAAAATAGGAAACCCGAGCCACATCACAAAATATTGGAGAAAAAATGGAGAAGTGTGCCCCACACAGGGGATGAGACCAGTAGAAAACTAAGAGGAGTAGAAAAACGGTATGAAAAATATTACAACATTTTATTATACAAACATATTATACGTAAAATCTTGGTTGTAAAAACAAGACAGAGAATGTGGTTGTGCTATAACATATATACAGCTGACATCTGAATCATATGAAAGGTCTCACAGTGAGAGGCCAAGGTTAATCATATGAATTTCAGGGAGCCCAACATGTTTCAAAAAAAATTGTTGCATTCCCTCTTCAGGAGTAGTTAAAGGTAAGCTGTATTATCTAGCATAAAAATAGGTGAAATTAATTAAGGTATCATTTATAAACATAATATTTGGAAAAAAGGTTGCATGCTGAACACTACAGGGCCGTTAGAAAAAAAATATGGGAGTATTTTGAAGCAAATTGACCATACAAGCATATTAAGGACAACTTTCAAGCAATATGGCATTTCCATCTTCACCCGGTCTTCCTACCGGGTTTGTTTCCTCCGGCCATTTGGCCACGCTACCATGACATCACTCCCACGCATGCGTGCGGGAGTCATGGACCGTGGCACGAAGCTCTGAAGGGACGGCACAGGTATACCATCCCTTCAGAGCGCATGAGCCAGTGACGTCACCAGCTGCTTGCAGTGTGAATATCTCCAAAACTATGCAGATATTGACTGTACCTACAGGTAACCCTTATTTGGCTCTTTATTTGGCTTACATTTAGATACAAGTGCCAAAAAAGGCTTTACTCCCACTTTAACCCCTTTCTGCATGCCCTAGCATCCCTTTAAACAGCTCTGAATGCCTGGGGTAGGGGAGCAAGAAGGATTGGTGATCATGTGACCATCAAAAGACTACTCTGCCATCTGGTCTGGGTTTGCAATCAGACAACCCAAGCTTCTCCTTTGGGTTTGCTTCAGCCACTCCCTGTCCCATCAAGACCATGGGGATCAATTTCTATGGACTTTGTGGTCGATTTACCCCCCTCTAAAGAAATGACCACTATCATGGTTGTTATCGACCACCTCACTAAGATGGCTCACTTTATACCGTTCAAGGGGGTACCCTCTGCGGAACAAACTGCGGAGTTGATGGTTTGAGAAGTCTTTAGACTACATGGAATTTCAGAAGATCTAGTTTCTGACAGAGTAAAGTTCACTTAAAAATTTTGGAAAACCTTTTGCTAAGCTTTAGGAGTCTAGCGCCACCCCCGAATGACCCGCTTGGGGAATTTGGATTCTCTGATCTCTGCCTCAACTCCAAGAATGACCTCAGCCCTTCTGACACACCTGGTTAAATCGAATTACTGCAAACACATTTAAGGACATGTGGTAAATATTGTTATCCTGGATGTAGATTATCACCAAAAATAGACACAAACCTGGTAGTGATAAACAAGTGGAATATACAGTGCCTTGCGAAAGTATTCAGCCCCCTTGAACTTTTCAACCTTTTGCCACATTTCAGGCTTCAAACATAAAGATATAAAAATTTAATTTTTT
This sequence comes from Lithobates pipiens, assembly GCF_037356315.1. Lineage (NCBI taxonomy): Eukaryota > Metazoa > Chordata > Amphibia > Anura > Ranidae > Lithobates > Lithobates pipiens. The sequence continues at coordinate 222,514,541 of NW_027507784.1, forward strand.
GTGAAGAATCACCAACAAGTGGGACACAATTGTGAAATGGAACGAAATCTATTGGATAATTTAAACTTTATTAGCAAATAAAAAACTAAAAAGTGGTGCGTGCAAAATTATTCGGCCCCTTTACTTTCAGTGCAGCAAACTCACTCCAGAAGTTCAGCGAGGATCTCTGAATGATCCAATGTCGTCCTAACTGACTGATGGTGATAAATAGAATCCACCTGTGTGTAAACAAGTCTCTGTATAAATGCACCTGCTCTGTGATAGTCTCAGGGTTCTGTTGAAAGCGCAGATAGCATCATGAAGACCAAGGAACACACCAGGCAGGTCCATAATACTGTTGTGGAGAAGTTTAAAGCCGGATTTGGATACAAAAAGATTTCCCAAGCTTTAAACATCCCAAGGAGCACTGTGCAAGCGATCATTTTGAAATGGAAGGAGTATCAGACCACTGCAAATCTACCAAGACCTGGCCGTCCCTCTAAACTTTCAGCTCAGACAAGGAGAAGACTGATCAGAGATGCAGCCAAGAGGCCCATGATCACTCTGGATGAACTGCAGAGAACTACAGCTGAGGTGGGAGAGTCTGTCCATAGGACAACAATCAGTCGTACACTGCACAAATCTGGCCTTTATGGAAGAGTGGCAAGAAGAAAGCCATTTCTCAAAGATATCCATAAAAAATCTCGTCTAAAGTTTGCCACAAGCCAACTGGGAGACACACCAAACATATGGAAGAAGGTGCTCTGGATGAAAACCTGTTGGAGTCTGCAAAAGACCTGAAACTGGGACGGACATTTATCTTCCAACAAGACAATGATCCCAAACATACAGCAAAATCTACAAAGGAAGGGTTCACAAATAAACGTATCCAGGTGTTAGAATGGCCAAGTCAAAGTCCAGACCTGAATCCAATCGAGAATATGTGGAAAGAGCTGAAAACTGCTGTTCACAAACGCTCTCCATCCAACCTCACTTAGCTCAAGCTGTTTTGCAAGGAAGAATGGGCAAGAATTTCAGTCTCTCGATGTGCAAAACTGATAGAGACATACCCCAAGCGACTTGCAGCTGTAATCGCAGCAAAAGGTGGCTCTACAAAGTATTAATGCAAGGGGGCCGAATAATTTTGCACGCCCCACGTTTCATTTTTTTATTAGTTAAAAAAGTTTCAAAAATCCAATAGATTTCGTTCCACTTCACAATTGTTTCCCACTTGTTGGTGATTCTTCACAAAAAATAAAAATTTTATATCTTTATGTTTGAAGCCTGAAATGTGGCAAAAGGTTGAAAAGTTCAAGGGGGCCGAATACTTTCGCAAGGCACTGTATTAGCACGGTTTAAAGCATATGGAAACTTACAACACTGTTAAGCCTTGCTACAAATAACTAATACATTAGAAAGGACAAACTTCAATATTTACCAACTGCAGGTATTTAAAGGCAGTAATCTATATGCCCTTAACACAGGTTTTGAGAGGGAGGAGAGAAGACTTGTCAACTTGAAGAATACTAGTGTCTTCTGCTAGCAAATGGTAGGGCCCTTGTTTTAAGAGAAGGTTTAAACAAGCTTGCATGGAGCAGTAATCCTCTAGAATGTTCCATTAGATAGAGACTTAAAAGGACAAACTACTAAAGATGGCAGCTCCAAATAAGCATCCCATGACACTAAAAAGGGACAATTGGTGTCTGTATGCAGTGTCATTATGGTGTCAAGAAGAATGTTGGGTTTGCACCCATTCACCAGTCCTCTGTGTGATGACACAACACTAGTCCCAGGTGCTGGTTCAGGCTCCTGATGCTCCTAGTGATGTTGTAAGGCACTGAATCTCTTGCTGATGGCCGATCAAGATGACTGGTAGCGAAACTCGCAAGTGAACAGGCAGCGGCCGACCCGATACCCGGGTAGGTATCTCAATCCCTGAAAGGGGTGGGTATTCTCTGCTGAGTTGAGTGGTGCTTGGCTGCTGAGTAGGATCCCTGGACTAAATAGTAGTGGACCACGTGGCTGTCTCTGCTCCTGGCTCCCCTTAGGTGTCTTCACTCCTCCGTCTCCAGGCAACACTCTCCTGGCAGTCTCTTGAAAAGCTTGGCTTTCTCTCCCTCTGATGCTGCCAGAGTCTCTCTCTCTCTCTCTCCCCAGTCTCAGTGGGTTTCCTCACACCTGTCACCTCAACACACTCTCTCTCTCTCTTCTCAGACTGCTCTCCTTATTCTACTCACAGACTTTTTTTTCCGGGCTTCAGGATATACCTCCTCCTTTGTTGGGGCACACAGTCCCTGGTTTCAGCGTGTGTCTCTCTCCTCACTCATGCACCTCAGTTCCTTCCCCTCACACACACCTCCTCTCCTCACTGTTAAGTCTCACTTTGTCCCAGCAAAGGACTTTTTGAGCCTTGGTATCTCCCTCTCTTTTAAGCAAGCTCCTTTCCTCTGTCTCCTGTCAGCACTCTCTCTCTCTCTTTTACCTCAATACTTCCCTCTCTTCTGTCCCCTCAGCACTTCTTGAAACTCTCCTTTTTTCTGTGTTCTCACTCTCCCTGTTTTCTGGAAGGACCAGTGAACATCTCTCTGTCTCCATCTTGTGGCCAAAAGGATGGTCAGACCAAGAAGACCAATCAAGGGTTAGAGCAGTACCTTTGATGTTTTGTTAGTTCTCTTCAGGATGACTGGGTGGATTACTACAGCAGAGTTTGCTTATAACAATTCTAAATATAGCATCATCCAGCTTCTATCCCCGAATCCCTGATCTCCCTATCTAAACTCCAATTCCTGCTGTTACCAGTAGATTAACTGCTTTACAGGAGATCCAGGAGAAATTATTAGAGACTTTGCAGGTAGACATCGCAGAGCACTTCCTATCTTTTATGTGGGTGATCAAGTTTGGATATCTACTAAAAATCTGAAGGTTCATGTTCCATCTGCAAAGTTGGGACAAAAGTCTGTGGGACCTTTCCAGATCTCGGCCCAGATCAACCCAGTCGCCTTTTTGCCTAAAACTTTCAGACAATTTAATTTATGTTCACCCTGTGTTTCACATATCTCTACTCAAACCATTTCACAAAAATACTTTTTATGGAAGAATCTTTCCACCTCCTCCTCCATCTGTTGAGGTACATGGTGAAGAAGAATATGTGGTGGAAAAAATTCTTGATTCCAGGATCTATAGGAACAAATTGCAATATCTGGTTTAATGGGAAGGATATGGGCCAGAAGAAAATTCTTGGGAGCCTGAGCAGAATGTTCATGCTCCTAGATTAACAAAAGAATTCCACCAGACGTTCCCTCGCAAACTGTCCAGGGGACTCCTGGGAGGAGAGGAGTACTGTCAGGATGGGGACTTGAACCTGGGACCTCTGCTGTGTCTTGCAATGAATCTTCTCACTGTGCTATCTGAGATGCTCAACAGTGCCTTTTCGGATTCTTTGGACAACTGTGCCTTGTGCCTTGATTTCTGCCGAACCTTGAACTCTTTGCTTTTCCCACAAACCTCCTGATATAAGCCATGTCTCTGCACTTCCTCCTTGCCAGAATATTGTGCTATCTCTATCGTTTATCTCGCTCCTGTCTTCCCTGCTGCCGTCCATATTTGCTACTGCTCGTTATTGACCCTTGGCTTGTTTTCTGACCATGCTTCTGTTAGAGCCTTACTTGCGCATCCGCTACTGGAACCCAGCTTGCTAACCTCTCGGTGGGGCGATCCTGGGGACCGTGACCTGGTACTAACATGCAGCAAAATCCATTTCCACCATCAGGAGCTCTGGTGAACACCGTTTAGTACTTAGACTCTGCACCTCAGGTGAGCCTGTATCATCTGCCAGGGTTACTGCCTGTGTGCCTATGCTGCTGGTCGGTGGTAGTCCTGCAACTACTATAGCAATTGGTCTTCGAGCTTGACCCCTGATTGTGACAACTCCAAATGTATGTCCCATAGGAGTGAGAGGAAAGACCATCAGCCTGAGACAGTTTTTAAAAGAAACTGTGGGTGTATTTACTAAGAAAGGATCTCCTGCTATAATTAATCAAATAGAAACTTATGAGGTGGGGATGAGGACCCTTAACTTAAAACATGACAAACATTAAATTGATTTTATTTTGTGGGTATCTGAGCCAAGGCACAAGTATTTCTTTAATTCTTTATGACACATGGGCAAAGATACCTGGTCCGAAGCACTCTCAGAAATAAAATCAGAATTTGGTCCCTATCGGTCAGCTATTGCAGCAAGTAGGGCCATTTTTACTTTGAAATATGGGCTGAATCAAAGCCAATTTTAGTCAGTTCTCAAGAATGCCTATAACTTGGCTGAGAGAAATCCCAATTTTGAGAGCCATGAATTCATCCAACTGATTTATGATGCTTTACCAAATAAAAAATAAAAAATTCTGGCCCGGGACTACAATCCCAGAAAAACTCTGGATTGGCTACTAACTGAGAGTGCCACCCTTTTTGCTGTTTTATAGAATAGTGAGGAGTCTCAGGGTAGATTTAAAAAGCTCAAGAAGTAGCAGAGACTCACATTAAAAGGAATCAGGGACAGTTTGAGGCTCCAAAGAGGAGTTATACTGAAGTTGTAAAAAAAAAAACAGTTTTCCCAAACAGAATAAAGCTAAATCCAATACAGATGAGAAGAAGGGACCAGTAGTTACTGAAGACCCAAATAAAAAGCAATCGTTTGTAATAAGAGAAGTCAGAGAAATTATTACAGGGATAACCAACCTGACACGAAAAAGGTTCAAAATGGTTCTGAATCAGAAAGTTTCGGGAAGTCTCAGGCTTCTAATTTCCAAAATCCACCCACAAAGGTTCATTGGGAAAATACAAGTAATTTATATGATCGAATGGACCAGATGCAGAATCAGTTTGGTGTGTTGGCAGAACAGATGGAAAAGTTATCCAATTTCCTCACTGTTAAAACCAAGAATCCTTTTTTTAGAGGAGGCCACTCCTGCCAAGACCCCAGCTCAATAACAAATAATGATGTTCATGCTAAAGTGTCAAATCATGCAAATGCCTGTAGTTTACCAGTAAGCAAAAGTGTCACCGTCCCTACTGTGCCATGCATACCACCAGGCGTGTTCACACCCCATGTGGCTCAAAGAGGTATTGAACCTATGACTGTATGTTTGGTGCTCCTGTTATCTTGCCTCTGAGCCACACCTCAGTTCCTTTCAGCCTGCTTTCTAGCTTTGCACAGTTCTGTATAAAGTACTAGGACCATACTCTGGATCTTGTTGCAGTAGTACCTTTCACTCCTGGTTCAGCTGAGGCAGTTTATCCAATCAGCTGGGTTTAAATCACTGCCTCACTCCTAAGGGCTTGTTCAGTTCATTGTCTCTGTCGTTGCCAAAGGTGCCTGTGTTCAAGTTACAGTGTTCCAAGACTGACCCTGGCTTGTATATAGTTTTATTCTGACTTCTGGAATCCCTGACTACGACTTTACCTGGACAATCCTTTGGCAAATTCCTGTCAAGTCCCCGTGCAGATTCACAGCCCAGGTAGTTTATCTATTTGTTACTGTGGGCTGTGTCGATTTGCAAGGGTGAGCCTACAACTCTGCGCCATGGACCCCAACCTAGGTAAGCGCTCACAAAAAGTGGGCAAAATAACCCAAGTGTCTGTATCCCTGAAAAGAATTTAACCCTTCAAATTACAGAAGGCTAAAAAGGGGGGCGATTTGCTTGTGATTTTATCTTACAGCCATCAAAACCCTCAGCTGTGTAAAGCCTGATGAGCAATCTCAGGAAAGCTGCCTGTGAAGAAGAGAAAGGGGGGCCATTGGTGGGTAAGATACACAGAAAGCAAAAAGCCAGCTTCACTTGCCATCCTAAATTTGTATGTTCTTTACAGGAAATAGAACACAGGATGGAAGTGGAATTGCATGATAATTTACCACAAATAATGGCGTTAATGGACACAGGTAGTCAAGTAACTATTTTCAAAAAAATCCAGGAATTACCTTCTGAAAAGTACAAGCTGAAAGGTTTTACAGCTGACCTTGTAAGTGTGTCAGGCATTGCCCTGAAGGTCATAGGAAAGGCTTGGCTGAACTTCAACTTGAGGAACACAAGTAATTTGCCACTCCACACTTATAGTTGACTTGCCCTATGATTGCTTAATTATTGGCATTGATCTCCTTAAGAATTTAAATCCTATTATTGATTTTATCACTGAGGTTATCTGGTCTCAAGTGCCCATTAACTACGAGTATTCCCAATCCTATCACAGGCGGCGTAACTTACATGTGATTAAGGAAAGGCTGGACTCTATTGAAATCCATCTCAGTAATAGCCAAGTTCCAGATGTCTCCTTCTTACAGGTAACACCGACCTCCACCGTAGGTGGACAGGGGGATAACACCATATGTGTGTCCCCTGAAAGGGTTAGAGATGTTTGCATGGAAGGTGATGTCATCACCATTCACCTCCATCCAGAAAATACTGACTCAGTAATCATACGCAATACCTAGCAGGGATTAAAAAGGTGAATGATGATATGTTCTTTCCCCTACAAGTTAATGACATGCAAAGAACTAAAAGGGCTAAACTGGATTTACGCCAAGAAAATTGTTAAATTTAGTAGGGATCTACTAGAACAGATGGCCAATCCTAAAGTAATTAGGTATCCAAACCCTCAGAATCACTGGATCCATGATCTGAATGATGACTCCAACAGTTATAATATAATGGCAAAATGCATGTTATCCGTTTCTATTGGGGTAAAACAGCCACTCATTTATTCCTGGTAATTAATGAGCCACGGTATGATATTTACATTGGCAACAATATATTACATTGCTTTGCTATATGCGTGGATCTAGTAAATTCAACATTGTGGTGTAGTTTCATAAATGAACATGAAGCCCTCAAATCACCCCAGATACTGCCATATGCAGTAAGTATATTAATACTAGAGGTCGACCGATATGGGTTTTTCTCTGGCCGATGCCGATATTTAGAAATCGCCACGGCCGATGGCCGATATATGATGCCGATTTATTTTTTTTTTTTTTTTTGGGCCGATATGTTAGGCCGATTATTTATTTATTTTTTCCCCTTCATCTCATAAAATCTAACAGTTAGACACCTTTCCCACTGGGGTGTTTTTCAGGCGCTTTAAAATAGCGCCTGTAAAGTGCCTGCAAAACGGCTCCCCTGCAGTCTGTGTGGAAGCCCCGAGTGCTTTCACACTGAGGAGATGTGCTGGTAGGACGTTAAAAAAAAAGTCCTGCAAGCAGCATCTTTCGAGTGGTGTATAACGCTCCTCCACCACTCCTGCCCATTGAAATGAATTGGCACCGCTGCCGAAGCACCTGCAATGCGATTTGGCAGCGGCGCTTCATCATGGGAACATTTAACCCCTTCCTGGGCCGCTAGGTGAATTATAAGTGCCCCGCTAAAATGACGGTAAAGCGCCGCTAAAACTGGCAGCGTTTTACCGTCAACGCCTGCTCGCTCCAGTGTGAAAGCAGCCTTAAGACTCCTTTCACACCAGGGCGTTTTGCAGGCGCTATAGCGTTAGAAATAGCGCTTGCAAAACGCCCTAAAGAAGCTGCACCATTGTGTGTAGTGTGAAACCCCGAGGGCTTCACACTACAGCGGTACGCTGGCAGGACGTCAGAAAAAAGTCCTGCCAGCAGCTTCTTTGGAGCGGTGAAGGAGCGGTGTGTTTACCGCTCCTCCACCGCTGCTCCCCATTGAAATCATTGGGGCAGCGCTGTAATACCGCCGGCAAAACGCTGCTATTGCGGCGTATTGCCGGCGGGTTTAACCCTTTCACGGCCGCTAGCGGGGGTAAAAGCGCCCCGCTAGTGCCTGAAATGCGCCGCAAATCCACGGTAAAACGCTGCTAAAAATAGCGGCGTTTTACCGCCCACGCTATCAGCGGTGTGGTGTGAAAGGGGTCTTAGTGATACAAAAAATTTCTTACATTTATTAAACAAAACAAGCATCCAAACAGTTCGTGTGTGTATAATTTAGAATGAAATATATATATATATATAATATAAATTATATATGGTAGATGGGTGTGGAGGAGTGGAGAAGACATGGTGGATGGTGTTTATTTTGGACTGCAGCAACTGAAGTGGACAGCAGTGTCCTGTTTGGAAGGCTCCTGGCAGGGGAAGTTACCTGTCATCAAGATCAAGCTCTGTTTTGATAAAGACAGCTATTCTGGACTTTGCAAGTCGGTGAGACTATAGACCTTTTTCCTTTTGTTTTTGGCTGCTGTAAAGCTATTTAAGTTTAATAAACCCTTTGCTGTGTGAAAAGCCTGTGTCCTGCGATCTACCTGGTCCCCCGAACATTACAAGTGGTGTTCGAATGCGGGCAGGACAAAGTAACAGGCATTTTTCTTGCTATTTTTTTTTTTTGCATTGGATTTGAACTGACATTTAAAGGGACAGTACAGTGAATTTATGTCCTGGGTTAAAGCTGCACAACTGTTGAAAGCTGAAACAATGGAGGAGCTAATTAAACAGCTGTCCTTGGCTAATATGCAAGCGCAGACTCGCCATGAGGAAGCTAATCAGCGCTTAGCAACCCAGCTGGAGGTACAAAAAACGCACCACAACGAGGCGCTGGCTCTGCAGCAAGAAAATACTTGCCTGTTGGTGGCCCAGTTAGCAGCCCAGCAAGCGACCCAACAAGGGGTTATGCAGGCTCAGATGGTTGCCTTAAAAGAAGCAGTGCAGCAGCTTTCTCAGGGCCGTGAACAAGTGGCCGTTGCCCCTGGCAACCAGGGGACCATAAGGGCAAGCCATTTTTTGAAGAAGTTGTCCCTGAGTGATGACGTAGAGGCGTTTCTGGCAACATTTGAGAGGACGGCAGAGAGAGAAGGGTGGCCCCAGGACCAGTGGGCCGGTTAATTGCTCCTTTCCTCACTGGAGATCCTCAAAAAGCCTATTTTGACCTACCACCAGAAGATGCTAAAGATTATCAAACTAAAGGCAGAAATACTGGCTCGGTTGGGGGTGACTATGGCTGTTCGGGCCCAACGAGTGAACCAATGGAAGTATCGTTCAAACCAGCCACCGCGATCTCAAATGCATGACCTGGTGCAACTAGTAAAAAAATGGCTGCAGCCCGAAGTGTTGTCTGGCCCCCAAATTGTGGAGCGGGTCGTGCTGGACCGATACTTAAGGTCACTGCCAGACGACCTTCAACGGTGGGTCAGCCATGGAGAACCCAAAACCGTGAACCGCCTTGTCGAGATGGTGGAACGATATACAGTGGTGGAGGATCTGCTTGGCCCCACCAAGCGTCAAGGGCCCAGTCTGCCACGGCCTTTCCGACCAACTGCCGCTAGGGTGACCACATTTCCAGACTTCCATTCAGGGACAACCCCCCCCCCCCCCCCAAAAAAAAAGATAATTTTTGATACTTTTTTTTTTTTTTTGGCCAATTTTTGAGGCTGGGGCAGTGGCATATTATTAAATCAGTGGGCCTGTGTGCAAGATCATAAGTGGGTGCTAGGATCACTTTTCATAGGGACTACCGCAGGGAGTACAGCAGGTCTATCCCCCCCTTACATCCTCCTCCAGGGTGCCCCCTTAGTACTACTGTACTAAGTGGCACTCCCAGGGTTGTAAGGGGACTCTCGGGAGGATGTAAGGGGGCACATTAGTGTGCCCCACTTCTTCTTTTTTTTTTTTTTTTTTTTTTATTCTTTATTTAAATTTTTCATTTAAGTTGCGTACAAAACATAATCAAGTATTAAAAGAAAACCATAGGACCAAAATACATTCATGCCCTTCAATTTTTCACATTATCCTGGTTTTCTTTCTTTACTTCTCGAGTTCTTCTAAAATATCTCCCTCCCACCCCTCTCCCCACCCCTACCGACCCATTACCTCGTTAAAAATCATAGATTGTCTAAAGATTTTCCAGTATTTCCATTTCACATGGAATCTCTTTCTTTCTCTTTCTTCCTCCATTCCCAGCCCTTCAATACTATACATTTCCTCAACTTTTCCTAGCCATTCCTTTACTTTGGGTGCTTCTATTTCTTTCCATTTTTTTGGAATCAGACTTTTTGCCACGTTTATTAATGAGCTTGTGAGGGAATTCCTATACTCCTTAATTGGGGTATCTACTGCATGGAATAGGCATAACCATGGGTTCTCAGGTAACTGTATTTTAGCTATTACTTCTATATATCTTATTATTTCTCTCCAATATTCTTTAATCTTGGGACAGTCCCACCATATATGGGCCAAACTTCCCGTTTTTGTCCACAATTCCTCCAACATTTCCCAGATTGTCCCTCCTGGTACTTTGCCATTATATCTGGGGTCCTATACCATCTTACTAAAATTTTATAATTTGTTTCTATCATCTTACTATTTTCCGTGGATCTGTGCACCATCTTCAATATTTTTTCTATATTTTGGTTTTCACCCCGTGCTCCTATCTCTTCTTCCCATTTTTTAATGAAAGTTGGTACCTCCGCTTCACATTCCCGTCTCAAGACCTTCTAAAACTGGGCAATACCTGCCCTTGGGGATTTCCCCTCACATATCCGCTCCAAGGCAGTCAAATTCTCCATCTCTAAGCGGTTGTGGTAGTCTTGAGACGAAATGTCTAAGCTGCAGGTATCGCCACTCATTCAAATCCATCCAATCATTTTCTTTCTGTAATATTGCTAGTGTTTTCAATTTCCCCTCTTTAATTATGTGTCGTAATTGCATATTATCTTGTTTTATCCATTTCCCTCCTATTATACTTTTACCAGGTGCAAAAAAATCATTATCTTTTAAATAAATTAAAGGGGAATTATATTTCCACTTGTTATGTTTGTGTATTCCCTCCCATACTCTAAACACATTTTTTGTGACCAAAGGTGTTGTCTTCCTTAGTGATCTATATTTTAAAGGAGTCCAGATTTCTCTACCTAGATTTGTGCCTGATGAACTGTGTTCTATTTTTCCCCATCCTTTATTACTTTCTAATTTTGCCCATTTTTCCACCCGTGTTAACACTGCTGCTTCGTAATATTTTCTAAAGTCTGGGACATTCAGACCCCCCTCATCTTTTCCCTTTTGCAAAGTCTTCAGTGGGGTTCTAGGTTTCTTGTTGTTCCAGATAAATTTAGAAATTAAAGAATTTATCATTTTAAAATATAGGGGGGGGGATATATATTGGTAATAGCTGAAATTTATAAAGGATTTTAGGTTGAATAATCATTTTTAAGGCATTAATTCTTCCTAACCATGACAGGGGCTTTGTTCTCATTCTCCTTATTTCTTCTCTCAATTCTTCTAGAAGTGGGATATAGATTATTTGGTATATTTTTTCTATTGATGCAGTCAGTTTAATCCCTAAATATTTAATTTCTTTTTGCCATAGAAATGGGAATTCTCTCTTAATGTCAAGTTCTTCTCTCGAATTTATATTTACGTTTAAGATTTCTGACTTGCTTGGGTTAATTTTAAAGTTAGATAATTCCCCGTATTCCTGTAAAGCCTTTAACAAGTTTGGCATGGAGATTCGTGGGCTAGATACATAAAACAGAATATCATCCGCGAATGCGGCTGTCTTATGTATTTCCCCCTCTATCTCAACCCCCTTTATATCTGGGTTTCTCCTTATCGTCTCCAGGAGTGGCTCCAATGCCAGAACGAACAATAGGGGGGACAGCGGACACCCCTGTCTAGTCCCATTGTTCATTCTGAAGGCTGTTGATAGTACCCCATTAACTCTTACCACTGCCTTGGGGCTGTTATATAGTGCCTTTATCCACTTCAAAATTTTGGGTCCAAACCCCATTCCCCTTAGGGTACCCATCATGAATCCCCAGTCTACTCGGTCAAAAGCTTTCTCAGCATCTATTGATAGGAGTAGACTGGGGATTCTACTCTCCTTCATCCTCTGAAGCAGTAATATTGACCTTACTCCATTATCTTTTCCTTCTTGCCCCTCAATGAATCCCACCTGATCTGCATGGACTAAGCTAGGCATTCACTTCTTTATTCTAGCGGCCAATATTTTTGCGAACAATTTAACGTCCGTATTGAGTAGTGAGATCGGTCTATAGTTTGAGCATATTGTATTCTCTTTTCCCTCTATCAATATCGTGGAGATTGTCGCAGTGGAGGCCTCCTCGCTCAGTCCATATTTTGTACCTAGTCCATTATAATATGCACATAAAATTGGGGCTAGTATGTCTCCAAACTTTTTTAGATATTCTATTATATAGCCATCAGGCCCTGGACTCTTTCCTCCTTTGGTCTCTTTTATTGCCTGTATTACTTCTTGGACTGAGATTGGATTCTCCAATTCCTGCGCCAATTCCCCCGGTATTTTAGGGATATTTGCTTGAAATATATATTTTTTTTAATTTACATAATCTTTATTTATTTTCACAATAATTTTTCCATTAACAAACTTTATACAGTTAAACACTCCATTTTCCACATTAACAATTCCCACCCCCCCCCCCCCCCCTTCACATACATAACAGGAAGAAGCAGTGGGCCCCTCATGCAGAGACTGTGACCGTGCTACTCCCTATACCTCTAACTTCTTATCACCTATACCGAGAGCTCTCTCTCTCCTTCCTCCCCCCGATCCTCGGTCACTCCAAGCCTTTATACTATGTGTCCCAACCTATCTAACCATGGTTTCCACATTTTTTTTAAATTCCCTAAGATTCCCTCTCCTTACATATACTACCTTTTCCTTCCAGATCGTCTCTATAATTAATTGTCTCCACTCCGCTACCGATGGGGGGTTTTTTGCCTGCCACCTTTGCGCTATTAGCTTCCTTGCCTGAAACATACATCTCATTATTGCTTTATTTATACAAGCCGGCCCTCTTATTCCCTCATTCAGGCCCAGCAAACACATTCTGGGGTTCCCATCAACCGTCACTCCAAATGTTTCGTTCAGATCAGCAATAACTTCTGACCAGTAACGAAACAGTTTAGGGCACCTCCAGAACATGTGCATCAGATCTCCTGTCGCTTGACATCTCGGGCATCCGTCATCTTCCCTTCGCCTGAACCTGTATAGCCTCTTCGGTGTATAATAGGCTCTATGTAGCAGCATTAGGTGTGACACCCTCTGGGCTGGCGAGACAGATATCAAATGTCCCCCCTCCAGAATCCTCATCCACTGCTCATCTGAGAATGTTCCTACTTCCTCCTCCCATTTTATTTTACTTTTAAGTTTCTCTGGGGTTTCTATGCTCCCTTCGCAAATATGTGGATATATTTCTGCTATAAACCCTTTTGCACTATCTTCAGATTTTAATCTATTATAGATGGGGGATTTGCTCCACACTGGCCCCGGTGTACCAAATTGTTTTGATAATGCGTGTCTGATTTGTAAATATTTATAAAACGAATGTTTTGGTAGATCATATTCCATTCTCAGTGTATTAAATGTTTTTATTATATTTCCTTCATACAACTGAGCCAGTCTGTCAATCCCCCTGCTTTCCCAGTCTTTGTGCCTTCCTATCATTCCATTTCCTGTAGGTTCAGGTTATTCCATAATGGGGTTTCTTTGGTCATCCCTTCCAGACCCTTTATCGCTTTTACTGCCTTCCATACTTTTAGAGCAAATTTTATTGTGGGCGTTCTATGGGAAAATGAATTTGCCTCCAAAACCTCTACTATGGTTTTATGAGGTGTCCCAGTAATCATTAACTTCCTATTTATATCACCACTAAGCTCATTGCTCGTCCCCAGATGTTGCAATTGTGCGGCTAAGAAATAGCTTCTTGGGTGAGGTACTGCCATTCCTCCTTTCCTTGTCGATAGTTGCAAAATTTGTAGGCCTATTCTTGAAGTACCTCCTCTCCATATAAGTTCTCGAAATAGTGTTTCTATTTTTTTGAACCACTTTATATCTATCCATAACAGTGAGTTATGCAACAGATACAATAACTGTGGCATCCATAGCATTTTAATAAGATTACATCTCCCTGCGACTGAAAGAGGGAGTTTCTTCCAGATTTCTATTTTATTTTTAAATTTGACTAATAAGGGGGCGACGTTATCACTTATATACCTTTTTTGCATCACTTTGTATGTTTATTCCTAAATATTTTATTTTCTCCACCACTTCTAACTGCGGGATTGCCAATATACTTTGGCTCTCCAGTGTGTCTACAGGCATCAGAGCTGATTTTTCCCAGTTTATTATTAATCCCGAGAAGCTGCCGAAATCCCCGAGGACTTTCATCCCCTGCCTGGTTGACTTCTCATAGTCCCCCAGATAGAGGAGAATATCATCGGCATATAGCGCGATCTTTTCTTCCCTCTCTTTTCTTTGAAAGCCTGCCATATCAGCATTAGATCTTATTGCAATGGCTAATGGTTCCATTGCGAGGGCAAAAATCAGGGGTGACAAAGGGCACCCCTGTCTTGTACCTCTTTCTAATAATATCTTATCTGAATACTCGTTAATAATCCTGATTCTAGCACTGGGGCCATTATACAAAGTTTTTATCCATTCAATGAATGAAGAGCCGAAACCAAATTCTCTCAGAACCCGCCAAATGTATCTCCATTCAAGACTATCAAAGGCTTTGACTACATCCAAAGCCATAATTGCCCTTTTCCCTATATTTTCCGTTGGTATCTGTAGGTTAAGGTATAGTCTTCTGATATTCATGCTGGTTGATCTACCAGGAATGAATCCTGTTTGATCAGGGTGTATTAATCTGGAGATAATTTTATTCAGTCTGGCCGCCAGTACCTTAGCTAGTATTTTTGCGTCCGTGCACAGAAGTGAGATAGGTCGGTAAGATTTAGTTTCCAACGGATCCTTCCCCTCCTTGTGCAGAACGATTATCGTTGTCTCCGTCATCGAGGTAGGCAATCTCCCTTCCTCCTTTGCCCTATTTAATACTCTGAGAAGCTCTGGAAGCAATACTTTCCCATAATGTTTATAGGTTTCCAATGGAAGACCGTCTGGTCCTGGTGACTTCTGATTAGCCATTGCTGTCACTGCAGATTGAATTTCTTCTAATGTTAATGGGGCTTCCATTATCTCACTCTCCTCCTCGGTAAGGGAAGGAACTTTAATATTTCCAAAAAACTTGTCCATCTCCTCGTCTCCCCTCATCCCCTGCGATCTGTACAATTTTGCATAGTATGATCTGAAAGTATCTATAATCACTGAGCTCTGAGTTGAGATTTCTCCCTTCTCTGTCCTGATCGCGGGAACGGTGGATGGCGAGGAGTTGGTCTTCACTAAGTGTGCCAACATCTTCCCGACACTTTCCCCCTCCCCAAACGCCACTTGTTTCTGGAACAATCTTTTGTTCTCAGCTTTCCTAATAATCATTGCTTTATATTTCTGCTGTATATCTAACCATACCTTTTTGTTTCTCTATGGAGGGATTTGCTATATATTCTCTTTCTGCTCCTACTAACTCCCTTTTAACTGTATTCTCCCATTCTCTAGATATTTTCTTAATTTTCGCTACCTGTTGAATAAGGATACCCCTGAGGTAGGCCTTTAATGCGTCCCATATCACTCCACTCGCAGCGGTATCCTTATTGAGCTCTATGAACTCTTCTAGCTGGGATAATACTTTGTTTGCATCTCCAATTATCTCGAGCCATACTGGGTTCAGTTTCCATACTTTCGAGGGGCTTCTCCCCTCTAAGTTAACCGATACCGTCACCAATGAGTGATCCGACACCCCCCTGGGTTGGTATACTATTTCCCTTACTACTTGGTTAGCTTCTTCGTTCCCCAGCACTAAGTCTATTCTTGAAAGTGAAGAGTAGGAGCTTGAAAAGCACGAATATTGTATGAGGTCCGGATTCCGAACTCTCCACAAATCAGTCCCCCTTCTTGCATAAACCTGGATAACCGACTCTCACCCTCTCTCTGCAAATTTGTCCCTGGTGGGAACCTATCCTGATTTTTATTTATAACCTCGTTAAAATCTCCCACTGCTACCACTGGGATCCCAGATTTACCTACTATAAATTCCATTAGATTATATAAAACATCCAGTTTAAACGGGGGTGGAATATAAATATTTGCAATAACATACTCCCGATTTTCAATTACACAATGCAAAAATACATATCTCCCTTCTTTATCGATGCTGATCTGCCGACAGTTAAACGCTACTTCTTTTCTTATCAACACAGCCACACCTCTTGAGTAAGAGGTGTGGACTGAGTGAAACTGAGTGGGAAATTTCCTGCTGTAGTTCTCCAACTTGGAGTCCTCAGTTAGATGCGTTTCCTGTAAGCAGATCAGCCCGATATCACATTTTTCGAGGGCATCAAACACCGCTGCTTTTTTAACTGATGTACCCATCCCTCTAACGTTCCAGGAGCCAATATTCATAACTCTATCCTGCATACCTTTCCAGAAAAACAGTAAAAAAAACAGGAAAAAGGAATTATCTCAATATTATAATTGATCTCATAGGGATGTTCTCTATACCCCCCTCTAGAAAAGAGTTGCGAAATGTGAGGGAACAAAAGGAGATAGAAAAGCTTACTCGGGATAGAGTTCCTAATATCCTTGTGTGTCCTTTTGAATATTGTAATACCATTCTGTCCTAAACTTCCCCACTGTGAAAGAGAAAAGATAAGCTTTTCATATATTCCAAACATTATTTTTAATTTATCCTCTATTACTGTGCAATCTTCACCCTTTTCCTGTCCATTATTTCCCCTTTTATTCCTTATTCCTACCCCCCACCCCTCCCTATACCCTTCTAGGTTACCCCTAGGGGCTTTTCCTGTGACCATTACAACCTCACCCATACCTTCAAACTCCCTTCTCTTTCCCACCCATTCACATACTTCCTCATCCCCCCTCCCCCCCTCCCTAACCCATCTCCCCTTAGACCCAACCTGTGCCTCATTTTTTACCTTTCCTAATACCATTCACATATTCCATTATACTGTGTGTGTCCCACCTCCCGCCGATGCATGTGTATATACGTTGTGCCCGTGATTCAAGTGCATTGTACCCACTATATCTCCCCGTCCAAACTCAGCCCCCCCCCCCCAACAACAAAGGTCGGGGGCGCGGGGAGAGAGAGCGGGAGGGAGCAAAGAGAATAAAGGGAGGGAAAAAAGAAAAAGCAAAGAGAAACGAAAAAAATAAAAATAAAAAAAAAACACAGAGAAGAGGAGAAAGGGGGGAAGAGGTTTTTCTTCCTCCCCCCTAACCCCTCACCTCCTCATCAACCGATCCCCCTTTTCCTCCACCCAAGCTGACACCCCGGCTGGAGAATCAAAAAATAAAGTCTCTCCCAATGCTGCAACTCGTAACCTGGCTGGATACAGCAGAGCATATGTAACATCTAGTTTCTGAAGTCTGCGCTTGGTTTCAGCGAACTCTGCTCTGCGCTTCTGTAAGTCCGGAGAAAAATCAGAATAAAATGAAACTTTGGCCCCTTTGTAAGTGATACTACCCATTTCTCTGGCCTTTCGGAGCACAGCCGCTTTATCTTTGTAATTCAAAAATTTCAGTAAAATGGATCTAGGCTGGCCCCCTCGGTTCAGGGTTCTAGCCGGGACTCTATGCGCCCTTTCTATTGCGAACTGTTGGGAAAACGTCTCTTTTCCAAAGGTTTCAACAAGCCATTTTTCAAGAAATATAATTGGGTCAGGGCCTTCACATTTTTCCGGGAGTCCTACCAGCCTCACATTGTCCCTCCGGAGCCTGTTCTCCATTTCATCCATTTTCCCTGCGAATTTCCCCATCTGTATTTTTAGGTCTTTGACCTCTTGATTCAATGGGTATACCTCATCTTCAATCTGAGATATTCTCCCCTCTGCTGCTGTTATCCTATCAGCCGTGTTTTGAAGTTCTTGCCGCATCAAGGCTAACTCCTCCTTAATGCCTCTTGTTTGTTCACATAGCTCTTCTAGGGATTGTTTACACACATTGACCGCCCCCAGCACCTCCTTTAATGTGGGTTCTCCTTCACCATTAATCGGAGGGTCCTGCATAAGCACTGTTTCAGATCTCCCTACAGCACCTGCCGTTTGTTTACCTACGTTCTTTCCTCCTGCCAGTCCTGGTTGCCCTTGGCTCTTTCTATCTGTTGAGGTTTTTACTTGTGCTCCCTTAATTGGCGTATGTTCAGAGGTATGCGCATACTTTTCTAGTTTTGCTGCTGCTGATGTCCCCATTGCCATGGCCTGGGAGCTCTTTTCCTTGTCTTTATCCTTGTCTTTATCCTTAGCTGACCTTAAAGATTGTGTTCCAACATTTTCTTGACCTGCCAGCTCTTCCCCTCTCCTCCTTGCTGCCATGATTTAATTCAATGTATAACCCAAAAAAGGGTACCTCTCTTCTCCTCCAGAGAAAGAGGGAGGGGAGGGGGTACTCAGGACGCAACCTCCGCAACGCCGTGGGGGTCCACTGTAGCTATATGACCTCCAGAAACTCCAACAATTTCCACTGTCCGCTAGGATCCCCCTCTCTTAATAACAAGAGCAACAGTAACAAGTGCGGGAGTTTTTTTTCAGAGCTTAATCAGATATTACTCATTTGTTAGCAGGTTAATACATGAAAGTTCACTCAATATAAGTTCCACTCCTCCACACTTTCTATTTTCCCTTTAGAGCATTATAGGCAGCTGGCAGTCATATTACACTGGGTGAAGAAAAATGTCTCTCAAGTACTTTTCACATTATGATAGATAAAATCTGATACATACATCAAATACCAGACGATATTGCAGATGGCCACCAGAGGTCTCCCTTCGCTGCTATTCCACTGCTTAGCTTAGGATTCGTTACCTTGTATGCCGAGACTGGCTTCGCCTTGCTTGTCAAACTGTCACCTCGCCTCCCGGACTCTCTCCTGCTCTTCCCGACCGAGATTTTCGTGAGACCACGGCGCACCAGTCTCAGCTCCCGCGGACTCACAGGCAGTCCCCCCAGCAGCGCCTCCACAGCCCCGGGTCAACCAGCAACTCCTCCACACCAGGACACAAGGAGGACCCTCCACGGACAAGGCTCACCAGGTTTTTAGGGGATGTGGAGCTAGTCTATGGGAGCAGCTTGGCTAGGGGAGCGTGGGCTAGCATCTGTCCTCCTCTCTCCTCACTTCCTGAGATCACCGCGGTTCATGTTGCTGTTATCCGGGCATAGGCATCAGCTGTCGGCGTTGCAGTGGGAGCACACACCTCTCTCACTCCTCGCACGCCGCCGCCGCCATCACCCTGCTTGAAATATATAGTCTTTGCTTTTTCCCCTTCTCTTCATCTCTTGTTTTTCTGTCTCTTTTTTTCTCACGGAATATAACTGCCCATAATATTCTCTAAAAACTTCTGCTATTTCCTTAGTTTTATAGACCGACTCTCCCTCTTTATTTAATATTTTCTCTATATAATTCTTCGATCTTTTTTTCCTCAATATCTTTGCTAAGATCTTACTATTTTTAATGCCGCTATAATATCTCTTTATTAATCCTATTATATATCGTCCTCATTTCCTGTTCCATTAATTCCCCGAGTTCCTCTCTTCTCATAGCCAGTTTATGTAATAGGTCCACTAACTGTCCACTTTCCCTGCCATTTGCCTTTTTATGTTCTTGCTCTAATCCATGGATTTCCTCCCTCAACTCCCTACTCTTTTTAGGGGAGGGGGAGCGGGGGGAGGGGGGGCTGGGGTAATTTATTACAAAAGAAACGAGATGGGAGAGGTAAAGTAAATAAAAGTTAATGTGGGTATGGGTGGAAACGGGAAGAGCCTCCCTGGACTATCTGCTCCCTCCTCTCCCCCCCCTATGTCTACCGGGCCTTCATGGCCGGGGGGGAGTAGAGGGACACGGAATGCCAGGCTTGGAGCTTCACCCCAAGGGGTGAGGTACATATTCCAGGATGGGGATATATTCTGGATATAGGTACAAGGACCAAAGAGGGGTCTGGGAGGGTTGGGAGGAGGTTGGGAGGGGGGGTGGGAGGGGTGGGTGGAGAAAGAAGACCCGACAGCAGAGAACCTCGTTAAGGGAGAAAAGAGAAAAAAACAGCCTGACTAAAATCTATGTCTATAGTTAATTGTTTGTCATATAACGTTAGGGGGCTAAATGAATCAGCAAAGCGGTATAAAATTTTGAAAGAAATAGAACAATATGAAGCGGGTATAGTGTTCTTACAGGAAACCCATCTATCATACGAAAGCAAGATTAGAATATATTCCCCTAGGTTCCCGGTGTGGTTTTATGGAGATTCTTACTCAAGGAACTCAAAAGGGGTAGCTATCGGTATAGGACGGGAGGTATACTATAAAACAGAAGAAAGATTAGTCGACCCGGAGGGTAGATTCCTCTTTCTGAAGGGGAAACTATGGGGAGTAGACTATACCCTCGCTAACATATACTGCCCAAATAGAAGTCCAACGGTTTTTCTGAAAGGAATATTGGAGAAATTATGGGATTTTAAAAGAGGAAGAGTAATTATAGCTGGAGATATGAACTTTTGTATGAATCTGCAAATGGATAGTTCATCCCGTGTGCAGGGGATTGGGAAGGAGCAGAGGAGAATAATAAAACACAGGCTATATCAGTATCAGCATATGGATGCGTGGAGAACTATGCACCCAAGGATACGAGACTACTCGTTCTATTCCCCTGTACACGGGACGTACACAAGGATCGACTACTGGTTAGTGGAACATAGGGTTCTGGACGAGGTGATATCCACAGATATAGGAATTAGAACATTGTCTGATCATTCTCCAATATGCCTGAAGATCAAAATCCCAGGATTTCAGAAATCTCCTTTTTCCTGGAAATTGAATAGGGAACTGTTGGACGAGAAGGGAGAGGAAATAATTAGAAAGGAATTGGAGTTTTTTTTTTACCACTAATTTAAATGAAGAGAATATGGAAAATATTATTTGGGAGACACATAAAGCTTATATAAGAGGGATATATATTTCACTAGGTACAAATAGGAAGAGAGAAGGTATTAAAAAGTGTGCCCCACTTCTTACATAAAAGCATCCCCACCTTACATTAGTGTGCCCCCTTTCTTACATAAGAGCGCCCCCTCCTTACATTAGTGTGCCCGCTTCTTACATTAGTGTGCCCCTTTCTTACATAAAAGCACCCCCTCCTTACATTAGTGTGCCCCCTTTCTTACATAAGAGCGCCCCCTCCTTACATTAGTGTGCCCGCTTCTTACATTAGTGTGCCCCTTTCTTACATAAAAGCACCCCCTCCTTACATTAGTGTGCCCCCTTTCTTACATAAGAGCGCCCCCTCCTTACATTAGTGTGCCCCGCTTCTTACATTAGTATGCCCCTTTCTTACATAAAAGTGCCCCTCCTTACATAAGAGCGCCCCCTCCTTACATTAGTGTGCCCCTTTCTTACATAAAAGCACCCCCTGCTTACATAAGAGCGCCCCCTCCTTACATTAGTGTGCCCGCTTCTTACATTAGTGTGCCCCTTTCTTACATAAAAGCACCCCCTCCTTACATTAGTGTGCCCCCTTTCTTACATAAGAGCGCCCCCTCCTTACATTAGTGTGCCCGCTTCTTACATTAGTGTGCCCCTTTCTTACATAAAAGCACCCCCTCCTTACATTAGTGTGCCCCCTTTCTTACATAAGAGCGCCCCCTCCTTACATTAGTGTGCCCCGCTTCTTAGATTAGTATGCCCCTTTCTTACATAAAAGTGCCCCTCCTTACATAAGAGCGCCCCCTCCTTACATTAGTGTGCCCCTTTCTTACATAAAAGCACCCCCTGCTTACATAAGAGCGCCCCCTCCTTATATAAGAGCGCCCCCTCCTTACATTAGTGTGCCCCCTTCTTACATAAAAGCACCCCCTCCTTACATTAGTGTGCCCCCTTCTTACATAAAAGCACCCCCTCCTTACATTAGTGTGCCCCGTCCTTACATTAGTGTGCCCTGTCCTTACATAAGAGCGCCCCCTCCTTACATTAGTGTGCCCCCTTCTTACATAAAAGCACCCCCTCCTTACATTAGTGTGCCCCGTCCTTACATTAGTGTGCCCTGTCCTTACATAAGAGCGCCCCCTCCTTACATTAGTGTGCCCCCTTCTTACATAAAAGCACCCCCTCCTTGCATTAGTGTGCCCCGTCCTTACATAAGAGCGCCCCCTCCAGTTTGCCCCCCTCCTTCCCTTTTACATTAGTGTGCCCTCTACCTTAAGCAGCATGGCTGTAGCTCACAGTGGGAGATTGGATGAGGAGCAAGTGTGTAACATGGGAAGTTCTGTCCTCCTCTGGGAGCTGGGGGTTAGGACCCCACAGTGGAATTAGTATCCAATAACTGGAGGAAGAAGGGGAGAACAGAGGTGGTCAGAATTTCAGAGCCCTATCTTAGGCAGTGCAGTAGTGATTACAGGGAATGGATCTTTCAGCTGTTCTTGTCTCTGTTGGCTGCTGCTAAAAGATTGGTTCTCTGTAATCACTATTCACTGCTCAGGACCCCAGGAGAGCTCAGCTATGATGGCATTCCTCCATGTGCAGTGTAGAAGCATACAGTGGGCATGGCACAGGCTACAGGAGACAGATTTATAACTGCACAGATAAGAGACTGAGAGATAAGAGTGAAGATCGTTACAGTGCCGAATGAGGGAGAACAGTCACTCCTGGCAATGAGGCAGGAAAACCATGGAAGCTCCCAATGCACCCCCCTCACTGCATATTGGAAAACCACCCAGGGCAGGTGCCCTTTCCACCCCCTTTGTACTGCCCCTGCCTGTGTGGCTTACTGCAGCTCCTTGTCGGTACCACCTGCTCTGTCTTTGCGGTGAAGTGCAGGGAGGAGGAGTTCCGGAACGGAGTCTGGATACATTGTGCTCCTCTGGGGTTAGCCTCTGCCACTCCTGCTTCCTGGCACTGTCATCACTGGTAACCAGACCCACCGCCTGCCACCCCATCAGTATCAGCAGTGGGGCAGGCTGACACACAGCAGGTGGGCTGGTCAGGGATTCGGGGAGACACTGTTCTGACTCCCTGCTGCATGCCGCCGGGTGCCGGAGAAGGAAGAGTTGCTGACTGCCAAGATGGGTGGAAAGAGCAGGGCAGCTCTAGGCGCAGGCGTCGCTCCCGACCTTACTGTGCTGACGTCACTGGTTACTAGACGCCAGGCGGGGCCAGCCCTAGCAACTAGTTCCGCAAATGAAGTTAATAGGGTGGCTGCACTGGCTGTGTTCACTACTTCATTCCGGGACACTGTATTGTCCCGGAATGAAGGTGCTCGGGACCAGGGACAGAGATGTCCATTGCGAGACAATCCCGGGCAATCCGGGACACGTGGGCACCCTAACTGCCGCCCTTCGAAAGGATGTCCCCAGGAGCCCTGGAACCAACACCCCGGAAGGCCAAGAGTCACACTCGTTACCCCCTCAGCGACCTGTTCCTGATCGGAGAGGAGGGGGTGTACAATGTTGGCGATGTCATGCCTGGGGCCATACCCGGGCCCACTGCCCATTGCAGGAAGAACCCATGGAATGCGGGGTTCTTCGGAGGGGGTCTTTTTATGCCCATAAAGCGTGTACAACACATCTTGACCTTGGAGAGGGGAAGTTTGAGTGTGAAGTCCAAGTGAACCACCACCCTGCACAGCCTTTGCTGGACTCTGGAAGCATGGTAACCCTGGTTCACCCTAGAGTAATTGGGAAGATCGGTCCGGTAAGCAAAATTTTGCGGGTTGTGTGCATTCATGGGGACACTAGAGAGTACCCTCTCATCTCGGTGTCCATCTCCACAGCATGTGGCACTGGTACTCAAGAGGTGGGGGTGGTAAAGAACTTGGTACATGACGTTATCATAGGACGTGACTGTCCGTTATTTGCAAAACTTTGGAGACAAGGAGAACTATCTGAAAGGTCTAGAGACTGAGAAGAAACTAGTCCCTCTGTTCCTGTTGTTGAGGGTAATAACCCTGAGATGCCACATATTCGTAATATGGACCCAGTTGATAAAAACGGCAAGACTTTGGTTAATAATGATGAAAATAGTGCTGATACTGTTAAGGATGTCAATATGTGGGGTTCTCAGACCTACCTGAACACTGAGGGAAGGGAACCTTCCCCGCTTCAGGTAATGCTGGGGGAAGAGGATGAGGATATGGCCTCTACCCCTGACTTGCCAGATTTGGGTGTTCCCCAGGGGGCATTTGGTACTGCCCAGATGCAGGACCCCACTTTGGCCAGGGCACGGGAACAGGTTGTAGTAATAAATGGGGAGCCCCAAGAGCCAGGTGCTAATGAGCGGTGGCCACATTTTTCAATATGTAATGAATTGCTTTATCGGGTTACTAAAGTGAGAGAAAATGTGGTAGAACAATTATTGGTACCCCAACAGTATAGACGCAAGGTCCTGGACCTGGCCCATGATGATGTTTTAGGGGGACACCTGGGAGTTGAAAAGACGGAGGCACGGATCGCCAACCGGTTTTACTGGCCAGGCTTGAAAGCAGAGGTAAGGAGAGACTGTACCTCTTGTCCCACCTGTCAGTTGACCGCTCCGGCGACCCATTTCCGGAGCCCGTTGGTCCCTCTGCCCATAATTGAGGTCCCATTCGAGAGGATAGCCATGGATATAGTGGGTCCCTTGGTAAAGTCGGCTCGAGGTCATTCTTGCATACTGGTGATCCTCGACTATGCCACTCGATATCCTGAGGCGCTACCCCTGCGGAATACCTCCTCTAAGGCTATTGCACGGGAGTTATTCCAGTTGTTTACACGGACAGGTTTTCCCAAGGAAATTCTCACAGACCAGGGCACCCCGTTTATGTCGAAGGTTATGGCTGATGTATGCAAACTGTTCCGGATTAAACAGCTGCGCACATGGGTCTACCATCCCCAAACAGATGGATTGGTAGAACGTTTTAATAAGACCCTTAAGTCTATGCTCAAGAGAGTGGTACAAAGGGATGGGAAAGACTGGGACTGCCTGTTACCAGCTCTCCTGTTTGCTATCCGAGAAGTGCCCCAGGCCTCCACTGGGTTTTCGCCCTTTGAATTGGTATATGGGCGGAGACCTTGTGGATTACTGGACTTTGTTAAAGAAGAATGGGAAAGTGAACAAATTCAGCATAAAAGTGTTCTTGAATATGTCTCTCAAATGCAGGAGAGGATCCGAACTGTGATGCCGCTAGTTAAGGAACATTTACAAAAAGCCCAGGAGGCTCAACGACGGGTCTATAATAGGGCAGCCAAAATTAGGAACTTACAAGTGGGGGATCGAGTAGCAGTGTTGATTCCCACTGTGGAAAGTAAGTTCTTGGCCAGATGGCAAGGCCCTTTCGAGGTTGTAGAAAAAGTGGGAGAGGTAAATTATAGAGTCCACCAGCCAGGCAAGAGGAAACCCTTCCAGATATATCATGTAAACTTATTAAAGCCCTGGACAGACGGGGGAACCAGAGACCTCCCTGGCTAGTACAAAACTTGAGCCTCGGGTTGGAGTGGAGAGTGTCCAAGTAGCAAATACCCTGTCTAAAACCCAAAGTCAGCAGGCAAAGGAGTTCTTGCAGAGAAATAAAGAAAAATTTTCAGACTTGCCAGGGCTCACTAGTGTCATAGAGCATGATATTGTCACAGAACCAGGAGTCAAAGTTTTTGTCCGGCCCTACCGCATCCCAGAGGCTCAAAGGAAGGCCGTTTCAGAGGAAGTAAAAAAGATGTTAGACCTAGGGATTATTGAGGAATCGCAGAGTGAGTGGTCGAGCCAGATTGTGTTGGTACCGAAGCCCAACGGGACTCTGCGATTCTGCAATGATTTCCGGAAACTTAATGAAGTTTCCCGGTTTGATGCCTACCCCATGCCCCGGGTGGATGAGCTTATCGAGAGACTAGGTCCAGCCAGGTATATCACTACGTTAGACCTTACCAAGGGGTATTGGCAAATACCGTTGACTAAGGCTGCTAGAGAGAAAACTGCTTTTTCTACCCCAGAGGGGAATTTTCAGTACAAAAGGATGCCTTTTGGATTGCAAACTGCTCCAGCCACGTTCCAGAGAGCAATGGATAGGATTTTACGACCTCACCGGAAGTATGCCTCAGTATACTTGGACGATATAGTCATTTTTAGCAAAGACTGGGAATCACATTTGCCCAAAGTGCAGGCAGTGCTGTACTCTCTTTGGAAGGAGGGGTTTACAATAAACCCTGAAAAATGTGCTTTGGGAATGGAGGAGGTGAAATACCTGGGTTATATATCGTGGGTAGAGGGGTAGTGAAACCGCAGGTCAACAAGATAGAGGCTATACAGAATTGGCCCCGCCCCCTCACAAAAAAGCAGGTACGTGCATTCCTGGGCATGGTGGGATACTACAGGAGGTTTGTACCCAACTTTGCCACGTTGGCGGCTCGGTTGACCGATCTGACTAAGGGTCGGAAATCGGTCATGGTGGAGTGGAATGCAGACGCTGAGAAGGCTTTTTTGGAGCTCAAGTCGGCGCTGTGCCAACACCCTGTCCTGGTAGCATCTAATTTTTCAGAAGAGTTTGTTGTCCAGACTGATGCTTCCGATGTAGGATTGGGAGCGGTGTTGTCACAGGTTATTCATGGCGAGGAACACCCGATAGTCTTCCTCAGCAGGAAGTTAACACCAGCGGAGAAAAACTATGCCATAATTGAACGAGAGTGTCTGGCCATTAAGTGGGCTCTGGAATCCCTCAGATATTACCTTTTGGGGAGGAAGTTTAGGTTGCTTTCTGACCATGCCCCTTTAACATGGCTGAGACAGGGAAAAGGGACTAATGCCAGGGTTACCCGGTGGTTCCTGGCACTCCAGGAATTTAAATTTGTAGTGGAGCATAGGCCCGGGAGACTGCATCAAAATGCAGATGCCCTCTCCCGAGTCCATTGTTTGAGCTCCACTGTTGCCTCCACCTCCTTGGCGTTGGGCCACAGGGGGGGGGGGGGGATATGTACAGGACGCCGTGGCTGGGTCCTGGAAGGACGCTATATTTCCCCTCTGTTTGGGTTGTGGTCTCTTTAAGGGAATAAAATTGATTAACCCACCTGTTAAGGAAGTGTCTTTAAAAAAACAAGACAGGAAGTGGTAGATGGGTGTGGAGGAGTGGAGAAGACATGGTGGATGGTGTTTATTTTGGACTGCAACAACTGAAGTGGACAGCAGTGTCCTGTTTGGAAGGCTCCTGGCAGGGGAAGTTACCTGCCATCAAGATCAAGCTCTGTTTTGATAAAGACAGCTATTCTGGACTTTGCAAGTCGGTGAGACTATAGACCTTTTTCCTTTTGTTTTTGGCTGCTGTAAAGCTATTTAAGTTTTTAATAAACCCTTTGCTGTGTGAAAAGCCTGTATCCTGCGATCTACCTGGTCCCCCGAACATTACAATATATATATATATATATATATATATATATATATATATATATATATATACACACACACAAAAACAGGTAATCAAAACTTTTGGATGAAAAAAATGGGCTAACTTTACTGTGTGTTTTTTTTTTTTTTTTTTTTTTAATCTGTATTTTTTCCAAAAAAAATGTAGTTTGAAAGACCGCTGCGCAAATACCGTGTGACATAAAATATGGCCATTGGTGTGGATTCATGCCATTAGTGGAACCAATTTGAGGTTCCCAAAGTGTTTCTTGACCATCCTGTAAAAAAGGGTCAAACAGCTCTGGTGAGTGGCCATCTTCATATTGAGCGCTTGTGGTGGAAGTTCTAGAAGTTTCATCTCAGAGCATTGCGTTTTGGTGTTGGGATTTATTCACTTATGGACTTTATGCTTGCATATATTCTCATTAATGTGCACATTTGAGTTTGATGCAGTGTTTTTCTTTGTGACAGTTTTTTTTTATATGAACATGTATAGCGCCTTATTCTTTATTTTATAATTTCTCACAGTTCCAGTAACTCGTTCATTTTAAAGGGGGGCAGCTGTTTGTTTATATTTTCTCATCCCCATGTGAGGATCAAAGTATAAGAAACCAAGATGGTTGACAGTATGTTTCACTAAATGCTTATCTTGTCTGTTTCATTCTTAGTATCTTAAAGACACATCATCCTTAAGTCCGGGTGGGTGCAGTCACGTACACATAAGAGGAAACCTTATCTTAAGGACCATCTGCCACATCAGCTCTAAAAGCAGAAGACGCCTAGAGAATTGCCTTTTATGGAAATTGTTGTTGTGTTTCAACATTCCTGAAGCCTGTCTTTTGTGCATATAAAAGACCTGTGTTAATAAAGAGTCTCAGAGTTGGGTGCAGTCTTCTGAGCAGAAATACTGAGAACTTCTTTCCGTGTCTCTTTGCTTAGATAAGAACTCTAATAATAATTGGGAAACAGTAACATAACTTGATGAGTAGGTGAATTGCTGTAGTCACACCTAACATTTTGGCGCCCGAACAGGGACTCGCTGAAGAAACTACAAGAGGCGAACGAACATAAGGACGGAACGAAGAGGTCGGGCACATCAGGAACCACAGACAAAACCTGCGCAGGTAAGAAAAGCTTTATTTTCTTATAAACTCTGTGCTTCTTAGATTTGTGCCCACCTGATCTGTCTGAATTGTTCTTCAGGTAAATACCAACCTCTGTAGTAAGCGAGTCCTGGATTTTAATATTTTGACTTATGTTACCGTTGTTTCTTGTCTGTCTCCTTGTCATCTGTCTGTTGTGACTGAGATAAGCCCTGTTTGTATGGTGTGAATTGAAACATATATCATCCCAATGAGTAACGGAATGCGCCCTTAACTCGTAAGAGTACTTTGGGGGTCCGACACTTAAGTTTGATATACGCTTTTTGATTCATGAGCCTAAAAACGGGTTGAAAGTATAAGTCCTGACTGCCTCGATAAAGCAGGAATAAGAAACGAATGCTGAGAGATTCCATGGTAATGGGAAGGGAATAAGGTCTCCACAAAGTCCGGAGATCTAGTTATATGTGTTTGGCCACCAAAAGGAATGCTTGTATATGTTGTAGCCGTCAGTCTGGTCATAATATTTGTCAGTTGGCTAGCATAGAAAGTAATTCGATTTCAGAAATCTCATCCAGGAGAGGTTTTTAGTATTTTGGCACCCTAGGAGGAGAAGGCAACGAGACACTTAGTAAGTGATCCAAACGTCACCTAGGCAAGACTGTCAAAATGGGCCAGACACATGGTAAACCCCAGGAGGAATCTCAGAAATGTTATGCTGTTAAAGACATAATTACAATGTTGTATGGGAAGGACAAGGCACAGGGCACGAATAGGGTTCTCAAGAAATTTGGAATGGATGGAGAAAATGGGCTAAGTGTAGAAGGTTGGGAGAATATAAAGAGAGACAGACAGGGAGAGGTCCTGCAGAACAGATGGGTATCACAAATACAATGTTTAATTAAGGTTTCCAACAGGGCTAAAGAGGAGGGATGGAAGTATTGTCATGAACAGGGTGGATGGGACATGAAGGTCCGACGCAAGAGTCTCCCTTCAGCTCCCGAGGATGGAGTAGAAACGGAAGGTACTCCACCTCCTTATAGCACTACCAAACCGGGTAATGAAAGACCAAAACTTTATCCTTGCTTAAGAGGAAGAGGATGGGTATGCCGAGTATGCGGTACCCAGAATACAGACTGGGCACAGGAATGTGTACATTGCGGAGCTCAAAGACCAGAGCCCGTAGCTCCAGTCCACAGTCGGACTAGGGTAATACAAGTAAATAATCCAAATGCGGGTCAAGCAGGACAGCCACCTACAGTGACTCGACAAGTCGTTCTGAGGACATGGACACCTTGGTCGGCTGACACTCTTTTGGCATTAATACAGAATGCTCCTGATCCCGTAGCAAAACCTGCCGCATTCTGTAGATTCGTTACACAATTACTAGACACACATGAAGCAGCTTGGCAAGATGGGGAAGATTTATGTAGACATAAAATGACACTAACAATGTTTAATCAATTTATGAATGAAATTGCCCCACATAGACCACAAGGGGATCCAACAGCAGACCCGCCACAAATTCATCCCCGTCATATAGACTCTAGACCCCTGTTTATTAATCAGTTACGAGAATTTTGCCAAGGGAAACAGCAGGAAAGGGGTTCGACAGCGCCCATAAAACAGGCCCCAGGTCAGACTGTTACAGAATTTTACCTCAACATGGAAAGCATGATGGCTGACGAAGGTCTAGATTTAGCCTTACCCATCACCATTAGGGCTTTCAATCGACAGTTTATGGAAGGACTAGTACCCCAAATAGGTGACAAATTGAAGGCATGTACTCCCGAATGGAGAGCCATACGGGACAGAGGAACATTGTTGCAGAAAGCACAAGGCATAGAGGCTGATTTAGCAGAAGCTAAACACAGAAGGACACCGGGAGTTAACACTGTTGCCCGGGTCAATGAAGGAGGGAATTCCTCCCGTAAACCTCTTACCTGTTATTACTGCAACAAGGTGGGACATATAAAAAGAAATCTGTAGGAAATAAGAATAAGAGACGAACAGGAAGGAAATACGGACAGAGACACGAGGGACAACAGACAGAGGCGTACCAACGATAGGGACGATCCGACAGCATGACTTGCCCCAGTCCTAGCTGAATCAGAGAATAAAATGCTCCACATGTTGATGAAGGTGGAAGGTAAACATATTCCTTGTTTAGTTGACACGGGAGCATCACGCAGCTTATTATCTGATTCAGTAGTCCCTCCACACATGACATCCCGTGACACCATACCCATAAGTGGTTATGACGGTCTTTTGTCCGATGCCCCACTGACTAAACCTTTAAAAGTAAAAATAGGGAATCACATGTTTTTGTCACGCTTTTTGATTTCCAGAGGAGCCCCTACTAATTTATTAGGAGCAGACATTCTTCAGAAAATAGGAGCAAACATTACTTATCATCCAGATGGTATGGTCACCCTAGCAATAGGAGATGACCCTTAAGGGTCACAATTCTGTCACAGGTTCAGCCAAAACACATATCAATGGCGAGGCAGCTGCGTCTGCAATGTACCTTGCTCCTACCTCCCAATGTTACCTTCCAGCGATGCACTTCCTTTAACTTAGCACAACTTCTACCCTTACAGACAGATTTGACAGGGGGGAGTAATGGTGAAGGCACAGCACAAGAAACTCAGGATTCTGACACACTTTCATTTCATGACATAACATCTGATGAACACGATTGTTTTCAACTTATGGAACAAGAGACCACGGGGTTCCCACATGTCACAGACACACCCATTGCAAATGCAGAACACACACTGTACATAGATGGTAGTAGATTTGCCGATGACAAAGGTAAATATCACACAGGTTATGCTGTGGTAACGGACACACAGGTAATTGAGGCAAAGTCACTACCAGCACACATGTCTGCACAAGAAGCGGAACTAACAGCTTTAGAAAAAGCCTTAGAACACTTAGAGGGACAAGAAGGGAACGTTTACACTGATTCTGCATACGCCTACGGTGTTGCACATGATTATGGCCACATATGGAAAGCTAGAGGTTACCTTACAGCAGCAGGCACACCTGTTAAACATGGTGAAGGAATCAAAAGAGTCCTGAACAATCTTCAAAAAGTTAAAAGAGTAGCCATTATGAAGATAGCGGCACACACGAGCGCAAAAACAACTGAGGCAAAAGGAAACGCATTTGCAGATTTAGCTGCAAAGAAGGCAGCTCTAGGGGAAGTAAGCCCTGAGACCTTAGCCACGGTACAGGTGAGTATGCCCGAAACCACATGGCAGCAGCTGATCGAACTACAGGAACAAGCAGGGACTACTGAGAAGGACCGTTGGGTTAAGGAGGGAGCTGCACCAGGCCTTGACAATGTATGGAGAGAGGGAGAAAAAATATGTCTACCCGCTTCTCTATACCCCGCAATGGCAGCGGCTGTCCACTTGCCCACTCATGTCAGCTCCAATTCTATGTATAGGATTGTAAGCCAAGGATGGCTAGCCCCTGGATTCAGTAGTACTGCATGGAACTACTGTGCTGCATGCCAAATCTGTCTGTTAAATAACCCAGGACAGAGAGTGAAAACCCCACGTAAACATCAGGTCCGGGCCCAATATCCCTTTCAGAGACTGCAAATTGACTACATACAAATGCCTAAGAGCGGCCCTTTTGAATTTGTTCTCGTGTGCATCTGCCTATTTTCAGGCTGGCCAGAAAGTTATCCTGTGAAATCAGCTACGGCAAAAGCCACCGCCAAGAAACTGATTACTGAACTGATACCTAGGTTTGGTCTCCCAGAAACAATAGAATCGGATAGGGGGACACATTTCACGGGAGAAATAATGCAAAATGTGATGGCAATGTTAGGGGTTCAACAAAGTTTTCACACCCCTTACCACCCACAGAGTTCAGGATCAGTAGAAAGAGTAAATGGGACAATAAAGCTAAAAATACAAAAAGCCATGCAAGAGTTAAATAAACCATGGCCTGAGTGTCTACCCTTAGCTTTGTTCTCTATTAGGTACACTCCAACAGGAAAAACCGGGTTATCCCCATATGAAATACTTTTTGGAAGTGTACCCAGATTAGGTTTATATTTTCCTCAAAGTATGCAATTGCAATGTGATAGTTTAACTACATATGTGATACAATTGCAACAGCGTCTAACTAAAATCCACAAGAGTGTGTATTCTTCTCTTCCAGACCCTAATTCTGTCACAGGTACTCACGACTTACAACCGGGAGACTATGTGTATGTAAAGAAACATACCAGGAAGACACTGGAACCAAGGTTCGAGGGTCCTTTCCAGGTGCTATTGACTACAGCAACCTCAGTGAAATTGGAAGGGAAACCTACCTGGATCCACGCTTCACACTGTAAAAAGGAGCCAGTTGGCAAATGACAACATGTATCTTTTTATTCTTTTTGTTTCAGTAATCCTGGCCAATAGTTTGGTTGCCTCACAGAATGAAATTCGCAAGGATGAAGGATTTTCTAAAAAAATGTTATTACTGAAGTTTAAATATGCTTATGCTCGGAAGTCAGGATATGAGAAATGTTGGGTTTGCAGTAAATTACACCCCAGCACGGCTAAAATACCACTGATGGCAGTTCCTATAAATTATACTGATCTTGCTAACAGTAGCATTAACATAATTGGAACAAATACCAGCAAGACAGTAATGTTTAAATCGAATGGCCTCGCCTTTCCCCCTGATTGGTGTTTCAACCTAGGGAACACAACGGGAGGAAATAGAGAATGCCAAGACAGCAAGTTTAACTTGTCCATTGTCGTATTAAATGGAAGCTTCAACCCCAGTAATACCAGTACACACCAGACATTATCTGACTTCCTCACTAACATTGTGGATAATAAGGTTAGGTGGTTAGTGTCCAACCTTTCCCTCTATGGATACACCTCTCGTTATAGACGTAATATCAGTTCAAGTCCAGTAGCCTTAGGAAACAATATATACATCTGTTGTGGGGATAAGTGTTATACCTGGATACCTAGAAGGGCTCAGGGATGGTGCTACCTCGCAAGTTTGGTACCAGTAATGGGAGTAGTGGGTGATGAACGAGGTGATCACCTACTAGAAGCTAGTATGCACCCCAGATATCCCCTCAGATATCGTAGCGAAAGAGAAATATTTTTAGAGCAGGACATGGCATGGGCTTGGTTCCCGTCCTGGACAGGATGGGGTATAGACTTAATGAAGCGACTAAATAACTATACTGGAATAATTAATGATATTTTGGAGAAAAACTCTGATGACATTACTAAGTTAAATCTAGAGACCAGAGCCATCACAAAACAAATAGAATTACATGAGTTAGCGATTGAAAGTATGAGTGCAGCATTAACAGGACTCTGTGAGACCACAGAAGACTATGAATGTTGTACTTGGATACATAACACCAGCATCGAAGTACCCGATTATTATGACATCATTGCACAACACCGCACGGAAGTAAAGGATCTACAGGAGAAGGCCCGTAATATTGGCCGTGACTGGGATCCTTTTGGTGGAACTTTTAGTTTCTCAGGGTTATTTTCTTGGTTCAAGAAGGCAGCAATGACGATTATAGTAGTGCTTATATTCATATTTCTCATTTATTTGTGTTTTAAGTTGTTTATGTGTTTTTGCAAGAAAGCCAAGGTAAATGCTGTAGAAAAGATGGAACTTTTGTAAGTTGATAAGTTGGATAAGATAGATGGATTTAGTTTCTTGACATCACCCATCTTTCAGAAAGGCCACTCTTCCTGAATTTTAGATGTTGGTACTATCCAGGGGGATGGGTGTATACCCCTCTGACAACTCGCGGTCAGGGAGAGTACTTTGGACATAGGCCGACTAGTACTTGTTCAGGTGGACCCAGGGTAAGAGGGAAGGGTGATGTCAAAGGGGGAAATTGTGAGGATCAAAGTATAAGAAACCAAGATGGTTGACAGTATGTTTCACTAAATGCTTATCTTGTCTGTTTCATTCTTAGTATCTTAAAGACACATCATCCTTAAGTCCGGGTGGGTGCAGTCACGTACACATAAGAGGAAACCTTATCTTAAGGACCATCTGCCACATCAGCTCTAAAAGCAGAAGACGCCTAGAGAATTGCCTTTTATGGAAATTGTTGTTGTGTTTCAACATTCCTGAAGCCTGTCTTTTGTGCATATAAAAGACCTGTGTTAATAAAGAGTCTCAGAGTTGGGTGCAGTCTTCTGAGCAGAAATACTGAGAACTTCTTTCCGGGTCTCTTTGCTTAGATAAG
Source organism: Lithobates pipiens (assembly GCF_037356315.1). Lineage (NCBI taxonomy): Eukaryota > Metazoa > Chordata > Amphibia > Anura > Ranidae > Lithobates > Lithobates pipiens. The sequence continues at coordinate 222,549,153 of NW_027507784.1, forward strand.
AACTCTAATAATAATTGGGAAACGGTAACATAACTTGATGAGTAGGTGACTTGCTGTAGTCACACCTAACACCCACAAGGTGCCAATTTTTTGGTACACATTTTTTACCTACCAGTATCAGTGAACTGAGATAATTTTTTTGGTATGATGAATTATTCACGTAAGTTTATTGATAATTTATGCAGAAATTAGTACGCCACTGTTGACATTACTAAAGAAGGATGTACCATGAATGTGGGGAAAGGATCAGGAACAAGTCATGATTGAGCTTAAATTAAAACTTACCCAAGCCCCATGTTTGACATCCCTTTTTCTGGAAACTGGTTTTACAAACCTCAGTATTAGCGCGGTACTGTGTCAAAAACAAGACAATTTGAACAAAGCCATTCCCCTGTCATCTGTAGAGGTAAAATGTAATGACTGTGAGTAGGCGTTATTAGCCACAGTCTGGAGCCTTCAAAACTTTAGAAGTAACATTCAGGGTGAGAAAATCATTGAAACGGCAAATCAACCTCTACAATATTTACAAAGTGACAAAATAAAGGATGGTAATTTGTCAAACAGCAGAATAACTGCTGCTTGGATGTTATCTTTACAAGGATGGCCATTGGAAGTCTGGTATAAACAAAATAAAAAGTGGTCAGGAGCTCAAGGACTTACCGAACTTCATGATTGTGCAGCTCCTTCTCATAAAGAAGAGCTATTTGATGATTTCTTAGAGGAACAAACCTCCTCTCCTTACAAAGCATATGATGAGGATTACTGTCCTTTACTCCCATGTGTATACATTGATGGTTGTGCTTATCACACCACTGTAGGGGATGAGAGAAAACAAGTGGCAGGTATTGACATCACTTGGACAAGTGAATTCCAAATGTATCAGTAGGATACCACATTGGTGCTAGAAGTAGTTAAGTAGCAGAAATAGCAGCTGTGGGGGGCATGGCTTGATGGTGGATTGAGCGGCTGCATAGTAACACCTCTCTGGCTCTCGACTGACTTCCTCTGGGACTGTGCTATACCCTTCCCCGCAGCTGTGGGCACATCTCAGGCTGGCTTCCATGGTGAAATACGGGCCACCCGCCCCGCAATCTGTGGTAGAACAACTCACTCGTTTTAAAGAGCAAGATGGCACTGGGACACAGGCAGAGCCATCTGCCACACTGTAGCTGTCCTCCTACTCCATCAGAGACTCTGCTGCCCTGGTGAGTGAATCAACTCCTTGTCAGGGCTGGGCTCAGCCCTTCCCTCTCTGAGCTGGCCGCTCAGCTGTCAGTTAATTCCCAGCTCCCATCTCTCTCCACAGTTACTCAGCTGTTGTCCATATACTGAAGTTTTCTCCTTCACTGATGGGGCTGCACTGTTGGCCACCGATGAGGTGGCACTGATGGGCACCAATGAGGTGGCACTGATAATGGGCACTAATATGTGGTACTGATGGGGCACTGATATCCAGAGGGGGATAAACCCTTTTTTTCTGGAAACTGGCCGCCCGAGCTGAGGGAAGCTGAGACCGCCCCTCCCCCCACCCTAGCACAGCTGGCCCGCTTGAGGGGAGCTGAGACCGCCCCCCCACCTGAGAGTAAGGGGTTCTGTACTGAGGGGGGTCTGTACTGAGGGGGGTCTGTACTGAGGGGGGTCTGTACTGAGGGGGGCTGTACTTAGCGCGGGGGTCTGTACTGAGGGGGGTCTGTACTGAGGGGGGCTGTACTTAGCAGGGGAGTTTATACTTATTGGGCGGAGTTTGTACTGAGGGAAGGTGATCTATACTGAGGGAGGGGGGGTCTGTACTGAGGGAGTCTGTACTTTGTGGGGGTCTATACTGAGGGGGGTCTATATTTATTAGGGGGTCTATACATATTGGGGGAGTCTGTACTGAGGGAAGGGGGTCTATACTGAGGGAGGGAGGTCTGTACTTAGTGGGGGGGTCTGTACTTAGTGGGGAGGGGGGTTTGTACTGAGGGGGGTCTGTACTGAGGGAGGGGGATCTATACTTAATGAAGGGGGTCTGTACTGAGGGGGGACTTTACTTAGCAGGGGGTGACACCATGTGTTACCACACTGGTGGGGTGACACCAACCCTAGCGAAGCCACTGCCATCCACCTCCTCTATCTTCTCTGGGCCCACTCCAGCATGCTCTAAAACAGGTCCCCGGGCTGCACTGCCACAGTGGCAAGTGACACGCTGCATCTAGCGGCAGGTGACGGTGGCAAGTGACGCACTGCATCTGGTAGCAGGGTTCCCACTGATTCTGCATTATGTTGAGTTGAACTATTTTATTATATATTACAATGTAGTAATGTAGTAATAGAATAATATGATTTGATCATCCTAAAACCATATCAAGCATGGTGTTGGGATGATATAAGTGCTAAAACCAGCCATTCACATGATAAATCACTCGCCCCTGAAATCCCTGTTAACTCTGAGACTACATTCAACACCCCCCTGATCCTTGGCAAAATTGTCACTGAATGGCAGTTTGGAAATGTGGTCACCCTACATCTCTGGTGGTCCTAGTGGTCCTAGTTGCGTCCCCAGTGGTCCAGTGTGGCATCCTGGAGGGGCTGTGCTGATAATCGGCACAGACCCCCCCCGTGAGAGGAGCAGCCGATTGTCTCTCCTCTACTCGCACTCTTCCTGTTTACACTGTGATCAGCCATGATTGGACACGGCTGATCACATGGTAAAGAGTCTCTACCAGAGATCTGTGTAGTGATGTGTCAGACTGACACACCACACCACCAATCACTGCGATACATGCCCCCACTGGTGCACGACGGCTGTTATCCTGCTGGATACCCACCTTGAGTGTTACCTCTATAAGAGGCATGTCTGATTCCACTCCACTTCCCCAGCAATTTGGGGGCGATCCAGTCAAATGCAGAGGGTTTCTCAACCAGGTTGAGATATACTTTGAGATGCTGCCCCAGGCATTTCACACTGACAGAAGCAAAGAGGTTTTGTGATATCTTTGATTTCTGAGAGAGCCTTGGCCTGGGAAAACCCTCTATGGGAGACACAAAAACCTGTTGTCTTGAGCTACCCTTTGTGGCTTTGTTTTAAAAGAGTATTTTATGTTCCTGCACGCTCCTCTTATGCTGCCAAGTGCCTCATCTCCATCGAACAGAGTACGAGAACTGTTGACAACTACGCCATTGAATTCCATACTCTGATAGCAGAGGTTACGTGGAACAATGAGGCCCTCGTGGCTGCTTTTTCGCATGGTCTCTTGGATACCATCAAGGATGAGAGAGCAGGCCGAGATATACTCACTGAGCTGGAGAAGTTGATCATGTTTGCCATCCTCATTGACTCCAGACTCAGAGAGACTCTCTTTTAAGGAGCACTTGCAGAAGCCTCCTGTAAATTTGTCTCCGAGCTTTGCAGTCCCACTCGTACCTCCCATACCTGGTACTGAGTCGGTCAGTGAAGGTGAACCCATGCACTTGGGTTTCACGCGTCTCTCTGCAGATGAGAGAACCTTTAGGAGGAGGGAGAGATTGTGCCTTTATTGTGGCCAGGCAGGTCACTTTTTGAAGTCTTGTCCTATCCATCCGGTGAACACCCAAACCTTGAGGTCCTGTCATGGACAGACCTTAGGTGGCGTTGTTTCATCCCCAGTTATCCAGAAGGCCCTGGTTTCGATTACCCTTTCTTGGGCCTAGTCATCCATCGAGATACAGGCTCTAATCGACTCTGGGCCTGCAGGCCTGTTCATTGATGCTGCCTTTGTATCAAATCACTTGATTCCGCTGCAGCCGCGTGACATTCAACTTGCCATTGAGGTTCTTGATGGGAGACCTCTACAGCCTGCCTATGTGACTTATGAGACGGTTCCATTGTCCTTGGCCGTAGGGGCTCTTCACCATGAGATAATCCAATTCCAAGTTATTTCTTCACCCAAGTTTCTGCTGGTTATTGGTTATCCTTGGTTACAGAGGCACAACCCCTCTTTTGATTGGCTCCGCGCTGAGGTTCTCTCCTGGTCACCACAATGCAGTAAGACATGCTTCCAGAAGGTAGCCAAGGTTCTGTGCACCTCTTCACTCTCCTCCCTGCCAGCGGTTTTAGCAATGTCTTTGACAAAGGTCAAGCTGGTAGTTTGCCTCCACACCGGCCATATGATTGTGCAATTGACCTTCAAACTGGGACCATACCCCTTTGTGGCCGCGTTTACCCTTTGTCGGTCTTGGAGGATAAGGCCATGGAGGAGTATATTGTAGACTCACTTTCTCGAGATTTCATCCCCAAATTCTCATCTGCTGCTTGTGCTGGTTTCTTCTTTGTGAAGAAGAAGAGTGGTGAACTGAGACCTTGTATTGATTATAGGGGTCTCAATTGTTTCACGATTAAGAATGCCTATCTGATTTAATTGATTACGGCGTTATTCAAGGGAGCAATGGTTTTCACAAAGCTTGATCTGAGAGGGGCATACAATCTCATGAGAATTAAGGAGGGCAACTAGTGGAAAACTGCGTTTAATACCAGAACAGGCCATTATGAGTACCTCGTATTGCTTTTTGGCCTTTGTAACGCCCCAACAGGTTTCCAGGAATTTATTAACAATGTACTACGAAATTTGTTACACTTATATGTAGTGGTTTATCTTGATGATATCATCATATTTTCCAAGTCCTGGGAGAGCCACCACACAGATATCTATCATGTGCTTCAGAAACGAAGAGAGAACAATCTCTAATGTAAACTGGAGAATTGCGAGTTCCATCGTGCACAGGTTAAATTCCTGGGCTATGTAATTTCCACTGCTGGTTTTTCGATGGATCCAGAGAAACGTTCAGCAGTCCTACAGTGGCCCTGACCTGTGGGTTTACGTCCTCTGCAGCGTTTCCTGGTCTTTGCCAACTATTATCGGAAGTTTATTCGTAACTTCTCGTCTCTGGTCAAGCCTCTGACTGATATGACCAGAAAGGACGGTAACCCACAGAGTTGGTCTCCAGAGTCCATTAAGGTCTTTGAGAGTCTCAAAGCTGCCTTTGTTTCTTCTCCTATGTTGGCACATCCTGATCCTAGGTTACTTTTTATTCTTGCGGTTGATGCTTCTGAGACAGGTGTTTGGCACCGTTCTGTCTCAACATCCTACCTGTGAGAGCGCTATGCATCCTTGTGGCTATTTTTACAAGAAATTGTCACCTGCAGAGTGAAATTACGAGGTTGGTGACAGAGAGCTATGGACATTGATTTTATCCCTGAAAGAATGGAGACATCTCCTCGAAGGTACCACTGTACCAGTTCTCATTCTTGCTGACCATAAGAATCTCACATTCTTGTCTGAAGCTAAACGCCTCTCTCCCAGAAGGGCATGATGGGCTCTTTTCTTGTCAAATTTCAATTACATATTACATAATTGTCTAATTTTTACCCAGGACAAAGAATGTAAGGGCTGGTGCCTTGTCACGACAAATTTCCTCCACTACAATGTTGGAGTCGGTTCCTGTGACTCCTAGTTGTATTCTGGCTACGGTTCCCACTAGTCTCACTTCTCCTTTCGGGTGACAAAATTCTTGCTGCTCAGGTCCATGCTCCACCTGATAAACCTTGTGACCGCTGCTTTGTCCTAGAGAGTCTCCATACTGCCGTGCTCCAGACTTACCATTCTCCCAAGGCAGCTGGCCACCCTGGGAGGAATCAACTTGTTTGGGCCATTTCCCACCAATTCCGGTGGCCTAGTCTACGTGCTGATGTAACTGCCTTTGTAGCTGCCTGTTCCGTATGTGCTCAGAAAAAAGACTCCACCACACCTTCCAGTGGGCCTCCTACAACCCATACCCAATGGAGAGAGGCCCTGGACCCACCATTCTATGGATTTCATTGTGGAGTTACCCAACTCCCAAGGCAACACAGTTATCCTTATGGCGGTTGACCAGTTCTAAAAGATGTGTCATTGTACTCCACTTAAGAAGTTGCCCACTTCTAAGTAACTGGTTTCCATTTTTGCTCGGGAGATCTTTCGCTTACATGGGCTACCCAAGGTGATTGTCTCGTACAGGGGTAGTCAGTTTGTGTCCCGGTTCTGGCAAGCCTTTTGTGCACAGTTGGGAATTCAGCTTGCTTTCTCCTCTGCGTATCACCCGCAGTCTAATGGGGCTGCAGAATGAGCCAATCAGTCCTTGGAGCAATTGCTACATTGTATATTTCTGACCATCATAGCAACTGGTCAGCCCTATTACCGTGGGCAGAGTTTTCTCATGTTAGTGCCTTGAATTCTGATTCCCAATTGTCCCTGTTTATGGCGAATATTGTTGGTCTTCATTCCACTTGGGCACAAGTCCAGGAGGCTTTACATCATGCTAATGATAGGTACAGACTCCATGCTGTCCGCCGGCGCCTGCCTACGCCTTCCTACCAGGATGGGGACAGGGTCTGGCTGTCATCTCACAACCTCTGACTTCGTGCTCCCTCACTGAAGTTGGCACCTCGATTTATTGGGCCTTTCTGCATTCTTCACAGGATTAACCCAGTGGCTTATGCTTTAGACCTTCTTTCTAATATGTGTATTGAACCTTTGGTCTGCAACCGCTTTACCACCTCGTGCCACGTCCTCACCCTGTACAGGTTGAGAACCAAGAGGAGCAAGAAGTACAGTCCATTTTTGACTCCTGTATTTTCCGTGGGCCCATACAGTACCTGGTGTATTGGAAGGGGAATGGTCCGGAGGAACACTCTTGGGTCTCATCCTCGGACATGCATGCCCCTGTCCACCTCTGTGTGATTTCCATAGACGTTTTCCCCTCAAGCCTGGTTGTCCTCTGAGGGGGAAGGGTTGTTGTGGAGGGGGTACTGTCAGGGCTGGGCTCACCCCTTCCTTCTCTGAGCTGGCCACTCAGCCGTCGGCTAATTGCTAGCTCCCGTCTGTCAAGTCACTTAGAGGCCAGGTGACAGATGCACACCATAGGGATCAGGAGTGCACCGCAAGGTTGTGGACCCTACGGCTGACTGCTGCGGATGGGAGTCAAGGTGATAAGTAAGGCAGGGCTGCCAGAACACCAAGATGGATTCCACTGGGGTTAGAGAGTAAGATTCCCTGGGGCTCGGAGTCTAAGAGCCAGCAGGTGTTCACCAGAGCCTCTAATGGTGAGGATGGACTGGGCTGCAACTGGCTCCAGGTCGCAACCCCCAGGGTCCCCCAACTCACACCCACAGTAGGCAACAGGAGGATAGGGATAGTGAGGGTAGTAAGCCGAAATCCTCAACCTCTCCTCAGGACCAAACCCTTTCCAGTGCACGAGGTACTGGAGAATGCCTCTACAGAGTCGAGAATCCAAAATTTGGCTAACCTCGTACTTTGGCTAACCTCGTACTCCTGATCATCCTCAGAGACCGGTGCTCAGAGGACGAGAGAACTTATTGAGGACTAAAGGCTTCAGAAGGGCAACATGGAAGGAGTTAAAGATTTTGAGGCTTTTGGGAATCTGGAGCTTGAAACAAACCATATTCAGTTTAGAAGTTATGATGTACGGACCAATGAATCTTGGGGCAAATTTGAGAGAAGGAACCCGGAGTTTGATGTTCCTGGTGGAGAGCCAGACTTTGTTTCCTGGCTGAAGAGAAGGTGGCTTATGCCTGTGACGGTCAGCAAAACTCTTGAATTTGTTGGCAGCTTTCTGGAGGGAATCATGAACATCAGCCCACATGGAAATAAATGATTTATGAACAGTAGCCAAAGCTGGAATGTCAGAAGAACAAGTCATAGGAAGAGGGAGTTGAGGATGTCTTCCATAAACAGTGACAAAGGGTGTTTTCTGAGAACTGACGTTGACATGATTATTGTGGGAGAACTCAGCCCACAGTAATAGTGATGCCCAATCATCATGATGGGCTGAGACCAAGGTACGGAGAAAGACCTCCAACTCCTGATTAACCCTCTCAGTCTGGCTATTGGATTGGGGATGGTAAGAGGCAAAATCCAAGGTAATGTCGAGAGATTTGCAAAAGGCTCTCCAAAAACGAGACATAAACTGCACACCCCTGTCCGAAACGACATGGGAAGGAACACCATGAAGGCGGAAAATCTCTTGTACAAAAATGGGAAACAAGGCAGGGGCAGAAGGAAGACAAGGAAGAGGAACAAAATGAGCCATCTTGGAGAACTGATCGATTACCACCCAAATGGCCGTATTATTCTCCGACAGGGCATGAGAAGACCAGCAGGGGTTTGAGTGGAAGATTTAGACTAAGCACAGACATGACAAGCCTTAATGTAGTCTTTAACATCCAAGTGGAGATTAGGCCACCAGTAGTGATGACTGATGAGCAGGAAGGATCAGAGGAACCCAGCATGACCTGCCACCTTGGAATCATGTCCCCAACAAAGGATCTTAGCTCTTAGCTCCGTGGGAACAAAGGTCTTGCCAGGAGGAATTTTTGATTCCAGGGTGGTAGAATGGGCAACATTGCATGAGGTAGGCATGATCAGCTCAGGATCAGGGGTAGACTCCTCGTCCAAAGTGTCAAATGACCTAGAGAGCGCATCAGCTCGACCGCTGCAGGAACCAGGTTTGTACGTAATCGTGAATTTAAAACAGGAAAAGAAGAGACTCCACCTGGCCTGTCTGGGGTTCAGACGTTTAGCATTCTGTAGGTATTGTAGATTCTTGTGATCAGTAAAGATCATTATGGAGTGAGGGGAACCTTCGAAGAGATGACGCCACTCCTCCAACGCCAATTTAATTGTGAGACGTTCCCGATCACCAATAGCATAATTTCTCTCTGCCTGAGAATTTTTTTTTAGAAGAACGCACATGGTTGACGTTTCTTCTCAAAGAACTGAAGAAGCACAGCTCCCACCCCCATCAAAGAAGCGTTGACTTCAATAAAAAAAATGGGTCCCCAGGATTTGGTCTCCTCAAGAGAGGTCCAGAGACAAAGGCCTGTTTCAGATTGCGAAATGCAGAGACAGCCTTGGGAGGCCAGTCTTTGGCATTCGCACTGTAAGGGATCTTCCCGGGGTAGGGTGTGTTTGGACACAGTTCACAGCAGACTTGGAATATATGAAGCAGATCTTGGCGTTTATTCGTGGTACAAACAGTCCAGCAAACAAAACATACAGCAACACCGTGCTTTCTAAGTACAACAAAATAAACAAAAGACCTAGCCCGGCTGGGCGCTTACTAACAGGTTCTTCTCACCTATCTGACATTTATAAAGACAGCGTCTTTTCGTCTGGATATCGCAGGGTGGGTTTTAGCTCCAGCAGTGTCTGTGCTTGCAGCTTCCTTCAACATACAGGCTGTTCATTCCCTGGCTGGGAGCAATCACCTGCAGACCCTACAGAGCCTTTAGCTTCCCAGGCTAATTAGGATCCAAGCTCACCTGATCCCAAACCCAGAACTGGATCGGGGGATGTGGAATGACAGGTCCCTCTACCAAACCTACCTGCCATTCCATATAAACCCAGGCCCGGCAAAATTAAATAACAATTCAGCAGCATATCACTGCTGAGAAACTGAACCATCCTGGATTTACCATCTCACACTGTGTAGCAACCTAGGTGAGATGTACACCCCCTCGATCACTTCTCCAGTGACATGTCTACATATCCCCCCCCTCTTTTTCAGACCGGAGGGCTGAGCCTTTTGTCCCCACAGACAACTTACCCTCGACAATGCGTCAGCATTTGCCTGTAATTTCCCTGGCCTGTGTTCCACAGTGAAATTAAAGTTTTGTAGGGAGAGAAACCATCTAGTCACTCTTGCATTTCTCTCCTTGTTTAACTTCATCCATGTTAGGGGGGCATGGTCTGTCACCAACTTGAATTTCCTGCCTAGCAAGTAATACTTTAACGATTCTAGGGCCCACTTTACTGCCAAACACTCTCGCTCCACAATGGCATAATTTTTCTCGGCCGGGGTTAATTTTCTACTCAAGTACGTCACCGGATGCTCCTCACCATTCACTACTTGTGAGAGTACTGCACCTAAGCCTGTGTTAGAGGCATCTGTCTGGACCAGAAACTCTCGTTTGAAATCGGGGGTAACTAACACAGGTGGTTGGCACAAGGCAGACTTAAGGCTTTGGAAAGCCTTCTCGGCCTCTGGGGTCCACGTGACCATTGCTGTCTTTCCGCCCTTTGTCAAGTCAGTTAGTGGAGCAGCAACTGAGGCAAAGTTCGGCACAAACCTACGGTAATACCCCGTAATACCCAGGAAAGCTCTAACCTGTTTCCTTGTCAGGGGTCTAGGCCAATTCTGTATTGCCTCAATTTTATTTAGCTGTGGCTTAATCAACCCTCTCCCAATAATGTAGCCTAGATATTTGGCCTCTTCTAGGGCTAGAGCACACTTCTCGGCATTTATGGTCAACCCCGCATCACTTATGGCATCCAACACGGCCTGTACCTTACAGAGGTGACTTTCCCAATCAGGGCTAAAAATGACCACATCATCGAGGTAGGCAGCTGAGTAATCACGATGTGGTCGCAGAATCAAGTCCATCAACCTCTGGAAAGTTGCAGGCGCTCCATGTAACCCGAATGGCATCACTACATACTGGAATAGCCCATCAGGGGTGGAGAATGCAGTTTTCTCTTTAGCCTCACCAGAAAGTGGAATCTGCCAGTAGCCCTTTGTGAGATCGAGAGTGGTTATGTACCTGGCGTTACCCAACTTCTCAATCAACTCATCTACCCTGGGCATAGGATACGCATCGAACTTGGAGATCTCATTCAACTTTCTGAAATCGTTACAGAACCTCCAAGTTCCATTGGGCTTTGGGATTAGCACAATTGGGCTGGACCATTCACTCTGTGACACCTCAATTACCCCCAGAGCAAGCATACGTTTTACCTCGGCAGATACGGCTTCCCTACGTGCCTCCGGTATCCTATAGGGCTTAAGGTTTACTCTGCTTCTAGGCTCAGTTTCAATGTGATGATGGATGAGGTGTGTACGCCCTGGGAGGTCAGAGAACTTTTTTTTGTTTTTCTGTAAAAATTCCTGAGCCTCCTGTTTCTGTGACACTGATAGAGTATCACCTACCTTGACTGGAGGGATTGGTTGTGACAAATCATTAACAGTATTTGTCGCCACCAAGGATTCCCTGTCTTTCCAGGGCTTGATCAAGTTTATGTGATAAACTTGGAAAGGCTTCCTTCTACCTGGTTGGTGCACCTTGTAGTTCACCTCACTGATCTTTTCAACAATTTCATAAGGACCTTGCCACTTCGCCAAGAATTTACTCTCAACAGTGGGGACTAGTATAAGGACCCTATCGCCTGGGTTGAATGTCCTGATTCTTGCGGACCGGTTGTAAATTCTACTTTGGGCCTCTTGAGCCCTCTGGAGGTGTTCCCTTACCAGGGGCATTACAGTGGCTATACGGTCCTGCATTTGTGCTACATGCTCAATAACACTCTTGTATGGGGTGGACTCATTCTCCCATGTCTCTTTTGCAATGTCCAGTAGACCCCTAGGGTGATGACCATAGACCAACTCGAATGGTGAGAACCCTGTGGACGCTTGGGGCACCTCCCTAATAGCAAACATGAGGTAGGGTAATAAATGATCCCAGTCACGACCATCTTTTGCCACCACTTTCTTCAACATATGTTTCAAAGTCTTATTAAATCTCTCCACCAATCCGTCCGTCTGGGGGTGGTACACAGAGGTACGGATGTGTGAGATTTTAAATAGTTTGCATAATTCCTTCATTACTTTCGACATAAATGGCGTACCTTGGTCAGTTAGGATTTCTTTGGGGATCCCAGTCCTAGAGAACATATAAAACAACTCACGTGCAATTGTTTTAGATGCAGTGTTTCTTAAGGGTACAGCCTCAGGATAGCGGGTCGCATAATCCAGGACTACCAAAATATACTGGTGTCCTCTAGCTGACTTTACAATGGGACCCACTAAATCCATGGCAATACGCTCAAAAGGCACCTCTATAATAGGGAGCGAAACCAAAGGACTGCGAAAATGTGACACTGGGGCACTAACCTGACATGTGGGGCACGACTCACAGTATTTTTTAATGTCATCATATATGGCCGGCCAAAAAAACCTCTGGAGAACCCTCTCTCGCGTTTTGTCAGTCCCCAAGTGTCCCCCAAGAACATGGTTATGTGCCATGTCAAGCACCTGACGCCGGTACGGCTTAGGTACCAGAAGCTGTTCCACAATCTCATCTTTAACCTTATTGACTCTATAGAAAAGATCATTAGTCACCGAAAAATGTGGAAATCTTTTTTCAGCATCTGGTTCCTGAGGTACCCCGTTCATAACAGCAACCTGCTCTCTCGCATTTTTGAGAGTGGGGTCCTGTAATTGTGCAGTCCCAAAATTATCGCTAGACACCTCTAAGTCTAGTATATTTTGCTCAGTGGGAGGATCCTCCTCCCCAACCAGGACCTGCAAAGGAAAACAATCATTTTCATCCTGCATACTTTTATCATTCACAGCGGACAAGGCAACCTCCTTAGAGGTATCCTCACTCCTTTTGGGGATTTCTCTTTTTTCCCAGAGAGCCCAGAATAACGGAAAATCGCGGCCCAATATTACATCATGCATGAGGTTTTTAACCACACCCACTTCATATTGTACGGTGCCTTGTTTAGTCCCGACTTTAGCCCGCACTATAGGGTACACTTTTGTATCACCATGTATGCACACAACACTCATATGCTTGTTAGGCTCTAAGTCCCCAGCCACCAGGCTAGCATGCACCAAGGTTACGAGGCTTCCTGAGTCCATTAACGCTTTAACAGGAAAGTCATTGATTGTGATGTTGCAGATTTGCGGTTCAGTCTCTAGTCCAGGAACTGCAGCACAAGATGGTTCCGCAAATAGCGACTGACGCCGGCTAGCGTCACATTCCATGGGTTCAGAGGTAAGAGGGCAATGGGCAGACACGTGTCCCGCCTCATGGCATCTCCAACACTGGATAGGGCCTGGTCTCTTTGGCAAGGAGTCCTTTTCAGAGCCCCTTAGCCACCCGGGACCATCACCAGTCTTTTGTCCCTGAGACACCACTTGAGCCCTTTTCCCCCCATCAGCACCCCTCCACACTCCCCCAACAGATGGAAGTCTCTTACCAGCTGACGGCACAGATCTGGCGCTCCGGGGAGGTGAAGATGCTGCAGGAACATCGCGGAGGTAGTCCTCAGTCGCCTGGAACCTCTCCACAAGGTTGACAAGTTCGTTTGCGTCCCTAGGATCACCTTGTCCCACCCAGCGTTGCAGGTCAGTAGGAAGCGCTCGGAGGTAGCGATCCATCACGACCTTCTCTAGGATTTGTGCAGGAGTAGAAGTGTCTGGCTCCAACCACTTTCTTGCCAAATGGATTAGGTCATACATCTGGGACCTCGCTGATTTGTCCAGACTGTAGCTCCAGTTGCGTACCCTCCGGGCACGGACTGCAGTAGTAACTCCTAGTCGGGCAAGTATCTCCTCTTTTAGCCGAGTATAGTCCTTAACCTCTTGCTCACTGAGGTCATAGTAGGCCTTTTGGGGTTCACCTGTTAAATAGGGTGCAATTACCTCTGCCCACTCAGCAGCTGGTAACTTCTCTCGCTCAGCCACGCGCTCAAATACTGTTAGAAAGGCCTCAACATCGTCCTCAGCAGTCATCTTTTGCAGCGCTTTCTGCACAGTCCTTCTCCCAAAAAAAATCTCTGGAGCGGCTCCCTCCATTGTGGGTGGATTAGTAACCACAGGCGCCTCTCGATTTACTATCAGGTGCTCGATAAGTTGTTGTTGGCTTTGGCGCAAAGCTTGCAACTCTTCCTTATGCATCCGCTGTTGTGCAGCCATCATCTGCTGTTGTGCAGCCATGGACTGTTGTTGTGCAGCCATGGACTGTTCATGTCGTCTATTGGCCTCTGTCTGAGCCTGCTGTTGTGCAGCCATCATCTGCTGTTGTTCAGCCATGGACTGTTCATGTCGTCTATTGGCCTCTGTCTGAGCCTGCTGTTGTTGCAAACTCACTTGCATAAACTGCTTCAGCATCTCCTCCATGTTGCTGGACTGTTTTTGGAGTGTAGTTGCAGCTTTCACCCAGGACATCAGCAGCTGTAGCCAAGTCTGTCCACACCGTTGCCCCTAGCAACCGCGTTGCCCGCTACCTCCACCAATTGTAAGGGATCTTCCCGGGGTAGGGTGTGTTTGGACACAGTTCACAGCAGACTTGGAATATATGAAGCAGATCTTGGCGTTTATTCGTGGTACAAACAGTCCAGCAAACAAAACATACAGCAACACCGTGCTTTCTAAGTACAACAAAATAAACAAAAGACCTAGCCCGGCTGGGCGCTTACTAACAGGTTCTTCTCACCTATCTGACATTTATAAAGACAGCGTCTTTTCGTCTGGATATCGCAGGGTGGGTTTTAGCTCCAGCAGTGTCTGTGCTTGCAGCTTCCTTCAACATACAGGCTGTTCATTCCCTGGCTGGGAGCAATCACCTGCAGACCCTACAGAGCCTTTAGCTTCCCAGGCTAATTAGGATCCAAGCTCACCTGATCCCAAACCCAGAACTGGATCGGGGGATGTGGAATGACAGGTCCCTCTACCAAACCTACCTGCCATTCCATATAAACCCAGGCCCGGCAAAATTAAATAACAATTCAGCAGCATATCACTGCTGAGAAACTGAACCATCCTGGATTTACCATCTCACACTGTGTAGCAACCTAGGTGAGATGTACACCCCCTCGATCACTTCTCCAGTGACATGTCTACAGCACCCTTCTTGGTCAAAGCGATAATAGGCGCGTCAATGGAAGAGTAATTCCTTATGAACTGCCTATAATTTGTGAAGCCAAGAAAGCGCTGTGTGGCCTTGAGGCTAGCGGGAAGGGGCCAGTTGGTAATGGCTGAGACCTTTCCCAGGATCCATGCGAAGGCCCGACCTAGAAATAAAACATCCCAGAAACAGGACCTCAGAACATTCAAAGGAACACTTCTCCAACTTGGCATAGAGATTATTCTCTCTAAGGCGCTGAAGTACGGTGCAGACATGGTTTCTGTGAGCAGGCAGATTTTCAGAAAAGATGAGAATATCATCCAGATAGATGACAACAAAATGGTACAGTAGATCCCTGAAGATTTCATTGACAAAGTTTTGGAACACAGCTGGAGCATTACACAAACCAAAAGGCACAACCAGGTATTCGTAATGCCCGTCCCTAGTGTTAAACGCAGTCTTCCATTCGTCACCTTCCTGTATTCGAGTGAGATTGTATGCACCTCTGAGATCCAACTTGGTGAAAATGGAAGCCACCTTTAACCTGTCGAATAGCTCAGATATTAGGTTTTTGATAGTCACTGCGTTTAAACCTCTATAGTCGATGCAGGGTCTGAGGGTACCATCCTTTTTGGCAACGAAAAAGAACCCTGCTCCTGCAGGCGATGAGCATTTCCAGATGAAACCTCTCTCCAGATTCTCTGCGACATACTCAGACATGGCCCGGGTCTCTGGAATGCACAGAGGGTAGATAGATCCCTGGGCAGGGTTGCTCCGGGGACAAGGTCAATAGCACAGTCAAAAGATCTGTGGGGAGGAAGAACCTCAGCAGACTTCTTACAGAACACATCCCAGTAATCGCTGTATGCCGCGGGAAGATCAGACTATATGGATGTGGTAGCAATGGGAAGTTTCCCTTGGGGGCCACCTTGAGAAGACAGGACGAGAAACACAAAGGAACTTAAGCCAGGATCTGCCCAGAGACCCAGTCCACATGTGGAGAGTGGAGCTGTAGCCAAGGAAGGCCCAATACAATGGGGGTAGAGCCCTTGGGTAGGATGAGGAAGGAAATCCACTCCTGGTGGAGTATCCCTACCGACATCCTAATAGGTAGCATCTGGAAACAGATAGGGCCCCCTGGAAGCACAGTGCCATCAATTGCAGAGACTACCAGTGGTGTAGCGAGGGGAGAAAGGGTAAGCTTCATAGAAGAAGTAGTTCTCCAGTCCATGAAATTGCCGGCAGCCCCGGAGTCTGGATATGCTAGGACCGATTGGGGAGACGTGCCTTCATGGAGGAACACCGGAAGAAGAAGACGAGAAGGTGATGTTTCTGGGTCCAATAATCCACCTTCCAAATGTATTAGACCCGAGTGTTTCACCGACGAAAAGAGCAAGAGTCACGAAAATGACCCTTTCCCCCACAATAAAGACACAAGCCCAGAGTTCTGCATCTAGCACGTTCTTTGGGGGTTAGTCTGGTCCGGCCCAGCTGCATGGGTTCCTCAGCAGGCAGAGGATGCTCCACAAGGTGACGGGGAAAGAGTTCAGGCTGACTAGGACCTAGGGGGTGCTGGTGTCTTTTTTCTAAGGACCTCTCCTGGAAACGAATGTCAATCTGATTACATAAGGAAATTACATCTTCCAGACCGGTGGGGATAGCTCTTCCTGCTAATTCATCCTTCACTCAGTCAGAGGCCATGTAAAAAGTTTGCCACCAGGGCCTCATTGTTCCAGCTCAATTCAGCTGTGAGGATACGGAACTGAAGTGCATAATGTTCCACTGAACAAGATTCTTGGCGAAGGCGTAAAAGGGCACTAGCCGCAGAAGAAACCTGAGCTGGCTCCTCGAAGATATTACGAAAGAGCTTCAAGAAGTCGGACAGGCTGGAAACCACCGGATCATTTTTCTCCCACAGGGGAGCAGCCCAGGCTAAAGCTTCCCCAGAGAGGAGGGAAATGTTATAGGCTACCTTTGCCCGATCAGACAGAAAGTTTTGAGGCTGGAGCTCAAAATGAATGGTGCCCTACAGGCCTTGGGGTCCCCAGAGAAGCGAGACGGAGCTGGCAGTAATAATGAATGCATGGATGCGACTGGTGCGATAGGTGCAGCTGCTGACTGTACTTGAGGCTGTAGGTTCGGGGTTCCCAAGGAAGACTGCAGCTGCTCGAAGCGGGAAGCCAGATCTTGAAGGAATTGCGTCACCTGAGTCTGATTAGATTCCTGGGTCTCGAGTCTCCGAACTATGCCTTGCAAAGGATCGACTGCAGGAAGCAGCACATCAGCCAGGTCCATGGCTGATCAAACTGTCAGGTCATCTAGAGGCCAGGTGACAGATGCACACCGTAGGGATCAGGAGTGCACCGCAAGGTTGTGGACCCTACTGCTGACTGCTGTGGACCCTACTGCTGACTGCTGTGGATGGGAGTCAAGGTAATAAGGAAGGCAGGGCCGTCGGAACACCAAGACGGATCCCACCGGGGTTAGAGAGTGAGATTCCCTGGGGCGCGGAGTCTAAGAGCCAGCAGGTGTTCACCAGAGCCTCTAATGGTGAGGATGGACTGGGCTGCAACTGGCTCCAGGTTTTGACCCCCAGGGTCCCCCAGCTCACACCCACAGTAGGCAACAGGAGGATAGGGACAGTGAGGCAAAAAGCCAAGGTCGGGCCACAAGCAGACAGGGATAGTCAGGGACACACCAAAAGGTCAGGATCACAGGCAAACAGGGATAGTCAAGGACACGCCAAAGTCGGTAACAGAACAACAGAAGAGCACACGGCAGGTAACAGGAAGCCAAACACACAAAGGTT
Organism: Lithobates pipiens; assembly: GCF_037356315.1. Taxonomy (NCBI): domain Eukaryota; kingdom Metazoa; phylum Chordata; class Amphibia; order Anura; family Ranidae; genus Lithobates; species Lithobates pipiens. The sequence goes on from NW_027507784.1 coordinate 222,566,663, forward strand.
GATCAGCAGGGTTGGCCTGCAGTGCACAGGTTAGTATAGAGTTCTCTGATAGGAGCTAGGGTGGAGCCATGCCAGAGGATGGATTAAAAAGCAGTCAGGGGAGGGTCGGCTGGTCTCTAGAAATGAACACATGGAGACAGGTAAGCAGACAAACTCTATTGCATAACCATGACACCGTCTCTCTCCACAGTTACTCAGCTGTTGTTCATATACTGCTCATCAGTCCTGCCTACTTAAGCCGCCCAGTCCAGAGGGTCTTTGCCTTCGCCTTGGTCAACATCACAAGAAACATCTCCTGTGTTCCTGTTTAAAGACTGGCTTTGCTGACATCCCTTCTGGCTCAAGATCCTGTTTGCTGCTCCACTACTTTGATCCCTGACTTCTGGTTTGGCTGACTATTTGTTCCGGTTACTGAACTCTGTCTATGTTTTGACTATGTCTGTTCTTTTTACTTTTATTATTAAACAAGTGTGATTTAACTGTACTTCTGTAACTGTACTTCTGTCTCAGTCTGATTTTATGGTTTCTGACACTCCTGATATATTTGACACCCAGCCAGACTCCCTGCTGCCCCTCGGGACAGTGAGAATTGCCGGGCCACAAATTCTCCCCCTGATGAGCCTACCCTGGCTAATATGCTGGCCATACAAGATTGCAAGGCCTCACTTTCTACTTAGATAGCATCTATCCGCATAGATTTTTCACTGTTAAAACAGGATGTCCACAAGCTGCATGATAGAACCGGGGCCACTGAAGAATGTTCTTTGGAAGATGTTCTGCACCCCTTGTCTGTCACAGTACGGGATAATACCAGTGAAATGTTGTCTATCTGCGCCAAACTTGATGACCTGGAGAACCGCTCTCGCAGGAATAATCTCCATTTCATGGGGTTTCCTGAGTGCACAAAGGGCTCTCACCCTGAGAAATTCTTATATTCTTGGCTACGGGACATTTTTGGTACAGATGCACCTTCTTTTTCCTATGTTATCGAATGTGCACACCTCCACATCCCCCTCCTGTAGGAGCTCCTCCATGCTCGCTAATTACATGGATCCTTCACTTTCAAGATAAAGTTGCCATTCTATGCCTTGCAAGGGAGAAAGGGCCTCTTAAATACAATGGCAATACCATTTCAGTCTACCCTGACTTCTCTGCTGACCTCCGACAACGCTTCTCCTTTGCGGCTGTGAAACCTTGACTGCCTACTGAAGGCCTACTGCCACATACCTGGTCGGAGTCTGAAGCGATGAGGTCAGCCTCTCTTGTCTCTCCAACCCAGGTCCTGCTGAGGATGGAGACAGAAGGACCCAAGGGAAAGGAGGAACACGAGTACCTGCAGATGGATCCCAAGAGGCAGATGATGCAACTGAGGGAGTTCAGGAAGTCGCAGCAGGTCTGAGAAGCGGAGTCGCAGCAACACGGCAGACAGCTCAGAGCCAGACAGGAGACAGAAGCAAAGTCGCGAGGATAGCCAGGTTCGGAAGCAGGCGGGCAGCGAGGTACCAAATCATCAGACAGGAGCAGGGTCAGATAGTAGGCTGGGATCAGGAACCAGTAATCAGCGAAGTGGAAGAGTCCGGAAGCAAGGTCAAGGAAAGCCAAGGGTAAGGCACGGGTATCAATCAGGCAAAGACAGGATTCACAGGTCACGGATACAGGAACAGCTGAAGATCGGTCAGCATCTGCCACAAGTCAGCATGACCGTCTGGTACTAAAGGGTGCACGAATGCGCACCTACGAACGCGCGCACGTTTGCGCACTCGCAATTAGTACAGTACCTTGCGTGCGCAGATGTGCCCGAAGCGCAACAGCAGTTCTCTTACACCTACCATATGCTTTGCTTTTCCCTGCTAAGCTGCACATTATTCATGATGGCAAAGCTCACTTATACACCAACCCTAAAGAAGCCATGATCATTATGGTGCTTTGCAAAGGCAAAGAGGTAAATGATCATGGCAAATGCTCCCTGGAACCCCCTTTTGATACCTTACTATGTATACTGTACCTTTGCATAGGCAAACGGTCGCTATGATTTGCATACATTGCCTACATATGCTGCCTAGGTTACTCGGGGTGCTTCCTGCCTCTTCCCCTACAGTCTATAGGGTGCAATCTTTAGTGTACCTGGTCTTTTCGGAATCATCTCTTCATAATCCTACTTGTTGTGCCTGCTGAATTGTTGAAAGCCTGGAGTACTTTACATATCCTCATACCAACAAAAGACCCTTATCCTGGCACTGGACCCTTTACTGTTTTTTTTTTTTTTTTCAGGGTTTTTTTGATGGCCAAGCTGGATTCCACACTACCCCCATACCAAATGGTGGCATGGTGTCAGAGAACTCACATTGCTAATGCTGTCTCCGTGCAGCAATGGCTAATTCCCATTTGGCTAATGCCAAAGGACATGCGCGGTGTCCCTGACCAGAAACGGAAGAGTTCCGGAATAAACGTGCGCACTGGTGCACCCATACGAATGTGTGTGTGTGCACTTACGCACGTTCGCATCCGCCAATCCTGGTGCATGGCACCCTGTATAAACAGAGTCTCTGCCTGATAACTGTGCTGGATCGTCTTCAGCTTGTTCCTGATTTCTGTTTGACCTGTTACCTTGCTCCTGACAAACCCGGCTTCCTTGACCATTCTCCCGGATCACCCCTGCCTGTTACCTACCTCTGCTGATTATACAGACCTCGGCTTGGACTCTTTACTACGGCTCCGCTTCCTGATTCTGTACTCGCTGCCAGCCCGTTGCCAATCTCTGCCTGTCCTTGACTACGAACTTGCCTTCCATTTATGTACCCTGTTGCCAGCCAGTTGCCAACCTTTGCCTGTTCCTGACATTGCAGTTGTTCCTGAGTCCATGCTTACCTGCCTGGCTCCCGCTGAACAGTTCTGGTGATCAGTCTTCACGACTTCCTCCGAGAGGATCCTGTATCTCCAAGCTCCAGCCTTCAGCCTGCAGGCACCTGCACCCTTTTGTTGCCCCGGCACACCCTGTCCCTGAGTGTTGAAACCGGAACCATGAAAAAGGCCACCCTCAGCATTTCAGACTCCACTGTAAGGTACGGGACAGTACGATCCAGCCAAATGGAGTCCGAAAGGAGGGTCTCACCTTTGGAAGCTCTGTGCCAGCAGATTGCAACCCTTACCCAGGCAGTCCAGGGCCTGCAAGATGGCTATTGTCAACTTGAGCAAAGAATTGAGTCATTGTCTCCAAGCACCTCAACTCATCAGACGCTCACAGCACCTTTGCCCTCTGTCCCAACAGTTTAAGCATTAGCACCCGCAGTAGAAGTGCCACCCCCAGAACCTCAACTTCCCACTCCTGAGAGGTTTTCAGGGGATCGTAGCAAGTTCCGTGCCTTCAGGAATAGCTGCCAGCTATACTTCCTGCTACAACCCCGTACCTTCTCTTTGGGGAGCACTAAGATGGGGTTCATTATCTCACTACTCCAGGGGGAACCCCAAATTTGGACTCACCGCTTATTGGAACAGGCCAGCCCTCTGTTGGACACTATGGACTCTTTCCTGAATGAGATGGCCAAATTGTATGACTACCCTCAGCGTGCCACAACCACGGAGGCCAGTCTCCATGCCCTCCAGCAGGGTCGTAGGCCAGTGGAGGACTGCGTAACAGACTTTAGGCGGTGGAGTTCTGATACACTATGGAACAATGCCGCCCTCCTTTATCTGTTCCACATTGGACTCTCTGAAGCACTGAAAGATGAGTTGGCTTGTGTTGGAATTCCCAGAGAGAACGGAGATCTGAGAGAACCAGCCAAAGTCGTCCCACATGGATGTTGCCTAAATTTCTGTCAGAAACCATGAATCAGTCTGAGACAGAAGTACAATTAAATCACACTTGTTTATTAATAAAAATAAAAAGGTAAATAGAAAAAGCGTAGTCAAGCATAGCCAGAGTCCAGTAACCAGATCGGGTAGTCAGCCAGGCCAGAAGTCAGGGATCCAAGTAGAGCACAGCAAGCAGAATAAGGAGCCAGAAGGGATGTCAGCAAGCCAGTCTTTAAACAAACCGCAGGAGATGGTTTCAGTGATGTGACCAAAGTGAAGGCAGAGGTGAAGTGAGCTGGAAGGCTTTAAGTAGGCAGGTCAGACGAGCATCATCAGGAACAGCTGGTAACTGTGGAGAGAGAAGCGAGCTGGCAATTGGCTGACAGCTGAGTGGCCAGCCTAGAGAAGGAAGGGCTAAGCCAGCCCTGACAGTACCCCCTCCTCAATGACCCCCCCCCCTCCCTCAGAGGGCCACCGGGCTTGAGGGGAAACTGTCTATGGAACTCACAGAGGAGGACAGGGGCATGTATGTCAGAGGATGAAACCCAGGAGCGTTCCTCCAGACCGTACCCTTTCAAATGCACCAGGTACTGTATTCGCCTACGGAACCTACGGGAGTCAACAATGGATTGTACCTCATACTCCTCATGATTCTCAACCTGAATAGGGTGAGGATGTGGCACCGAGGTGGTAAATCGGTTACAGACCAATGGTTTCAATAAGGAGACATGAAACACATTTGAGATGCGCATACTAGGAGGAAGGTCCAATGCGTAAGCCACTGGGTTAATCCTGCGAAGGATTTGGAAATGCCCAATAAACTGAGGTGAAAACTTCAGTGAGGGAACACGAAGCCGGAAGTTGTGAGATGACAGCCAGACCCTGTCCCCAACCTGGTAGGAAGGCGCAGGTAGGCGTCTGCGGTCAGCATGGAGTCTGTACCTAACATTAGCATGACGCAAAGCCTCCTGGACTTGTACCCAAGTGGAACGAAGACCACAGAGATGCTCCTCTAAAGCAGAAATACTCTGTGGAAAAAACGAGTCGGGCAGCATGGAAGGTTGGAAACCATAATACGCCATATATGGAGACAATTGTGAGGAAGAATTCAAGGCACTGTTGTGAGCAAACTCTGCCCAAGGTAATAGGTCAGACCAGTTGTTATGATGGTCAGAAATATAGCAACGTAGGAATTGCTCCAAGGACTGATTGGCTCGTTCTGCAGCCCCATTAGACTGCGGGTGATACGCAGAAGAGAACGCAAGCTGGATTCCCAACTGTGCACAAAAGGCTCCCCAGAACCGGGAGACAAACTGACTGCCCCTGTCCGAGACAATCACCTTGGGTAGCCCATGTAAGCGAAAGATCTCCCGAGCAAAAATGGAAGCCAGTTCCTTAGAGGTGGGCAACTTCTTAAGTGGAATACAATGAAACATCTTTGAGAACCGGTCAACCACCATAAGGATAACAGTGTTGCCTTGGGAGTTAAGCAACTCCACAATGAAATCCATAGACAGGTGAGTCCAGGGCCTCTCTCCATTGGGTATGGGTTGTAGGAGGCCCACTGGAAGGTGTCGTGGAGTCTTACTCTGAGCACACACGGGACAGGCAGCTACAAAGGCAGTAACATCAGCCCATAGACTAGGCCACCAGAATTGTTGGGAAATGGCTCAAATGAGTTGATTCTTCCCAGGATGGTCAGCTGCCTTGGGAGAATGGTAAGTCTGGAGCACAGCAGTACGGAGACTCTCAGGGACAAAGCAGCGGTCACAGGGTTTATCAGGAGGAGCATGGACCAGAGCAGCAAGAATTTTGTCACCCAAAGGAGAAGTAAGACTGGTGCGAACCGTAGCCAAGGTACGATCAGGAGGAATCATAGGAACCGGAACCGACTCTGACTTGGAAGTGGAGGAAAATTGTTGTGACAAGGCATCAGCCCTTACATTCTTAGTACCGGGTAAGAATGAGACAATGTAATTAAAGCTCAACAAGAAAAGAGCCCATCATGCCCTTCTTCTAGCCTCTTACAAGAATGTAAGATTCTTATGGTCAGTAAGAATAAGAACGGCACAGTGGTACCTTCAAGGAGATGTCTCCCTTCTTTCAGGGCTAAAAAGATCGCCAACAGCTCTCTGTCACCAATCTCATAATTGCACTCAGCAGGTGACAATTTCTTGGAAAAGTATACACACGGATGCATAGTGCTCTCAGAGTTAGGACGTTGAGACAGAAGGGCGCCAACTCCAGTCTCAGAAGCATCAACTTCTAGGATAAAAGGAAACGTAGGATCAGGATGTGCCAACACAAGAGCAGAAACAAAGGCAGCCTTGAGAGTCTCAAAGGCCTTAATGGACACCGGAGATCAACTCTGGGTTACCGTACTTTCTGGTCATATCAGTCAGGGGCTTGACCAGAGACAAGAAGTTACGAATAAACTTCCGATAGTAGTTGACAAAGCCCAGGAAACGCTGCAGAGGACGTAAACCCACGGGTCGAGGCCACTGTAGGACTGCCGAAAGTTTCTCTGGGTCCATCGAAAAACCAGCAGTGGAAATTACATAGCCCAGGAATGTAACCTGTTCATGATGGAACTCGCACTTTTCCAGTTTACAATAGAGATTGTTCTCTCTTCGTTTCTGAAGCACACAACAGACATCTGTGGGGTGGCTCTCCAGGGACTTGGAAAATATGAGGATATCATCAAGATAAACCTCCACACACAACTGCAACAAATCTCGGAGGACGTTGTTAATAAATTCCTGGAAAACTGCCGGGCATTACAAAGGCGAAAAGGCATTACCAGGTATTCATAACGGCCTGTTCTGGTATTAAACGCAGTTTTCCACTCGTCGCCCTCCTTAATGCGCATGAGATTGTATGCCCCTCTCAAGTCAAGCTTTGTGAAAACCATTGCTCCCTTGAGGCGGTCAAATAACTCTGTAATCAATAGAATCGGGTAGGCATTCTTAATCGTGACATGATTGAGACCCCTATAATCTATACAAGGTCTCAGTTCACCGCTATTCTTTTTCACAAAGAAGAAACCAGCACCAGCAGGATACGAGGATTTGCGGATGAAACCACGAGAAAGTGCGTCAGCAACATACTCCTCCATGGCCTTCTGCTCCAAGACGGACAAAGGGTAAACCCGGCCACGAGGAGGTATGGCACCAGGTTAAAGGTCAATTGCGCAATCATAAGACTGGTGTGGAGGCAAACTACTGGCTTGACCTTTATTAAAGACATCACTAAAATCACAGTACTCCTCCGGCAGGGAGGGGAGTGAAGAGGTGCACAGGACCTTGGATACCTTCAGGAAGCATGTCTCACTGCATTGTGGTGGCCAGGAGAGAACCTCAGCATGGAGCCAATCAAAAGAGGGGTTGTGCCTCTGTAACCAAGGTAAAGGTCTCCCGTCAAGAGCCTCAATGGCAAGTGGAGTGTCATGCAGCTGCAGCGAGTCCTGTGAAACGAAACAAATGCAGCATCAATGAACAGGCCTGCAGCCCCAGAGTCCATTTGAGCCTGTATCTCGATGGACGACTCAGCCCAAGAAAGGGTGATCAAAACCAGGGGCTTATCCCTCTGGATAACTGGGGACGAAAGAACGCCACCTAAGGTCTGTCCATGACAGGATCTCAAGGTTCGGGCGTTCCTTGGACGGGTAGGACAAGACTTCAAAAAAGTGACCTGCCTGGCCACAATAAAGGCACAATCTCTCCCTCCTCCTAAAGGCTCTCTCATCCGCAGAGAGACACGTGAAGCCCAGGTTCATGGGTTCATCTTCACTGACCAACTTGGTACCAGGAGGCATGGGAGGTGAGGGAGGCATGGGTGGGACTACAAAGCTTGGAGGCAAACGTACAGGAGGCTTCCACAAGCACTCCTTAAGAGAGGCAAACAAGATCAAGCTCTCCAGCTCAGTGGGTATATCTCAGGCTGCTATCTCATCCTTGATGGAATCCGAGAGACCATGAGAAAAAGCAGCCACGAGGGCCTCATTGTTCCAAGCAACCTCTGCTGCCAGAGTACGGAATTCAATGGCTTAGTCTGCAACAGTTCTCGTACTCTGTTTGATGGACATGAGGCACTTGGCAGCAGAAGCGGAGCGTGCGGGAACGTCAAATACCCCTTTAAAGGAAGCCACAAACTGAGGGTAACTCAAGACAACAGGTTTTTGCATCTCAACCTGACTGAGAAACCCTCTGCATTGAACTGGATCGCCCCCAAATTGCTGGGGAAGCGGAGCAGAACCAGACATACCTCTTATAGAGGTAATACTCGAGGCGGGTGCCTGCACAGAGACTGGTGCAGCAGCAGGGACGGCCTGCGACTCAGGTTGTATCGGAGCAGCCACCGTGGGGGATTCCAGGTGAGCCGTGCAATTCAGGAGCATTTGAAATGCCACGACAAACTGATCCATGCGGTGATCTTGCTCATCCAATCTGGAAAAAATATTACCAACAAGTGGATTGACTGGATCTTCTGAATTCATGGCCTTCGCCTACTGTCAGAAACCATGAATCAGACTGAGACAGAAGTACAATTAAATCACACTTGTTTGTTAATGAAAATAAAAAGGTAAATAGAAAAAGCGTAGTCAAGCATAGCCAGAGTCCAGTAACCAGATCGGGTAGTCAGCCAGGCTTAGAAGTCAGGGATCCAAGAAGAGCAACAGCAAGCAGGATAAGGAGCCAGAAGGGATGTCAGCAAGTCAGTCTTTAAACAAACCGCAGCAGATGGTTTCTAGTGATGTGACCAAGGCGAAGGCAGAGGTAAAGTGAGCTGGAAGGCTTTAAGTAGGCAGGTCAGACGAGCATCATCAGGAACAGCTGGTAACTGTGGAGAGAGAAGAGAGCTAAAAATTAGCCGACCCCTGAGTGGCCAGCCCAGAGAAGGAAGGGCTAAGCCAGCCCTGACACTGCAGTGCTGGATGTATGACCAGGATGTACTAGGCCACTGGTGCTTGCCAGTTCAGGAATAGCAGAAGGAATAGCGGCACTAGTACTGGCTCTCTGCTCCATACGAGGGACCTGTGGTTCTTGCACCTCAACGACAGCAGAAGATCGGGGTCTGGTACGCCTGACCTTGACAGAGACCACAACTCTGTCATTAGAGCTATCTGTCAGTGTTCCGCTGCTATCTACAGATTCATATTCTGAGCCTGAATCTAACAGATGAGTGACTTCCTCTTCACTATCTGTCATGCTCAGAAACATGTAGGCCTCTTCACTAGTGTACCTTCGATTTGACATTTTGGTCTCTAAATTTTCTGGCACTGTTTTGTAAGGGACCGTGATCAATTGATACCGCACTTGGGTGGGCTGGGCTGGGCGGAGGGGCTAAATGCAGGTGCTAGCAGGTATCTGGGCTGATCCCGCTAACACTGCATTTTTGGGAACCCTAAACTGCTGGGGACGCTATTATAGGTCTGATCTGATCAGATATCGATCCGTTGAGACACTATACTACTAAGGGAGGCGTATGGTGTGTGCATGGGTGTTAGCAGTACTGGCACTAATCTGATGCTGCTTTTGGCGAGGCAGATCTGACGCTAAAACCTAACTTTGGGTAATGTACGGCGTGTGCCCTGATGCTATAAAAAAGAAACTAGCTAAACCCGTAACACTTATACTGTGATCACAGGTGACAGGTGTAATCAAGAGGTTCAACCTTTATTGTGGGGTCCCTAGACCTATCTGGGCCTAAGACTGATTACCCTAACAATGATTTTTGTCAATAATGGCTTCTACTTCAACTATTTTGTTTTTCAGAATGCTAGAATGTGGAATGTTTTGGTAAAATATATATTTTTCTCTGTCACTTTCACTTATTACCCTCCATCTCACAACAATCTTTACCAAAACTCACACAGGTGTCTTTACAAACCACAAACAATACAATTGCTGATGCAAATTTAAAATGAGTCAAATTTTTTGTGCCTTTAATACCGCGTACACACAATCAGACTATCCGGCGGACTTAGTCTGGCAGACAAACCGCCGTAAAATGTCCGCCGGACTGTCCGAACAAGCGGACCTGCCCACACACGTGACTTATCCGCTGCACTTTTGAAATGAACGGACTTGCCCACACACACGGAGGAAAGTCCGTTCATTTTGAGCGTGGCTCCAGGTAGCCAGGACTAGCGAAGGCAGCGTCACTGGCCCCGTCACCTGGTATGGAGTTAAAGGGGAAGCCCTACGCCAAAAAAACGGCGTGGCGGTCCCCCCCCAGGTCCATATCAGACCCTTATCTGAGCACGAAACCCGGCCGGTCAGGAAAGGGGGTGGGGATGAGCAAGCGCCCCCCCCTCCTGAGCCGTACCAGGCTGCGTGCACTCAACATGGGGGGTGCTTTGGGGAAGGGAGGCTGTGCGGCCCCCCCACCCCAAAGCACCTTGTCCCCATGTTGATGAGGACAAGGGCCTCTTCCCGACAACCCTGGCCGTTGGTTGTCGGGGTCTGCGGGCTTGGGGCTTATCAGAATCCGTGAGCCCCCTTTAATAAGGGGGCCCCCGGATCCCGGCCCCTCACCCTATGTGTATGAGTATGGGTCACAATGTACCCCTACCCATTCACCTGTGAAAAAAACCACACAAGGGTTAAAATAGTTTATTGCACAGCTCCGGGGGTCTTCTCGCCGGACTTCTCTGCTATCTTCTGCTCTTTTACTAGCGGAGGAGCCCGGCTTTCTTCTTCGGTGCCATCCAGGGGTCTTCTTCTGACTTCAGGGGTCTTGTCTCCCTCTTCAGGGGTCTTGTCCCCCTCTTCGGTTCTTCTTGCCGGGCCTCCGCACCTTCTCCTAGCTCTTTTACAAGCGGTGGCCCAGCCTTCTGTTCTTCTCTTCTTGAGCTGTTGCATCCTCTGGGACTGTGACATCATAATGGGCGGAGACATCATTCTGCGATTTCCCTATATAAGTTACCGCACACCGCGTGCCTGTCATTGTGGCCAGAGACAGCGACAAGGCAACCGCTCAAGAAGAGATGTGTATGTAATCTTGTAATCGTGAGGTTTGTGGATGCAGGAGTAGCAGGACAAGTCGCACAAGTGTGAAAGGGGCCTTTGGGCCGGTCCACACTGCTGTGCAGTCCGACAGCAGATGTGATTTGCTCCTCACTAGGGATGAGCTCAGGCGTGTTTGCATGGTCCAGGTGCTGAGCCCGCCAGGAAGTCAGCGCAGTGCTGCGCTAATCGCAGGCAGTGAGACATTGCCCCGATGTACGGCTGCAGAGATCGGGCAATGTCTCACTGCCTGCGATTAGCGCAGCACTGTGCCGACTTCCTGGCGGGCTCAGCACCTGGACCATGCGAACACGCCTGAGCTCATCCCTACTCCTCACTGCAAATCACATGAGATGTCTGTATGATGCAAACTCAGCCATACAGATTGTATGACTATAGAAAAACTTTATTTGCCATTCATGGATAGAGACTTTTAAAACATATTACAGTCTGAAAAAAAGTACAGTTTACTGTTTCTTTGGTCCAGGGTGTACGGATCCTGGTGTGAGATGTCAAGGATATGGCCTACGCATTTTGTAGGAAACCCCGCTTCGTCAAGGCCTTTAAAACAGCACAGATATTTTGGAGGTTTCTTAAAAATACAGAGTTAACTACACTATAAAGTGATGTTAGATAAAACATTGATATTACATATGTAACATGTAAATACTTTTCTGCACATCCCCTACATCATTGTGGGGCATTTATGATCACCCATTAATAAACTCCATCAACATAAAACTTTGTCAAAGCAATATGCAGTTACATATCATACTGTTTCATGTGCAGCAGTGTCTCACAAACGCAGGATTAATCCAAAAAGGAAAAGGGGGAGGGTAATCTAGTTGTATGTCTAGATATTAAATCTATTTGTTGTAGATACATTCATTTATGAATGTATCTATTTGTGATAGATACATGCATTTATCTATCTATCACAAATAGATTTCACATCTAGACGTACATTACCCTCTTCTCATGCGGCCTGCCAGGTTGCTTGCTTGGATAAGGGTCTGGTATGGAGTTTGGAGGGGACCCCCCCACACCATTTTTCTTTCAAATTTTGGCTCAGGGTTCCTCTTAATATCCATACCAGACCTGAAGGGCCTGGTATGGATTTTGAGGGGACCCCCGCGCAAAAAATTTTTTAGTACGGGGTTCCCCACAATATTCATACCAGATCCAAAGGGCCTAGTAATGGACTGGAAGGGGGGAACTCATGCCATTTTTTTCAGTGATTTTTATCTATATTACCAGGATCTGACAATACATTACAGCCGCAAGCAATTTTAAAAGACATTTTTTTAATGTTCTAAACATGGGGCATACTAAGGACACCCCCCTGGCACGATATTTAAAGGAATATTTCATTTTTATTACATGCCCCTAATATAGCTTTCAAGAAATCTCAAATGTAATTTTATCTCAGAATTAAAACAAAATCAAGAGCAGAATATTTAGTGTGAAATGCAAATGTGATCTGTGTGCTAGTGCAGCAATCTGGTGTACTTTTGTTTAACCGGTTGCCGACCAGCGCGCGCCGATGTACGCTGGCAGAATGGCACGGCTGGGCAAATGGGCGTATCTGTACGTCACTTTAAATTTGCAGCCGCGCCATCGCGTGTGTGCCGCCGGTGGCACGCGCTGGCCGTGATCTCCATGAGCCGGGTCACAGGGTCCCATGGACTCGATCGCAGTGGGGATACCCGCAATCACCTCACGGAGAGGAAGAACGGGGAGATGCTAATGTAAACAAGCATCTCCCAGTTCTGCCTAGTGACAGTGTCACTTATCTCTGCTCCCTGTGATCGGGAGCAGTGATCAGTGATGTGTAACATGTAGCCACGCCCCCCATAGTTAGAATCACTCCCCAGGACATGGTTAACCCTTACACTGCCCCCTAGTGGTTAACCCCTTCACTGCCAGTGTCATTTACACAGGAATCAGTGCATCTGTATAGGACTGATTGCTGTATAAATGACAATGGTTCCAAAAATATCCTATGTGTCCTCCATAATGTCACAGTCACGCTAAAAATCACTGATCGCCGCCATTACTAGTAAAAAAAAAAAAAATTATAAAAATGCCATAAAACTATCCCCTAGTTTGTAAATGCTATAACTTTTGCGCAAACCAATTAATAACCGCTTATTGCGATTTTTTTTTTTTTTTTTATCAAAAATATGTAGAAGAATATGTAACAGCCTAAACTGAGGGAAAAAATGTTTTTTTTAAAAATATTTTTGGGGGATATTTATATTAATGCATTATTTCAAAATTGTCGCTCTTTTTTTTGTTTTTATAGCACAAAAAAATAAAAACCGCAGGGGTGATCAAATAGCACCAAAAGAAAGCTCTATTTGTTGGGAATAAAAGGACGTCAATTTTGTTTGGGAGCCATGTCACACGACCGCGCAAATTGTCAGTTAAGGCAACGCAGTGCCGAATCGCAAAAAGTGCTCTGGTCTTTGGCCAGCAAAATGGTCCAGGGCATAAGTGAATAAGTAGCCTCAGTGTGGCTCATAAGGTCAAATACAAAAAGATAATAACATAAGCATGTGAACTGCAGTGCTTTATAAAAAAAAACATATAAAAGGTATAAAGAACTTGTTCATAAAGTGACTAGTGCCCTTTAAATGCGTGCCAAAATTATACTCCCATGTATCAGTTAACAAGTTTAAATAATATATACTTTGTTCAAAAAATAGTCCATATGCGTTATAATGTTAAATGCAAAAATTATTAAAAATAAAATAAAATAAAATGAAAATAAAAATGAAAAATGCATATGAGAAAAAGTGACAGGTGCTCTTCAAAACTGCTCAGTGCTTCTAATGCCGCGTACACACGATCAAACAATCCGGTGGAAAAGTCCGGCAAACTCAAGTCCGCCAAACAATCCCCCTGTGTGTAGCCTCCGGCATACTTTTTTGACCCAACAGTACGGCGGACTTAGAATTTCGGTTTGCACAAAAATTTGCACGCCGTACTCGCATTTCGGCGGACAATCCGGCCGTGTGTATGCAAGTCCGCCGTACTTTTGAAATGAGCGGACTTTTCCCGCCCGGAGAAAAGTCCGCTCATTTCGAGCGGGTCTCCAGGTAGGCGGGGCCCGCGAAGGAGACGTTGCTGGCCCCGCCGCCTGGTATGACTTAAAGGGGAACCCCAACGCCGGAAAAAAACGCGTGGGGGTCCCCCCCAAGTCCACAACAGACCCTTGTCCGAGCACGCTACCCGGCCGGCCAGGAAAGGGGGGCGAGCGAGCGCCCCCCTACTCAGTAGCCGTACCAGGCCGCGTGCCCTCAACATGGGGGGTGCCTTGGGGAAGGGGGGGCCGCGCAGCCCCCCCACCCCAAAGCACCTTGTCCCCATGTTGATGAGGACAAGGGCCTCTTCCCGACAACCCTGGCCGTTGGCTGTCGGGGTCTGCGGGTGGGGGGCTTATCGGAATCCGGGAGCCCCCTTTAATAAGGGGGCCCCCGGATACCGGTCCCCCACCCTATGTGAATGAGTATGGGGTACAATGTACCCCTACCCATTCACCTGTAAAAAAAAAAGTACAAAAAAAAACACAACACACGAGATAAAATACTTTATTGCACAGCTCCGGGGGTCTTCCGTCTTCGGGGGTCTTCTCGCCGGACTCCTCCGCTATCTTCTTGTAGCTCTTTTGCTAGCGGAGGAGTCCGGCTTTCTTCCTCGCCGCCGGCCTCTTCTCCTGACTTCGGGGGTCGCCCGCAGACCCGACAACCAACGGCCAGGGTTGTCGGGAAGAGGCCCTTGTCCTCATCAACATGGGGACAAGGTGCTTTGGGGTAGGCACCCCCCATGTTGAGGGCACGCGGCCTGGTACGGCTAAGGAGGGGGGGGCGCTCGCTCGCCCCCCTTTCCTGGCCGGCTGGGTAGCGTGCTCGGACAAGGGTCTGTTGTGGACTTGGGGAGGACCCCCACGCCGATTGTTTTCGGCGTTGGGGGTTCCCCTTTAAGACCATACCAGGCGGCAGGGCCAGCGACGTCTCCTTCGCGGGCCCCGCCTACCTGGAGACCCGCTCGAAATGAGTGGACTTTCCTCCGCGTGTGTGGGCGAGTCCGTTCATTTCGAAAGTACGGCGGACTTAGTACGCCGTATTAGTCCGCTGAAAAAGTGCCGTGTGTGGGCAAGTAGCCCGTTCGAAAATTCCGACGGACAGTTTGGCGGACGTCCGCCAGACTAAGTACGTCGGACAGACGGCTACGTGTGTACGCGGCTTTATAGGTAACCTATAGGTAACCATTCACCCGACATGGTTATTTAAACTTGTTAATTGATAAACAGGAGTATAATTTTGGCACACATTTAAAGGGTACTTTATGAATACGTTCTTTATACATTTTTTTTTTTTTTTTTTTTATATATCCTAAGCCAAAGCACTGTGGTTCACATACTTATGTTATTATCTTTTTGCATTTGACCTTATGAGCCACACTGAGGATATTTAAACAGAAGTACACCAGATTGCTGCACTAGCACACAGATCACATTTGCATTTATTTGGTTCAGACTAAATATTCTGCTCTTGATTTTGTTTTTGGTTTTAATTCTGAGATAAATTACATTTGGGATCTCTTGAAAGCTATATAGGAGCATGTTATATTGCACCCCAGAACAGCGACATTTCTACCCCCTCTTTTTTACATTCATCCTTTTACACTCCACTTAGTTGGATGTACTGATAGAGGCAGCAGTTCTCCCTTGACCTTTTTTTCCATAAGCGCAGGACTCCAAAAACGTTTTACATTTCATTTTTATTGTTTAATTTTAAGCATTATTAAAATCACTGCTCCTGAAAAAACTGCAGTTTTTAAATCTTTTTATTGCATTAATACATGTCCCCTGGGGCAGGACCTGGGTCCCTATACACTTTTTATGGAAATAACTTGCATATAAGCCTTTAAAATTATCACTTTAGATTTTTTATGTTCGTGTCCCATAGACTTTAATGGTATTTGCACAAATCTTTTGCCTGTTTGCAAGTTCTGGTGTGAACCGAACCAGGGGTGTTCGGCTCATCCCTACTCAATAGCCAATGGCAAATGGAGCATGGTTGGTACCATAATATTAATGCCTCAAATGCAAAACATTATTGTATACAATGAAAAGAATCAAACATTAGTAATAGTATTTTCTATGTATGATTGTGTTCAGCTTCATAAAGTAGTGGTATGCCCTGCTACTTTATAAGGTTCAAGCCATGGGTTTAAAACCCACCAATGATATCACCTCCTGAAAACGTATGCAGCATTAATAGCGAATGCACATCAGTTTGGTTTATTCCATAATTTTAACTCTTCAAATGCATGCAATGGCATGTAATTATTGAAAAATATTATGGTGTGGAATTTCAAAAATCCAGCTATTCAAAAATCAAGGAAAAAAAACAGTGTAGGGTCCCCCAGTGCATACCAGGCCCTTCAGGTCTGGTATGGATTTTAAGGGTAACCCTGTGTCAAGAAAAATGGCATGGGATTTCCCCAAAATCCATACCAGATCCTTATCCAAGCACGCAACCCAGCAGGTCAAGAAAGGTGGGGGTGAGAGCGAGCCCCCCCCCCCCTCCTGAACCATACCAAGCCACATGCCCTCAAAATGGGGAAGGTGCTTTGGGGTCTCTCCCAAAGCACCTTGTCTCCATGTCGATGGGGACAAGGGCCTCATCCCCACAACCCCAAGGGTCTGCAGGCAGGAGGGGTTTATTGGAATTGGGAAGCCCCCTTTAACAAGGGGGCCCCAAGATCCTGGCCCCCTATGTGAATGGGTATCGGGTACATTGTACCCCTAATCTTTCACCAAAAAAGCTGTGAAGTGGCAAAAGACAATAGCCAGTTTTTTCTTTGATTTTTATTCTATATTGCCTGGGAACCGACAATTCATTACATTTTTTCCTTTAGAAATGCTGTGGTGCAGTAATAAACATGGAAAGATGCCCTTCTTTACAGGCTTACTAAGGACACACCCCAAGCAATATATTTAAAGGAATTTTTTAATTTTATTGTTTCACTTTAAGCATTATTAAAATCTCTGCTCCTGAAAAAACTGCAATTTTTAAAACATTTTTTCCAATTGATACATGTCCTCTGGTCCCCATACACTTTTTATGGCAAAGAACTTGCATATAAGCCTTCAGTGAGAACTTTGGATTTTGCAGGTTTGAGCCCCATTGACTTCCACTATTCCCGCATATGTGATCTGACAGGCATGTTTGCCGGCAAAAACGCTGCTTTCCATTTGCATTAGCGCCCAGTTTCTGAGAGTTAAAGTCTTAATTGGCCTTAATTGGGCACTATTTTCTGTAACTGCAGGATCATTTATCAGTGCTATAGTAAATTACCCCCTAAGAGTCCTAGAATACAATAACAAGATAAGAACTGGCCATGGTATGGTGCTAGACTGTGTATAATGTCTCCACCGAACAATGAATAGAGATTTTAAGATTTTTTTTATTACTGGAAAAGGGGCTTATTCAAAAGTTGCTTCATGAACAAGTATTATTAATAGCAAGTAATTATATTAGCAATAATTTCTATTGTATTATTATTACATTGTATGGGGCAATTATATGCCTTCTTAATTGAATAATCTCACATATTTTGGTTTATGTACTTTTATCACATTTATTCATTATATATTGGTTAATTGTACTCCTCGAAACATATTAGTATGTACTGTATATTGTTAATATGAGAGTAGCATGCTTGAAATATCATGTGAAATAGCTATTATGCATTTAGTACCAATGACCTAACTCTCAAAGGTATTTGGAGGAAAGTTGAGTGCATTGGTCAGACTTACTTAAAGCAATATATTCTACGTAGAAACATAAATAGTACCACGCTAAATAAAACTAGACTAAATCACTAAGGATTAATAAACGTATGAATTTAAAAACATCAGAGAGAAAGTCCATGCATATAAATGAGTAAATAGGGAGTAAGGCAGTTAAAGGCCTCAGTTGTGAACATTTGTGCTATTAAAGATGCTTTTCAATCTGGTGCAGATTTGTGAAAATACCACCACCGATAGAAATACAAGCTGCTCAGCTTGCACGGTGGACCTACTGAACTAACAGGTCTACAAAAGCCTTCCCCTCACAAGGGGTTAAAGAGGTAAAGATGTTTTCCAGAGATCCAGCTAATATTACACATTCACTGCTTTACTGCTCCAAAATGCTCATCAGATCTCCCAATCAATGTTGTTATAGACAAACCTTGTTGTACCATGTAAGATCAAAATGAGACATCCATAGTGCTCTGTATAAACTCAGTACATTTTAAATCCAAAAGTAAAACTACTCAAAAGTGAAGCACTGTGATCCCAGTGCTAAGAATGAAATTGTTTGCTGCAAGTATGTCTCACAGTGTGGAGGGTGGCTGCTGCTGACATGTTCAGGTCCTCCCACACATGTATCACCCCAGTGGGTGGGACTTCATCAGCGGTATTTAGAGACACATACAACAGTGTATTGCTATGGCCAATTTTGTATATTGTCTTGATAGCAATAATATAGTTAGGTTTGGTAAGAGCATATGTTTACAGAGGCCCTCCCCTCCATTGATATGTAAATAAACCAGATGGATAGGTTTTGGAGCTGAGCAGAGGAAGTTGGTGTGTGCAGGAAATTGGTGGGAGGGGCATGGAGAGGGTTTAAAAGAAACTTGTGTTCGGACAACAGAGGATGTTTGGAAGAAACAAAGAGGGGACATGGCTGCCGGAAGCTGGAGAACTTTGTGAGTTGGACTGAGCAAAGGACCATGGAGGACATATTGACCCCTAAGTTGAGTAATTGTTTAGTTTGCTTAATGTGTACAAATTGTACATGCTTATGTGTAGGCATATATTTTGTATGTTAAGTTGTGTTGTATTGTTCATCCTACAGTTTGTATGTGCAGATTTTTTCCTGTTTAATAAAGCATTGATACGCTTCAGAAGTCTAAGCTTCCTTGGTTTTACCACAAGACCTTAATAGATAGACGCAAAGCATTAGAAACAGCTCTATTATAAGTCACCTGATTACCAGACATACGCAACAATGTTGATCGGCATACAGACATATTTACTGAGTGCAGCACAACAAGCCAGTCAGAGGCCTGTCAGACGTAGACATACAGGGCAGAAATCAACCCACCGGCCATGCAGGCTCCATCCATGGCAAACCCACATGTAGCACTAACTCCCGAAGGAGCTGCTGATTAGATAGGGCCTGCACTCTACCAAGAAACCCCACTAACTTGACTCCCCTTGGCACAGCTGTGGTGCAATGTAAAAAAAAACAATATAAAACAATGCAAAGTACCTGTATTATACCCTCAGGATCCACTGACTTCACCTGGTGGGAAGAAACAGTATGCCACACAACTGTATACTTAACCAGAAATATCTTTACTGAAAAATATTTACACAGGGGATTACAGGAATTGTGCTGTCATCCCAACATAGGACGACAGCACAATATATTTCATTATAACACAATACAAAATGTATATATATATATGTATAACCTGGGAGCTCCCTCTGCTTTAAATGCTATACGTGAGGCCTCACTTAAAGTACTTTTATCCGGGGTCTTCTTTTCTTCGTTAGCTAAAGTCACTCCTTTGTATTTGTAATCCCAAGTTCATGGAGGATTAAGCTGAAATGCTCCTGGTGTAACTCCAGTAACTTATTTACAAACATTTGAGGCGCCAAGGTAAATAGGCCTCAAGCCTGCTCAGTGTCAGTTGCTCTGCTGTGCCTCCGTGGAACTACAGGTTCCAGTGAGGCCTGTATGTGAGTTTAACTGTGTGCAAAAGTTAACAAACTGTGGGCCGCAACAAGCTCACCAACTGGATCAGAGTTCCGCGTGATCACTTTGGTCCGGTGACTGTAGTTTCCCTTTCCGTCAGCTGGGCCAGACGCTCTGTATTGCTTGCTGAATCAATCCGGTTCTCCGATTCTCCACTGAGTGTCTTTGGACCTTCTCAATCCAGCTACTGTCTTTCAGGCTCAGTCAGGTCACCTCACAATCAAACAGGCTGGCACTCTGCGATGGCTGTCGGCCACTGTCTCTGAGAAACCTCTCCACAGATCCGCACAGGCAGGCAGCGTGGTTCCAAGAGACCTAAAATGGCCGTTCAGGTCCCTTTTATCCTCTACCCAGCATGCACTGCATAAAAAGAGTGTTCATGGGTAGGTCACACAGACTCCTGGGTAACAAAGGTCAACCTTCAGAATCCAAACAGTCACTTACTGTACAAGTCTTTAGGTTGTTCTGAAGTGATAATAAACAGGTGCGTTACCCATATTTGGTCACTAGATGGCTCTGGTACGAAACCACAGTAATGTCCATAAACCTCACATTAAAGCGGGGTTCCACCGCCGTTTTTTTTTTTTTCTCGCAATAATGTTTTAAATTAAGTTTTCTAAATATTTCACATACTTCTATGTGCTGTCCGATTCTCTTCCAAGTCTTTTTCTTTCTTCAAAACTGCCTAGGAAAACGTCTCCAGGCGTTTTCCATTTTGGCTGTGGGCATGTGAAGCCCACAGGCATTGTCTTCCGGGACACAGTCCTCTAAACTCCCATCATGCACCGCCCCTATGAGCTGCGATCTCGCG